>NC_052358.1:55732997-56089509 GCF_009727055.1 Benincasa hispida
CGATCGCGAGAGGAAAAAGTATGTCACACAGACCCTTCCCATTGTAGTTGACTATGCAGCCCTTACAGTTGTATGAATATCTTGGGAGGTCCAATGCTACTGAAGGGGGGACTAGCACCCTACAAGGAGAGAAGACTATAAAGATCCTCGCCAGAGAGGTAAAAACATTGTGCCGCCGGAAATTGCTTTTGTTGAAAGTTCTGTGGCAGAATTACCCAGTTCAAGGAAGCTACCTAGAGCGAGAGGATGAGATGATAGGCCCAATACCCGGAGCTTTTTCAAGAATGAAGTTTCAAGGAACAAAAGTTCTTTGAGGAGGGATAAAGATGTAACACCTCCCGCACAATTGTATTTAGTAATTTAATGTAATTTTCAGTAACTTTAATCTCTCTCTTGTGTTTCCATATGATTGTATCTGATCTGATGATGTTGAGGTATACATGTATGTTGTAGAACTATGATGTTAAGGTATACATGTATGTTGTAGAACCATGCTATTGAGGTATATGTGTATGTGGTAGAGCCATGGTATTGAGGATTACATGTATGTCATAGATTCGTACGGTGATGATTTTGAAGTTGAGACTGTGTGAATGTCCTTACTGATTAGTTAGATGCCCATTAGATTTTGTATTTCCTTCGAGATTCACCAGTTTGTGTTTCCTTCGGGATTCACTAGTTTATGTTTCCTTCAGGATTCACCAATTTGTGTTTCCTTCGGGATTCACCAGTTTGTGTCTCCTTCGAGATTCACCAATTTGTGTCTCCTTCAGGATTCACCAGAGGTAGTGGGCATACTTAACTACAGTAGGATAGGACTCAGTCTCCTTGTTTCATGTGTATATGTACCAGAGGTAGGTATCTAGAGGACATAGATGCCCAGCCTGACCCCAGTAGTGGGGTTACATATTGAGTATTTTATACTCATTCTTTCTCATGTTGTTGTTTCAGGTAAGGGTAAAGATGCATCGATGATGGACAAGCGGAATTCGTGATCGAGCCACTAGGACTAGTTTTTACGCTTCACATCATGAGATTTAGAGTTCTTTTCATGTTTCTCTTAATGTTAGTTTTGATGTTTGAAGCTTGTTAGTAAGAATTATTTTTCATATTTATTTATTAACCTTTATGATTTACGGGTACCCTATTCTTGTTTTTTAACGTTTGCATTTAATAAAGAACTTTTGAACTCCGTTATCTATTGAGCATTTATTTCAACATAAAGGAGTGTCATTTTAAGTGCCACGCATGCATGTATTTTAGTAACGGCCTAACTTAAGTCCTAGAGGGTCAGGTCGTTACATAAAGGTAACAATACATGGAGTAATCAACAATGAAAGTGATAAAATACCTCTCATCACCCTAAGACGGTACATTGAAAGAACAACAAATATCCATATATATTAAATAGAGTAGTCCATTACTCATTTGGCAGCTTGTTCTGATACAAGTTTGGTTTGCTTACCCTTAATGTAATCCACACAAGTATTATTCCAATTGGTAAAATCCAATTAAGACAAAACTTCAGCTTTTATTAGTCTCAAAATCCTCTCTTTGAATTTATGACCAAGTCTTTTATGCCACAAGTCAGCAGAAGACTCATTTAATGCCTTATTTTCCATACCAACCATACAGGTTTGTTCCATGATACAATAAAAAAACAACTACATCCAATCTGAAAATCAAATCCTAAAACATCCAATCTAGAAACAAAAACAAGATTTCTCGAGCAGTTAATACTTCTCTAGATCAAGGTTATAGCCCATATCTAACACAATTCTATATATCCCCACAACTTCGATTCTAGCCTTCATCTTGTTTCCCATAAATAGAAAGTGTTCACTTTTCGGTATTTGGTGGAGATTTAGGTAACCCTGTATAACATTAGAAACATGAGTGGTTGCACTAGTATCAAGCCACCAAGTCTTAGAAGGTACCTCAATCATATTTAATTCAAAGCATATAGAAACAAAATGTATACCTGTCTTTTCAAACCATTCCTTCCTCTATTGGCAATCAACCTTCTTATGCCCAGGTTTGTTGCACCAGAAACATTTCAGAATCGTAGTAACTTCTCCTTCCCTTTACTGGGCTGCACTATACCTGGTTGTTTTCCTTTATTCTTCTATTTCTTATTTGGAGCTTTGCCACCACTTGAACCAGTGTTTGAATTACCATGATAGGCAAAGTTAGCTTGGGGAAGTTTGACTTTAAAGTCTTCCCTTTGCCTTGCCTGCCATTGCATAAGCACAACCTTAATATGTGAAAGAGACCATTTTTTCTTAAGTTGGTCGTAAGTTCTTCGAGATTGCTTGAAATCATCACCCTCATATTGAACGAACTCTAATGGGAGAGAATCTTGAGCGGAAACGGATCGACCAAATTTCATTTTCATTGAATACAAAGTTTACAGTAAATAATTAAACAAGATATGCATTTGTTTCTAAATTATAGCATGCTTTAGAAAGAATTAAAGGGTTTCAAAAAACCTCACCTTTGAAGAACTTTTCTTCACGTTTTCCCTCGTACAAATCACGAACTCCTTGAAGACCTTCTTCAAGATTGACCTCGAACAAAATTGGATGCTACCACAAAAGTTACCTTGGTTTCTCAGGGTAAGAACCCAGGAGTGGTGGGCTTTGACTATTTTGGTTAAAAGGAAAAACTTAATGTAGAGGAGGAAGATTGAGAACTTTAAAAAACCCAAGAAAAAACACACAAAATACTTCTATATTTTTTTTTCTCAATCGTCCAACCAACCTTCTTCGAATAATAAGAAGAAAAACATTTTTCTTTTATTCTCCTTGCCAAAACTAACCACCACCCACTTACGTGGGTGGAGAAAAAAGAATGGGAAGGGAGTTGTAACTCCCTTCCTTATTATTAAAATAATAATAATAATATAAATATAAATATGATAACTAACTTATCATATTATATATATTAAATTATATGTTATATCAAATATAACATATAACTTATAGTTTTAATATTGTATCACATACAATATAAACTATAGTTTCTTTTCTCTTTTAAATGACATTTAATATAAATCATATTTATATTAAATTTAACAACTATGACTCCAATTCATAGAAACTATATTTGAATCTCATTCAAATATTTATTTCCTCCCATTAAGTTATAATGTATCAAATACATTATGACAATCATATCACATATAATTGAAACAATTTAATTATACCATATATAATTAAATCCCTCTATTAATTTGAACAATTCAAATTAATCCAAAAAACTGATTCTCAACTAAATCCTATTGAGCTACCAAGGGGACCTCATGGACTTGTAGCTTGAAGCTCCAACTATTAGATAAAATTGACACGCTACTATTTGCCTATGTCATGCATATATCTTTCACAATGCCTCTCGTAGTTTTTATCCCTTCCTTCAAAATTCATTAACTTAGTTCATTCTACAGTTTAATTAATTATTCATGTACTGTTTGAGCTTCAAGCTACAAGGTCAGTCCTTTGATTTGCATAGGTGAGAGTGGCCCGAGCTGTCGATTCAATAAGCTTACCATTTTGGGGACTTGACTAAATGGGGAGCTAGGAACATAACTTTACAAGATGAAATTCACTTCTTACCATATAGGGTAAGTAGAAGAGTAGTTCTCTTAAGTGTTGATTTTGGGTCTTGGACAAAGGGATCCCATCCTTTCACTGGTCCGAGAGAGACATAGTTTATGACTAGACTATAAATAAATTGTTCATTAGAGGAATCAGTTGGACCTAAGGAAAAAAATGTTATTACAGAGGTAAAATGGATATTTGACCCAACTGTAATTTTGTAATTATGAACAACTTATGAAGGATCAACTTGTTTATATTGATTATATCCCTGAACATACAACTTGTCATATAGTGTATAAGAGTTCACCTATGTGTCTACAGTAGTTTGTCTTGTCTTGTAGTTAATGAATGAAGGTTAATTTAATTAAAGAGCTTAATTAATTAATTTTGCATCATTGGAGTTTATAAACTGTAGGTCTATAAGGTTTTCTTACTAGCTCACTAGGGGCTAACAAAGAACAATTATGATTGAAAGAAAGTTTGAAGTGTTCAAACTTGGAAAATATTATTTGTGTTGGATACGATTAAAATATATTTTATTATAAAGTTTATTTGAATGAGATTCAAATAATAACTAATATAGAAAATTAATTATTTATTTGGATGAGATCCATATAAATAGGTTATTCAATTTAAATAAGATTTTACTTAAATAAGTAGAGAGGGAATTAATTTATTTATTTGAATTGGATTCAAATAATTAATTATTTATTTTGGATAGATTCAAATTAAAAATCCTACTGAGAATAAATATTTTAATATTTTAAATTATATAATATGAGATATTATTTGGATAGATATTTATTAATATTGGATATTATTAAATATTTAATTTAAAATCTTTACAGAAGGGTTATCTCAATAGGATTAGGAGTAACTCATAGAGTTCTATAGATAAGACCATCGGAGTCCTCATAAAACACACACTTTATTCTCTCTACATAAATAATCTCTATAATTACCTTGAAACTCTTCCTCTAGAAATTCTCCCAATTTTTCAGAAAAGTTCTAAGAAAATTCTTCTTCCATATTCCCTCTCAAGAAGCAATTCTCACAAGCCGAATCCTTATGAGAGTCATAGTAAAGGTAGAATTAGAAGAATTCAAGAAGGAAACTACCAAATTTCAAAAGGTGATTTCGCTGTAGTCACCTATCGACAATGGTATGGTTCTTAACTTTGTCGTGTTTATTTGAATTTTTAATTGTTTCAAGAAATCAAAGAAAGCGATCACATGCTTTTGCTAAGATTCAAATCCCTTCCGTGAATTTTTTTTTTTTAAAAAAACTATTGACACTTCAGACACAGTAAAAGATGCAAACATGCTATTTCAACTTCTCAACAATAGAGTAGAGGAAATTGGAGGGAAACTTTTAGGTCACGTTTAGAAAACAATGCAACTAACTACAAATTAGTTGGGAAAAAGTTGATGGAAAAATGAAAACATTAGTATTGGATTGCGTCTGTTGCTAATTGTCTAGATTTGTGTTTAACAAACTTGGTGAACTACCTCAATACAAGAATGCATTAATAAAAGTAAACAAGGTTAGTATCATTATTTGTAATCATAGGTGAGTGTTAACATTTAATGAGATCTTTTACAAATTAAAGAGATACTTGTTTGTCCCACCACCATTAGGCGCCTTATCCGACATTGCAAAGTATTTGTCAATCTAAATAATCATTACAAACAATGTCTAAGCAATGACAATATAGTGTTTGAGCAAAAAACATCCTAAAGGAAAGGAAGTGAAGAGAATAATTTTAAGTATCGAATTTTTGGTGAGTATTTTGAGATAGATTGGTTTTAAAAAGATGCTTGCAATGTGATTTATATATGGTGTCATGGATTCAACAAAACATAAATCCAATTTTGGGGAAGAGGAAGCAAGTTACAAGAAGGTAATTTATTATTGATGAAAAATGGGAGTTTCAACTATATTGACACTTAATATGATGCAACATTTTTCTTGAACCCACATTTTTAGTATAATGATAATTTTTTCCACTCATCCAGAGATCAAATTGGGCTTGTATACATGCATGGATAAATTGATAGCAAATGAAAACAAGAGGAATAAAGTTGATCGTCAAATAGATCCACTTGAGAGTAGGGAAGAATTCTTTGTTCCAATAAGAAATAATCGCATATAAGCATTGATAACTCCCTCTTAAGTGAGTTATTTAACCTTAAAAAACTTAAATTATTGAGTGAAAAACACGAGTTTAATATCATATTTGACAGCTTCATGAGTGATTTTATGTAAAAACAAGTTATACATGTGTTTTAGTCTTGATTAGCGAAATAATGTAAATTATGTACAAAAAGAGTCAAAATTTGAGTCATTATTGTGTTTTATATCATTTGTAAAAATGTGCCAAAGTTGCAATTGAATTGTGGTAAGAAGCTTTTATATGACAAAACACAGAGTTGTATGGAAGAGTCAGAATTGCGATTAGTTCGCAATTGAATTGTGGCCGCAACCTACAAAAATAGAAAGTTCTAGATATTTCGAGATTTGCATATTCTTTTCAAATTTGGTCCATATTAGATCAAGTTTTTGTTTATTCCATCCAAACCGATTAGGAAAGAGTTGCAAAGTGTTTAAGGAAACTCTAACCCTTTGGAAGTCTATAAAAAGGTGTCGTTCTACTCTCAAAAATATCAAATTGGCCTGGAAGAGAGTCCTAGTTATTTTACTGTTTTATTATCTTTTTATTTTTTTATATGTGAAAAGCACTAAAAAAAAATGTGTATTTGGGATAGATACAAGAATTTCACACGTATGGTGCTACAACACTAGGGCAGATTTGGAGTAGCGTCACGACATCATCGTGTTTTTCGACTATATATTTTATTTTTGTCTTCAATTTCAGGCATCAACTGCCAGAGGATTGGAGGTCGGGAGAGAGAGGTCAGAATTTTATGAAAGTGATTTTGGAGCTAGAGACGATCAGACAGTGTTGGAGGGTCAATTCTACCTCATAGTTAGAGTTGGATTGTCGGATAACCTTTTCTTCTTCCATTATTTTTAATTGCTGCTTATATTTAAATATTATAATTATGGTTCTATCTATGCAAGTTATGTTAGGCTGATTTTTTCATAGTTCTAGGGTTTTAAACATAGTCATGGATTATTTATAAATTTTTTGTAAATATAAAGTTTAATTACAATTAGTACTTTTAGCATGATTACTCTTTAATGCTATTGAATGCTTGTACAACATTTAGCTGATGTGAAAGAAAAGATTCCTCGAAAGAGGCAATCCACATAAAAGACTTCAAGATCTAGATGTTGTATTATTTGACTCAAAAACTAAGCAATTGAATTTATTAGATCCATTGATGAAATTGATACCTTTAGGCATCGCTCATTTTAAACTCCCCATACTTGATCACTTTCTTCGTTTTCTTAGAATTAGTTTTAGTTTAGTTCTTAGCATAACCCTCTAAATAAAATTTGATCAATCTCTCTAATAACTAAAAGAATTATTAACTTGATTTCTTGAGAAAAATACTTGATCAAGGTGATTTTAAACTTTACTCAGAGATAAAAATATAAAATTTAGAAATCTAAGAACCAAATGAACGCTAATTAAACTCAAAACTCAATGATAGAAATATATAAAATGTTGAAACTTAAAAACTTAAATTGAATTTACACTTAAATGTAGGAAAAGAAATGATATATTTTGAAACCAAGTGACCAAATAGAAACACAATTAAACTTAGGACTAAAAAGTTATTTTCCCGAAAATAAAAATATGGTAGATAATGTATGACTAGGTAAGGTTCGTACTAAATATTCCTCTCTCTCTTTTTTTATTTATTTTTATTTTATTATTATTATCTTTTGTAATGGTATAACAGGTTAAGAAAGAAGCTTTTGTAAAAGAAACTTCTACTTTTATAAAAGTATAATGACTTTCCTAACAGTTTTTGTTTAACTAGTATTATATAATTATTATCTAAAAAAGTCATGTGTTTTTTTATTTACTCCTTTATAGAAGATGAATATGATCTTATGGGAGGGGTAATATAATATACAACCAAGGAAGATTAATTAATTACCAACATGAATATAGTTTAATTGACTTACTAGATTTATTTTTATTTGGATAAAAAATTCAAATTCCTATTTCTTTATGTCAATATGAACATATATTCAATTGACATAAAGTATATATTCTCAACCTAAAAGTCTAAAATAAGAATCAATATTATGTCAAAATGAACATAATACTTGTATTATAAACTTCAAAGTTAGTTGTTTGATTCCTCATCCCACATATTGTAAAAAATAATAATAATAACAATAAGGACAAATTACAAAAACCATTTCTAAAATATGATGGTAGTTGCAATTATACCCCTCAAACTTTCCGTGGTAAAAATTGAGTATCAAATTTATACAAATGTTAAAATTGGACCCTTAAACCTACAATAGTTGTAGAATTGGATCCACAAAAGAAAAAAAAATAAACCCTTAGCATTTAGGAGGTCTAATTTCTACAACAATTGTAAGTTTGGGGGTCTCATTTTAATATTTGTAAAAATTGAAGGGCTCAATTTCTACAATTAAACGTTTGAGGATATTATTGCAACTACCATCATACTTTAGGGGTGATTTTTATAATTTACCCTAACAATAAAAAAAACAATCCATATCGTGTATATTCTTAAACCCAAAAAAAAGGGAAAATTTTCTCATTTTTGTATTTGTTGTATTAAAAAGCCTAAGTAAAGAGATTAATTAAGGATTGTTTTTAAATATAGAAAAATGAACCAACTTATTTATAAATATAGCAAAATATCAATGTATATAAGTGATAGACAATGATAGACATCGATAAATAGATATAAATAGTCTCTATCACTAATACTGATAGATGTTAATCAGTGTTTATCATTATTTGTCATTGATATACATTGACATTTTACTATTCTTGAAAATATTTTCAATAGTTTTGTCATTTAAAACAATTATCCAATGTTTTAAAGTTACATTAAAGTCGAAACTTAAAAATATAAAATCTATTATAAAATAAATCCTAAGAAAAGTATTAGGTAAAAAGAAGTAGTTTAGATGTAAATAAATAGGGGTAGATGGTTGTTTCTATGGAGTTGGAGGAAAGATTTTTTATAATAAGATAATAATAGAATCACGAAGTTAAAAGTTTGATTCTGGAACTCAGAAAGGGTAAAAGGAAAAAGAAAAAGAAAATGGAATAGGAAATAGAACAATGTACTTCATTGCTGTTCAGGAATGGGTGAGCTTGAGTGACCTGTGGCCAATAGAAGCCTAAGNGTGGGGTTATAGTATAAATAGGGGGGTTGATGGTTGTCATCCAAAAACACAAAGAAGAAAATGACAAACAAAGGGAGAAGCGTATTGAGCTTATTCACAAGCTGTACTCGGAAGCGACAACCCAAAAACATTCCATCATCAACTCAAATCAAACAAAGGAGCAATTCTTCCTCAACCTCCTCCAAGCACTTCCGCCCAAATTTGGAGGAGATCAAATGGGTATGAACGTTTTTTTCTTTTCTTTTTCTGTTTTTCATAAATTATACTGATTTTTTTTAAAAATTTATTTGAATTCATAGACCATTTAAACAAAAACAAGTTAAATTCTTAGAAAGAGTATTTTAGTTTTCAAAACATGACTTTGGAAACATTTCTAAGATGTTTGATAACAAAAACTTGTGATTTTCAAATATCAAAAATTAAAAAAAAAAAACTGAATTTGGTACGGTTTTCTTGTTTTTCATTTTTTAAATTTATGATTGTTTATCTACTATTTCTTTGATATGCTTTTTTATATCTTTTAAGGAACAAAAGCAAGTTTTTAAAAACTATTTTTTTTAGTATTTAAAAGTTGGCTTGGTTTGTTAAACCATTGATAAAAAAATAATAATAAATGAAGATATTTGAGATGGAAATAATGTCTATAAACTTAATTTTTAAAAACTAATAGTTACCAAACAAGACCTATGTTATTGTTTGATAACAAATTTATTTTTAATTTGATGTATTTAAAATATATGCTTGTTTTTTCACAATTTTTCAAGTTTTAGAATAATATTTTATTTTCAATTTGTATAACTTGGCTTGATTCTAAAGGCATTAGTAGAAAGTTGATAACAAAACATAGAAAATTATAAGTGGAAATAGTGTTTATAAGCTTACTTTTCAATAAACAAATAGTTATCAAACGAGGAATAAAAATAGGAGTTTTTAATATTTTGATTTGATTTTTAAAATTTTCTTTCAAATTCAAATGTGTTTTTAGAAAGAGATAAAAAAATAAAAAAATAAAAAAGCTAACCTACAAATTATATTAAAAAAAACCTAGCATTAACTTTCAAAAATAAAATAGTTATCGAACCATACCTAAGTTATAGAGAAAGTCATGAATTAAGAACAACCGTCTATACCAATGACATTTTTAATATCTTTATGTTGGATTTACGGTGATTTAACAGGCGTTCGAGAAGTTCGACTCGAATAAGGATGGAAAGATCTCGTTTGAAGAGTACCAGGCAGCACATCGTGGCATGGCTGGAAGCAAAGAGATCTCAGATGAGGAGGCGGCGAAGTCATTCAAGTTTGTGGATGTGGACGGAGATGGATTTGTGGACTTGAAGGAGTTTTTGGAGTTGTACACAATGAGCGGCGGGGAAGTGAGGGTAGGCGACATCAAAAGCGCCTTCCAAGTGTACGATTCCAATGGAGATGGAAAGATAAGTGCAGAGGAAGTGATGGCGATCATGAACACATTGGGGGAGCGCACCACTCTAAAGGCGTGCAAACAAATGGTAAAAGGTGTGGACATAGATGGGGATGGCTTTATTGATATCGATGAGTTTTCTAAGCTCATGGGCACGTATTCTAGTAAGTTTCAAAATTAAGGAGCCTCAAGCAATATGTACCTACAGTTTTTATACAATTGAATGTAGGAAAGCAAATTTTAAGCTATATTTGTGGTGGTTAACTTTAAATTACTTCCGTTTTCCTTCGTATGTTCCTTCCTTTTTTTGCTTGTATCAATGTGACACTACTAGTCATCATGAAAAGTGTAGATTTATGATGTTTGAGTGATATATATATCATAGCATTAATTTTTTATTAAGCTGTCAACCATTTTGAATTGACATTTTCATTATGTCATAAATCAATCAATGTCTCTAAAGTAAATATAATATTTGACATATTTTTTTTAACTTAATTTAATTTGGTATATTAGACGTGTCATCTAGTTCTTTATTTGATTCCAATAAAAAGGTTTAAAATATCGAATTCTACGAAATTGTCGAAATGTTATTTATGAAAATTTTGATGGAAATATTGATTTCGATGGATATTTATGAAAAAACTAAAATTTAAAAATAAATAAATTTAAATTAGTAATAAACATTTAATGGTTTTTAAACAAGTTAACATGTCGATAATTTATATTATATTTATATTAACGACATTTTGTTGCTTATTGTTTCATAGATTTTTCTATGATACAATGGAAATATCGATTCTCTCTTCATGTCGATATCGAACCCATGAAAACTTGAAAATATCAATGGAAATTTCGACATATCAATGAAGATTTAATACTATGGTTATATTTAAGATTTATGTGCGTTGTCTTGGAAAATGTACATAAATCTTTGGTATTTTATAATGTGTATGGTTATGGAGTATCTACAAGGATTAAAATATTGATGTCGATATCAATATTGAGATTTCTTTTTACAGATATATCGACAAAATATCTATATCGACAAATATTTCTATAAGTCAAGAAATTTAGAAAATTTATTTAGATTAATAACTAAGTTGTTTTTACTCCAAAGCTAAATTATAGATATTGTTATTAGCAGTCATATTCATATTGGACTAAATGACATTTTTTATGTTTTTCGAACATTTATAAAAGATATTGGGATATTCATAGGTATTTAATATCGATATATGAACCCTTTGATTTAGAAATATATCAATGGATATAAATATATCGACATATCCATAGATATTTTCATCCCTAAGTATCTATAGTATGAGTTTATACATCCATATGTGTGTGTATTTTTGCCATAAGTTGATATATCGTTTTGAGATCGAATGAATGGGAACACAATATGAATGTAAGTTAACGTGTATTTATGTTGTGAATTATATTGTTTTATGATAAATTTAATTTATATATTAATATACATCTTAAAAATTGAGATATTAGTTTGTTCAAGAGAAAACAACCCTTTAAAAGTAGGTGTGAATGGAGAGTTGTCATGCGATTTTGAGATTGCCATTCACATCAAGCTAGAAATCATCCATTAATTTCATTCCAACCTTCCAAAATCTCAAGAAACTTAATTATTAAAATAAAAAAAAATGAATTAAATAACTTTAAATTACTAAACTAAAAATAAATATGAAAAGAAAATTTTACCTTTGGAGCAAGCAAATAACTCAAACCTATCTACATGGAAATTGTTGAGAGCTTCACTCAAACTGCAAGTTTGAACAGATCTAACTCGGAGCTCGAAAATTAAAACAGATTTGAAAAACGAACTTACACAACCAGATTTGAAGAACCACGAGTAGATCAGGCAAATAGACGACCAAATCTGAAAATCCATGACTAGATCTGCAAATCTGATGCTAGCGACGAGCTGAACGGCGAACGGTGATGACAATGGAGCGGTGATGAGTTGAATGAGCTGAACGGTGATGACGTGGGAACTTTTTTTTAAAAAAAAAAACACCGACATTATACATCCGCTTTTAGTTTTTCTAACTGACATTAAAGCTTAAATTTCTTATAGTGATTCTCAAAATTACCATGCCTAAACAAACATGCATCTCTAATATTAAATTTATAGTTGTAATGTTTTATTGGGAAAAATCTTCTAGTTCTACCACACAAGAACTTAAATCCACGACTCACTCAAAAGAAATTCACTATGTGAAAATTTGTTGTAATTACACAGAACAATTCCCTCAACTAAGTTTTTATACTACTTACACCATTTTCTCACTCTCAAACTAGAGAATACATAAATGGAATTTAATTAGAATTAACACACTTAAGCTTAAAGTGTTTCTAAGAATGACTAAAAATCAAAGACATGAACTCATTTTATAGGCTTGGAGTTTATCCTCATTCTTCAATTTAACCGATATGAAATTCTTCAATTCCAATAACTTGTCAAAATCCAAACATATTCGATAATAGACTTTATGTTTTATTGACTTTTAGTTTTTTTTCTTAGAATTTAAGTCAATTTGATACACAAGCTTGTTTAAGATTTTGTTTAATATTGTTTTTTAATAAACTTATTATAATTATAAACTTATTTAAGAAATATTGTTGTTTTGCTGATCAAAATGAAAGGATTAGACTTTTTACAAATACTTATATCATTAAAATGAGAGAAAGTTTTGGGTGCATTAAATCAGTTGTTTATAGATATCAAGTTGGCAACGGAGTCGGGGTGGGACGGGAAGGGGTTCCCCACCCCCCATGGGAGAATTTACCCTCATCCTGCCCCTATTCCCATCCCCGCCATTTGAAGGCGGGGATTCTCCGTCAGAGAAACGGGTCCTCAAAGGGACCCATTCCCCATTTCCCCTTTTGTTTCTCCATAGAGACTTCTTTTTTTCAAATTTTTCCTAAAATTCTCTTTAGGTTTAGACATTTTAGTTGAGTTTAGATTAGAGTAAATTAAAAATTAGACTAAATGTAAAAAGTTAAAACACCTAATATTAAATATATATAGAAAAATATATTTAAAAATCTAATCAGAGTTAGAGTTGGAGTTGGGATCGAGGCAGGGCCCACGGGGGATCCGACCCGTGGGAAATTTTGCTAAACTTAATAGATGCTCACATTTCAGAACTACAATTAACCAAGGGCATGCCAAAGATTCAACTTTATTGGAGTTAAATTGGGGTTTTCCTTACCAAGGTTAAGGATAGATTTTTGATGTAAATATAGCATTGTTGAATTTAGAAAATGTGAAGATGCATTAAAATACGGAAGAAAATTGTCCCTATTTAGTTCCTCGCATTTTGAAAAAGTGGAAAATAGATTTAATACATCCCCCAACCAATTTAACCACACAAAAAATCACAAGAAATCAAACATCCAACAATCAAGATATAATATGTGTTAGCCGCTTGGTTAGTATCTAATATAATAAAGATAATATCGATACACATATCGCTAAAACGAGTATAACTCAACTGACATATATTATATGTTAATGGCTAATAGATTTGTCGTTTGAAATTCCTACTCCTATTATAATTAAAAAGAAAACACCCATCTACGATCCACCAAATGATCTCATCTCTCACCATGCAACTGTTGGATCAACTAATTTGACAAAAACTACCTGAATGTCAAACTTTTAATTACAGGGGCCAGAAGAACCCAATCCCAAACCATATCAAAATTGTATTTGTGCCATTATGTGACCCTAATTCTTAACTTCAAGCTGAATAAATTTCAATCTCTGAAATGCCCTTAATTAGTCTTTACCTCCCTATTCCACTTGATTCATCCATTTCTTCACTCATGTTTCCTCTCAGCCTAAGCAGTGCTTCATCAACCTCTGGATGTGACCGCAAACCAGAAGAAAATGCTTGAATATGTGTTTTGGCCTCAATCCAACTTAGACCAGGATCCTTTCCCACAATTGTCTCTCTTATTCTTCTCCTCATCTCTACAACACCATCCCATTTTCCTACTGCAGCATACAGATTTGATAGCAAAATATGTGCTGCACTGTCTTCTGAATCTAATCTCAACACTTGTTTTGCTGCATTAGCTCCAACTCTGAGGTTTCTCTTAAGAACACATGAACTTAACAGAGTTCTCCATAGCTCTGGATCATTATTTGCAAATGGTGATTTGGTAATCATTTCCTCTGCTTCATCAATTAACCCAGCTCCACTTAACAGGCTTACCATACAAGAATAGTGCTTAGAATTTGGTATAATATTACTTTCTTTCATATAGTTCCATAAAAACTGCCCTATTTCAACAGAGTTGCTGTGGTTACAAGCAGAAAATAAGGAAAGAAATGTTATTTGATCTGGCTTGACACCGTGGTTTTGAAGCTCAAAGAAGAGCTTCAATGCCTGTTCCATTTGCCCATGGTGGCTGTACCCACCAAGCATGGAGTTCCAACACTTCAAATCTGGACATGGGACTTGAGAAAATATCAATTTAGCAGAACCCAAATCACCATTTTTAGCATACATGTTGATTAGACTCCCTAAGACATAGATTTCAGCTTCACACCCTGTTTTTATGGCTAGAGAATGAAAAATCTCCCCCTGTTTTAAAGTGGCAAGATCAGCACATGAACTCAAAGCCAAACTGATTGAAAAACTGTCAAGCTCATGGCCATTCTGATGCATTTGATGAAAGCATTTGATTGCATTTTCCCCTTCACCAATTCTTGAATACCCACTGATCATTTCTGTCCATAGAACAACATCCTTCTCTGCAACAGACACAAAAACCCTCTCAGCAGCTTGAGATTCACCATTTCTAAAGAACATGGACACAATGACACTGCTTACAAAGACACTGCTCTCAAATCCATCCTTTATAACTTGAGCAAGAAAAGACATTCCACTCAAAAGGTTGTCAATGGTGGAAATTACAGCTGCATATGTATAATCATCTGGTTTGGGAAGTGATGATTTCTGCAATTGTTGAAATAGTTTCATGGCCTTATCTTCTTCTTCTTCATTTTGAGAACATCCTGAGATGATTGTGTTCCAAGTAATCAAATCCGGGTTTTCAATTCTGTTAAAGATGCAAAACCCTGTATGGGTATCCCCACAACTGCAGTACAAATCCAACAGAACGTTTTGCAGAGTTCTATCGGTAATGGCGTTTGAAGTGATCATACGGCCATGGATGAGCCGACCAAATAGGTAGTCTCCATTTCTACAACATATATTCAAAATCATTGCATAGGTGAATTGAGTAGGAATCAAACCAATTCCCAGCATTTCATTGAACAAATGAAGTGCCTCGTTTAATTTATCGTGCTTCAAATTTCCAAAAATCATGGAATTCCAAGCTACTACGTCCTTATCTATCGTCCACCGGAAAACTTTTCCAGCAGATTCCAAATCCGAGCAATGTGAGTAAGTCCCAATTAACGCGGTTTGAACACGAACATCATTAACGAATCCACGTTTCACTACTTGCGTATGAATCAAAGAGCCCCAAAATCGATCTTCAATGGAATAAGCTGCCTGCAACAAGCTCGTTAGAGTGGAACCATTGGGTCTGAGAAATTCAAGCTCCATTTTCGCAAGCAGGTTGAAAGCTGAAGGAGCACGATCGTGAGACCGAGAATAAGCCGCGATTAGAGCATTAAACGAAACGAGATTTCTTTGCGGCATTTTGTCGAACACTTGCTGTGACTCCCAAATTGCACCGCATCGTGCGTACATGGATAAGATGTTGTTGCAAACGTAAGGAGACAGAGACGACGCGGTGGCTATGGAGGTTAGAATTAGACCGTGGAGCTGACGCGCCGCCTTCAATGATGCAACGGAAGTGCATTTTTGTACGAGCGCTGCTAAAGAAAGCGCTTCCGTCATGTGAAGACGAGCTATTTTATTGTAGGCTTCAAAAAATGAACGAAGGGTTCTCTTTTATACGAAACATCATTTTCACCCATCAGAAAGATCCTTTAAGCCAAAAAATCATTTCGCTCAGCACTTCGCCATGGAAACTGAATATTTCTAAGCCTCATAACCGGAACTCATCGGCGGTGCCTGAGAATGTCGCCCGGCGGTGAGAGGTGCTTGCAGCTATGCCGGCTCGTCGGTCATTGTCTTCGTCCTTTTACAGTTAGGTTTCGCTGTTCTTCATCGTTGCTATTTCTTTTTCTTGTTTACATCATGCGCTCCAAGTTTTCTCTAATTATCATAGAAGAGGAGTTCATGTTTTTCACTTCTGGTGAATAGGAAGATGGGGTGGTCTTGGAGAGCAAAGGGAAGGAAAAGGAACTGCTTATTGCGCTCTCTCATGTTTGCTTCGCTCTTCTTTCTCTCTTAGTTCCTGTGATTTTGTTGTTGCTCTTTGATTTGGAAATCCTCAGTTTTGTACATTAGTTCGTTGCCTCATTTTGATGACTGATCGTTCATTAGGTTGTAACTGAAGTTCAGCGCTGGGTTCAAGAAATTGATGGCGACTCTTATAATGTAAGTCTCTCTCTCTTTTTCTCTCACAGACACTTGCACTGTTCAGTAACACATAAAATTCGTCAGTTATGTATTGTCCATCAGGATGCGATTCAGATGTTGACTTCTCAAGAGAAAAGCAGTGATGAGCGTGATCAATCTTTTGAGAGCCACCATTGTATGACGAAGATTGTTTCTGAATTGGTAATTTCTTACAATCGAGATGGACTTGGGGAGGAAGATAGCAAAATTTTGGAGTTCTCTGTTCTCAATATTGCTTTTGAATTCTATTAACTATATCTTTCTTCCACAGTTTAAAAATAAACTGCTAAGAGGAAGTTTTTTATACACCTTTTTATTTCTTCCTACTGTGCATGCATAGTTTTTTCCACATAAAAGGTGCTTATGCTAAGATGCAAGGATAATGCATAAACGTTGATTTGTTGTGGACATTTATTCCAACTTCAATTTTAAGAATCACCCTAATATTACATTGTGTTTGCGTTGCATTGTTGGCTGTATTTCTCGCTCTTGTTTGTAACCTCTGTAGAAAACTAAAATATAAAGAGCCAGGCCAATTATGAAATTAACTAGTATATTGTTAGTTTACAAAGGAGTGTAGATTTATTTATACCTTGATGAAATTAACTAGTATATATTATGTGACTTTTACTTGTTTTAGGAACTTAGTTTGTTTGAATGCTTTTTATTGGTGTAAACATACCTACCCTTTAGAGTCTATAGTCTTACTTCTTTACTCTTAAATTGGAAATCTTTCTTGCAATTCTTTTCTAAAAGAGAAAAAATAATAATCCTGTAGAGTCTGGTATTCAATCTCATAATTATATAGTTAATCTAATTCAACAGACCTAAACTTCTCTACTTCGGCTTTACGAAATTTACATTTCTCCTTACGTGCAGGTACCTTTACTTTCTTTTGAGAATCAGTATGTCAAACATCTTGTGGGCAATGTACTTACAGCAATTACAAAATTTGTATTTCTAACTGTATGTAACTCTAATCGTGTTTGAAATTTTAGTGTATCACTATCACATAATTTACGCTAACAATCAACCCATTTGATTATGCAGGGAAGCACAAGTAACTGGTATGAATTAGTTCACTCATTATGTTTTGGCATGGAGTTAGTGCTTGACAGAATCATGTCTTCTCCTGCACCTTCAATCACTGGGTCTGAAAATTTAGACTGTTATCTATCAACCTTAAGTAATACCTTACTACCTAAGTTGAAAAATGCAAATTTTTCCACAGTTGCTGGCATTCTTCAAGTTTTGCGAAATACCCTGAAATCCTTGAAGCAGGAGCAAAGTGATCTTGTTGGACAGTTCTTTGATTCTGTTAATTCTTGTCTTTCAAAAATTCCATGGAATTTATTGGGTAGGATCCTTACCGAGAAAAATTGTAACAGTGTAGAAGTCCAGAATGACGATGACTTGCGTTATAATAATTTGCATCAGAGGAAAGGATTAAAATTTCTGTTCCTAGGAAATTTTGTTCAATTTCTCTGTTCCTTGGCTGAGCCAAGCGATTTTGAGGAAGCTTCATGTGATTCACTAAAGACTCACCCCCTACTGGGTACAGTCATCAACCTAATTCCTAACCTTCTTGATTGGTGCCTCAACAACCAAGTCGATCACTTTAATAGGTGCTTGTCCCGATATTTCAGTCACAAGTTGCTGGTATGAATCTACCCTTTTTCTCCCCCTCCCTAGAATATACGTTGGACTAGTCTTCTAGAGATAAGAAAAAACATAATAGAAATACCTGGTGGCTAGCTAGTTTATTCAAATATGGTTTTTATGGTGCCTCAATTATTTATTTGGTTGAATGTTTTTAAGAAGTTTGATTCTCATCAGTGGCAATGGCATATATGATGAACAGGCGTAGTTAACGAAAGTTAAGATTCTATTCAAGGCAATAGGTGCCTGGAACATATGTTTTATTGGAAGTTTCGGCAATTTACATTTTTTTTTCTTTTTCTTTTTTCTCTTCTTCCTTTTTTTTTAATTTTTTTTTAAAGTTACTACCTATGTAGCACAGACACAGATACGGTTACATGATACGTATACGATCGGATACGACGATTCGTCAAGTTCTAAAAAACTAAGATACGGATACGTCTAAAGATACGCAATTTTTTTTTAATATTTTATTAATATACATATTTCTAAAAAACGAGGATACTGATACATTAAAGATATATTTTCTTTTTCTTAAAAAAATCTAAGATATAGATAAATTTAACATTCAAGTTAATAACAATAGCAAAAAATAGAATACAAATAGTGAAATACAATACAAAAAAAAACAACATCTAAGATGTTGAAGTATAATAGTTAATAAAATGCAATAGAAAAGTGACTCATATTACAAAGAAGAAGAAGATTCGAGGGAGAAGTATAAAGATAAACGAAGAACTTCTTCGTTGAATAGTTTTAGATTGGAAAATATTAGATGAGTTGCTTGCCTTTTTTCTTTAAAAAAATGTACACGTAGAAATAGATACGTCAAATCGTGTGTCAGATATGTATCTGGGAAGTATCTGGAAGTATCGGTATCCGATACGTGTCTGATACGAATTCTTTGCCTCACATGAAGTATCTGTGCTTCATAGGTTACTACTGTCTATGCAGGTTTGCCAATAATAACAAACTTCATATATTTCAATTTTTATTTTCTTCTTTTTTTATTTTTAAACCTTAATCAAGTTAAATCTACACCTTTAAATTAACTTTTGTATCTGGTTTAGTAATCTCCAACGTTTGTGGTAAAAGAACTTTAACTGGACAGAGGATTTTAAGATTGATTTCAATTTCTAGGATATTGTGCTGTGTATGTTTCCATACCATTTATGTCTCACTGTACATGTTGTATGACTAGCTTGTTTCTGCTTTCACATTTTTAGGTTCTGTGAAAGGGTAGTTCAAGTGTCTGAGTGATGTTCAAGTCGTCATACAAATTTTTGCACTCCTAAATTGTATCTTCTGTATGTGAACGTCTGCTTCATTCTTGACCTTAGTACAGCTCTTTTTTTATATGCGGAAGGAATTTGTTTCTTCTAATATTATCACATTCCCCTCTTGGAAAGATATTTTTAACTTTTCCAATAATGATTTCTCTAATGAAAATTCTCTCTCTTGGTCTCCCCTCCCCCACCCCATCTCTTTTACTTCATATATGTATACATTATTTATCATATGTATGCATAATAATTTATTCCTTGGTGCTAATTGCATCTTGTGAATTTGATATATCTGCTGAAATCTTAGGCTCTATTTGATAACTATTTAGGCTCTGTTTGGTAACCATTTGATTCTTTGTTTTGGATTTTTGAAAGTTAAACCTATTTCATCTTTCCATTTCTTACAATGATTTACATATTTATCTAGTACAATGGTTGAATCCTTAACCAAATTTCAAAACCAAAAGTAACTTTTTTTAGTTTTCAAATTTTGGCTTGGTTTTTTAAACCATTTGTAAAAAGTAGATGACTAAGAAGAAATTTGGAGGTGGAAGTAGTATCAATAGGCTAAATTTTAAAAAATCAAATGGTTACCAAACAGGGTCGTAGTTTTTTGTTTTTGGTTTTTAACAATTAAGCTTTTAAATACTACTTTTACCCATTGATTTCTTTGTTTTATAATGTACTTTTTATGAGTGTTTTTAAAAACTCAATTAAGGTTTAGAAACTAAACAAAGGTAGTTTTTAAAACTTTCTTTTGTTTTTGGAAATTGACTGAGAATAGAAATATTTAGTTAGATATGATGAGAACCATAATAAAGAAGTTGTAAGAAAATAAGTACAATTTCTAAAGACCAAAAATCAAATGTATCAAACGGGAGCTTTAGTTTCAGAAATTGTTGTCGTTATGCTGCTCTTAGGTGATACAAGGTTTAATTTCTAGTGATTCACTAAGTTCAGGAATTCTTTACTTTCCAGATATTAATGATCAGGCTTAGTTTCCATTGCCATCTTCAGTGCTCGACTCTTGTTCTATGGTTGCAACTTTGCAGAAATCGTTTTCAAAAGCTCTTGCTGCTTCCGAAGCTTGAGCTGGAATCTGCCCCCGGCACTTCCCTTGAAGATTCTCCATTGATTGTGAGCTATTTTGGTGACAAACGCAGTCCATGTTCCTTGCATCTGCAAAGACTGGCTATTTTTCTATTCCTCAGGTGTTCCTTAAGCTTCATATTTACAAAACCGACTGAAAAGTACGATGCATCTATAGCTCTAAAATCTCAGTTGATCTTCACTACAACATTGGAAAGTAAATGTCATGACTGCAGTTGTAGCAAGAAAGGTATATTGGAGCTTTATAAATGGCTTCAGGGGAACCTTCCAACAAACATTTTTCTGGATACTAAAATGTATGCAAAAAACTGCATCAAGTTTGCATCATCATTTCTCCAGCTATATATGCACGAGGTTTGTACATTTTCTTCTCTGGTCTTCACTGTGTCATTTAAGGCTTTAGAATTATTTTGTGTTTTATCTTTTATTTTATTGATGTACATTTTTCCTTGCATTGTTCCAAACGATAGGGCTTTGTGGTGCCACTGCTTTATACATCTTTCTCTTGATGTTTCTTATTAAAAAAAAAAAAAAATGCTAGTATGTGTTAAGCTCTATCAAACTAGAGCTAGAGTGATGTTTGGAAAGAAAAATATATCTTAATCACATACAATTAGTCTTATATCTAATAATTTTTTATTTTGAACTCTAGGATGATCTATTATTCAAAGTGCTGTTGCAACTTCTTCGTCTTCCTTCTCATACAGGGCCATGGTTAGTAAGAATCAGTTTGGTTTTACATATACTTTGATTAACTACCGCTTGCAGCATATTTAAGAAAGTCATTGCTTGTATTTAGTTCTTGTGAAGGACCATCCCAGGAGGTGAAGGAAGATATACTTTTTCATGTTTCAAACATTTTTGATCCTCAGCACGTGTTCCACGTTTTTCTTAAGGAGGCAAGAAATATTACTACAGATAGGAGATACCCCCACCCAAGTTTAAATTCCCTCATTGCTCTATTCGCGCTAACTGCTTCTATTATTCTTCCTGGAATTGTAGACATTGTTTGACTTATATCTTCATTTGCAGTTAAACTATGATCATGAAATGCTCTTAGATTACCTCATGTCAAAAGATGCAGGAACATATTGTTTGGAATACCTCCTAAGGTATGCATTGTTTTAAAATAATAATAATTTTCTTGGGTGTCCTCTACTGCTTTGTCAACTTGTTAAAAATGAATTCAGAAGTATAGTTGACATATAATTAACATAGAGTCGATAACTTTCATGCTTCTTGTCTGCAATTGGGTCTAAGCTTTTGTTATCTGGTAAGTTTCTGATGCCTCAGGACATGAGCATTGTGCCTTCCCTTCCTGATACGCACATTTTCTTTTTGTAGATGCCTGCATATAATAAATGATTCCAGATATGCACTAGTGAATTCATCAACAGAATGGGATATCTCAACTCACTCTTCATGCAAGAGAAGAAAAGTTTTGCTGAACAGCTCAACTATTTCAGAAGAGCTATCGTCTGGTTCACCCAATCAAAGCAATGAAACACTTCCATCTTTTGCTGACACTATAAATTGTGATTATGGCTACAAGCCTCAAAGAGTTGGGGTAAAATCCCTGAAGAAATCTAAAAATTGTCTGCAGTCGTTGAAAACATCCTTGGAAAATCTTCATAGAGAGAATCTCTTTCCATACAATCCCGAAGTGCTCGTAAAACGGTATGCATGTCTGCACAATGCTTCATTTAGTAATAAGAATTAGACTCTGGTATTAATATTTTATCAAAAAGTTTTCTTTTTGTGTTGAGTAATTTATAACATCTCTTTGGAATGTGTCCTGGAAATCTAGAGGGTGTGTTATCAAACCCCTTTAGTTAAATAATAGGCTTTTTTGCCCTTCACTAAAATTAAGAAGGATTCTGTCAGGTTTATAAGAAATTTTGTACATGAGGCATCTAATGCAGGCTTGAGGTTTCTAGGCATCAAGAAAGAATTTTGTTTATACTTGTTGGATAGGTGTTCCACGTCAATTAAAAGAATTTTTTCCTAATTAGACTTGAGGTTCTGGCAAGAAGTGCACAACCATTGTTAGATTAAAAAAAATGTGGATATCCCATTCTCCCTTCAAACATATTTATAAGTTATGTCAAGGATCTTCTTCAGAATTGGGTTGAATCTATGATGGAGTGAGAGAACCAGAAAAGAAGTCACTTTTGTTGGGAAGAATTAGGAATTTAGGTGATGACAAGAAAAAGCTCGTATTTAGGTTGAATATCATTCAGTTGGAGTCAATTATTTAGGAGTACAAACTGAAACCAACCTATTGGTCTCACTTACTTGGAAACCGAAGAAATTGAAATTGACCAGTTGACTGGTGGTATGGTTGGTTTAGTTTTAACTGAAATCGAGTTTTCTTTTAACTGGACTTGAATAATTGTCTTCTTTTTACATGGCAGTTTGACGAAATTTCTGGAGTTTCCATGGAGTACTTAAGTAATTAATACGCCTCAAGCCCCATGCGGTCCTCTTCTTGAAGCATGGAGCTCCAATTTTGATCTAACTCTCAAAGCTTGGAGATTTTTTCAATCCAAAAGCTTCATCTTCGAGTTCTTAAAATGAGACTACTGATGCTTTGATCAATTGATCATCAGTTGAGGTAATTCAAATGTAGTGTATTTTTCCATTCAGAAATGCTTCTGCGCACATTCTTACTATATAATGTTGAAATTAATTAGAGCATACACCACCCATGTTATATACACTAAGGTAAAATATAGTCCGTATATTTTTAAATGATTATATATATACTCATAATTGATTCTATACTAACTTCTCTCTTTATTTAAACCCTTACTCTTATTTTTAACTATTCTTTTCTTTATATCCAGATTTGGATTGATATTATTTTTTAATTTCGTCTACTCATACAAACCTTAAAATTATTTGCCAACATTGCATGTTAATATATATATATAAACTATCATAGTATATATATATAAACTATCATGCTAACTGCAAATTGAAAATGGTAAAAATATCATAATCGGCTTTGTACTTTGGATTTTGCTCTATTTTGATCTATGTATTTTGAATTATTTAATTAGTCCATGTATCTTGAATAAATCTAAAATTCATTCCTTGTATTATCAATAAGATTTTAATTTTGTCTTTCAAAGTTAATTTTTATCGACATTGGTTACCAAAATGGTAAAGAAACTTTTCATCCTTCATAGACTGAAGTGTTGGAAATTGAGGTGGGATCGTTTGTTAATAAAAGTTCCTTTAGTTTGTTGGCCAAAAATAGGCATCTAATAAAAAAATAAGGAAAGAAATGGAGCTCTTTTTATAGATTTTTAAGAGTAAACCACAAAGAATTAGGAACAATGACAAATTATGAAGAACTTAACTACTCAAACAACTGAAATGAACTGCTTAAAGGATTTATTACAACATAGAAAAATACAGTGATTAAATATAATAACAAATGAAAGTAGAAACCCTCTTATCTCTCTCACAGTCTTCAACCTTTCATATCTTCTTCCTCTTCACTCTCTCCCTCCTTTCTTAAACTAAATTTTATCAGTCACCCTCTTGTGACTGAATTTAATTAAAACTCTAATTAAAGATAAATAAACACAAAGCAAGCTTATTCATCAGAGAAAATGAATATTTAACAAGTATTCTTCAAATATATATATATGAATATATTAATACTTGGATGCTTTGCCACACTTGAGAGCATTGGGTGGAATGTCAGTCTCAGTATATAAGCTCTTTTCATCATTCCAAACTCTGAAATATAATTGTTGACCCAAATAGTTTCTCCACCATATTGTAGACCTTAAGTTCCACATCCCCTTGTTGTCTAATGACACTAATATAGCTGTCCAAGACTTTGGATATACCTGCCCAAAAATTCACCCAATCAATCTTTTAGTTCGATAAACAGACGCCCTTAATTCAATTTGGTTTATTGAACGTGGGTCTCCAAAACTCGATGCCATAAGCTTAAATCCTGACTGAGCCTGATTTGATTCTGGTTATTGTTTGATGGGATATTGCACAAATAAATGATTTCAACATAAATAATGATAAATAAATAAATTAATTAAAAAAAAAAAATTGACCACCTACAAAAGTTAGTTGGAGGTCCATAAAAAGAACTATTAATTTAATTCAATTAAAGGTCGTCGGAAGAAGCAATTTTTTCCAACAACACTTTAACGGCATTGGAAAAAGTACCGTTTCTCGACGCTATACTAGTAGAGTTAGGAAATGGTGAAAATTGTCCAATTTCTCGACTCATGGCTGTTGCTATTTTAAAGTGGTGTCGGAAAAGAGTGGTCATTTTCCGATACCATGTTAGTAGCGTTAAAAAAGACTCCTTCCCAACAACTTTTTTGCATCAGGAGAGCCTTTGGCGATGAATTTTCGACTTTTCTTGCATAAAAAAAATATATTGTATTTTTGTGATGAGAAGAAATAAACGACGGGAAAAATAACACACAACAAAAGGAAAAGGACGTCAAAAAGGTACCTGAACAGTGTGTCTTGATATACCATCCACTAAGTTATAACGTTTCCTCATGTCATATTTCCAAACACCAGAACCATAACTGATCAAACAGAAAAAAAAAAAAAAAAAAGTAATAAAATTTAGTGCAAGAAAGCCAATAAGAATCTTAGGAAAAAAAGGGTTATGAAAAGAAGGGCTAACCCAACAACATAGAAACTGGTTCCATCAAAATGCCAAGCTTGGACAGTATTTTCATTGTTTTGGAACACAATTTCCACAAAATCATGAAGAGTGATGTTAACAACAGAGACCCCAAGCATTGCAGGTCTAGAAGTGGGGAAATCAGTGAAGGTTTTGAAGTCAAAAACACCACCAATATTGAACCAATCAGCCAACTTTAAAGGGGTTGGTGGATCAACATAAGACACATTGTTCACTGCACAACGAACAGCTCCTTTGATCTTTCTCAATGAATTTTCTAATATCAGTCTTCTCACTACTGTTATGTTCCCATAATGGAATGATCCTTGTGGGTTTGGTCTTGCTGCATTTGCTGTCAAATTTAATCTGTCCAAATCATCCAAACATAGCTCGACTTATTAGGGCGTTATATGTACACTTCAATCCATGTTTTTCTTACCGATCAAAGAACAGTCTATGTCAATGACTTATGACGCGTTTGGATTGACCTTTGAAGTGTTTAAATAAGTGTTTTTATAAGTATAAAAAAGTGTTTATATATATTTGGAAAATCAATCCAAACGAGCCTTTAAAATGGTTTGATGATTCAGATTTCAATTCTAGGTATTTGCCACACTATTCATGTATCTCAATTTTTATTCAAAGCTTCTAGAGATTTACATTCCAAAGGAGTAGTTAGGTTTGGAATATTGTAAATTTCGGAAATACTCGTGAAATTTGAAGGATAATGTTGTAAATTTTAAAATAATATATGGGTATTTCTTAAACAAATATATGGCAAATTTAAGGGTATTTTTTTGTCTTTTCATTTTTGTGATTTGACCTTCTCTTTATTTTGAAAATACTATTATTCTTTTAAAAATTGCAATATCACCCTTGACGTTTTTCATTAAGGGAGTAGCTTGTAAATTAACTTTCGAAAATGGGCTAGTTGTAACAAAATAAATTCAATTGAGAAAACATGATATTCATAATAACATATTAATAAAGAAAAAAAAAAAAAGGAAACTTTTTGGAAAAAAGGTGTCTCCATTTTCTAACTATTGCTTTTTTTGTTACTTTTGTAGAGTACTTTAAAAAAGGTCAAGCAAAAGTTTAAAAACTAATATATATATATAGCTTTTAAAACTTTGTTTTTGTTTTCAAAAATTGGTTAACAATTTAGATTTTAGTTAGTAAAGGTGATATGATAATAAAGATATCTTTAGAAAACAAGAAGATAAATCTTCAAAACGAAATGGTTACGAAACGAACCTGATGGTCCGGGCTTGCTTCATGGACCAATGGAGTTGGTAGGTGGGTCCGATGGGCAAAGGCTTGGAAGGAGGAATGGAAGAGCCTTCATATCTAAGGATACCAATGGTAGTAAGAATAGGTTTAGTGAAACGAGAAGAAGCAACAAAGTAATAGTCCTTTGGTAGGTTATTAAGAGACACTAAAACGGCAGCGGATTGGCCTGGATGAATGTCCAATGACTCATAAGCCTCTTGCACTGTGTGACCTCCTTCTACCTCCACAAGTGTCATCAAATGTCCTTGTATTCTAAAGTTTATTGATGTTGCTATTCCAACATTTGATATCCTCAACTTATATGTTAACCCTACAATTTTTTAAAAAAAAAAAATTATTAACACTCATGACATAATTTTTCATCGGAAAAAATATGCTTTTGGTCCTTAAGTTCTGAACGTAATTCTTATTTGGTCTAGGTTTCAAAATGTTACAATTTTACCTGTGAAATTTGAGTTTTCTTTCAATTTGGTTTCTAGTTAGGATTCAAAATTTACACTTTTAACATCGATTTTTTACTAAATGCTCACTTTCAATCTTTTAAAATTAATTATGAAGTAAACTTTCAGTTTTAGTTTTAATAGCAATGAAAATAGTCACACTTAATTAACTATGATTCTTTTAGATTTTTAAAATTAAGTAATAGACATCAACACTAAAAAAGAAAAGTGAGGATTTAATTCAAAATCGAAGTTAAAAGTGTAATCTTGAAATCTAATGACCAAATTGAAAAAAAAAAAAAAAAAAAAAACCTCAAAACTCAGTGTTGAATTGTAACATTTTGAAACCTAAAAATTAAATTGAAACCAAACTCAAAACTTAAAAATTAAAAGTGTAACTTTATACTAGTCTTCTCGAAAGTGATGTGTACTTTCTGGCCTAAAAAAACATATGGTTGATTGTCACACCCACAAGTAATTGATAAATTATTTATAAGAATAGAATAGTTTAATTTGTGATTATTTTTTGAAGAAGGATGTATTTTTGTAATTATTTATATAAGAATTTACATTTACAATTATGTTACAAAGTAAACCTATCCTTTCAATTTTTCTTAACTTATGAGAAAGAAATATTTTCAAAGTTCACAAAAGCCTATATAATGAGTTGAATGTTACCTTTTTTAAGAATTAGTGTTGTACTAGGTTGTCCATTGATAAGAAGACGATTAGGTAGAGGGAGCATAATTCCCGAATCCAATTTTTTGCGCAACGTCTGCATAGAATGACATATGAATTAATAGCATAGATTCATGATTTAGAATATGCGACTCAAACATAGTTCAACTATACTTATGACTTCGAAAATAACTTCTCTTAAACTTACTTAGTAACTCAAGAGAGTAGACAAAATGTAGAATGAAAAAGAAATTACCTTATGGTCGGTGTCGTACCAATCACCGATGAGAAGGTCGAGCTCGGCGGCGGGAATGGGGTAGGGAGTTGCTATGACACTTCTAGGTTGAATCACAAAGGCTCCAAAGCCACCAGCAGCCCTTTGGAAGTTGATGGAAGGGAAGTATGTGAAGGTTCCAATTTGATCTTTAACTTGGAATTTGTATGTCCAATTTGAGTTTGGAGGGATTGGGCAATTTGTCCCTAACACCCCATCCTGCCATGATGTCCTCCTTTGCTTGATTCCACTCCTAAATTTATTCACATTTCAATGACAAATATATATAAATTCATTAAGCACTAGCTTTGAAAAGTGATATATATTTTTTTCATTTTTAGGTTTGTGTCTATTTAACGTTAAGCAACCTTTAATTGGTATATGCTAGATTCGTAAATTTTAAAAAATTTATCATTTTGAAGGGTCAAAGACCAAAAGATACCAACGTCATAATCCAAGGACTAAATATGTAATTTAACCTATTTTCATTTCATTTATTATAATTATGAAAATGGTCATGAGATAATTCATTTCTTAACTAAAACTATCGTTGGAATTTGGTATTATAAATAAGGTGAAAATGTCATTTTCGTTCCTATACTTTTAAACTAAATCTACATTTTAGTCAACACTTTCAATAAATATTTTTTATGTATTGGAATAACTTGATTTTGTTACATGGTAGGGGCTCGGTCTAATTTTGTATTTGTTTATGCATTATTTATGACTTTGACCCTAGAGAGGGTACCTATGCTACGTATAAATATTTACCCTAGAGGCAGATCTATATTATGTATTTCTCATATTTCTTTCTAGTAATAAATTGATCTTTTCCTAAAAATATGAAACTAAAGTTTCGAAGATAAAATTTTTTTAAAAAAAATACTTAGATCACAAAAATGATTTTATAATTTCTACATAATTAAATTTGAGGACTAACCATGTAAAGAGGAAAGGCTCATCAAGCTTGTTAATGACATTTACAATTATGTTGTCATTGGTTACACACTCAATCTTTGGGGCTGGAAATTGCCCATTCACAAGGATTACCTGCATTAAAAAAAATATAAGAATATTACAAAATGAACTTTTTTTTTTTTAATTTTTCAAATTTCAATACTTAATAATTATCCTCCAAGTCTTATTAGGCAATATTTTTATTTCTAATGTTATGAATTTTCATGAATAATAAAAGAAAACTATTTTTTAAAAATACTTTTAAAATATTTTACAGAATAAAGAATGTAATTCATTTCTGGAAGTTACTTTCTTTTTAAATTTTAACTCAGAATCTTTGAAATTATTCTGAAATATTGTGTTCTAGCAACAAACAAATTATATAAGTTAAATTATTATTTCCCTGTATTTTTTTGTACTTATTTTCACTTTAATCCCTATGATTTGATTAAAAACTTTTCAAATGGGATGTTTTAGTAACAAATTATATTTAAAAATGGCTACCACTGTCGTTGATTGATTAATGTATTAGGATTAAAGTTAGGTAGAAAATAAAGAAATTTAAAATGAAATTTCAGGTAAAAAAGAAAATGATTTGAGCACAAAAATTGTGGACTTGGAATTGGGTTGTTCAATACACATGTCCAACCAAATTACTCCTTTTATAAGCAACTCATCTCGTACGTACATAATTTTCTTTACAATATCATGTCCCAAAAAATTGTTAATTGATGATGATAATAATAATAATAATAATAAGAAATCTCGTAGTTAAATGGTTGTTTTCAAATATAGAAAAATGAATCAAATTATTTATAAATATAGCAAAATTTTACTGTCTATCTGCGATAGACCGCGATAGATTTCTATCTATGTTTATTTATGACAATGGTAGACATATATAAAATAGTTCATTGCGATCTTTAAATTGTGATATTTTGTTATATTTATAATATTTTTAGTAATTTTGTCATTTAAAATAATTTTCTTAGCTCAAAACATAAAAGCTAGAATGGTAATATAGCCCACACAAAATTATTAGTTAACATTAAGCTTACATTAATTAGATGAAGAAAAAAAAAAAAGAATGTAGCTAGAGTTTAAATAACATTTTTTAAGGATGCATTTAGCAAAAGAAGAGAAACTATATGGTAATAAAGCAAAAAGAATAGGATGATAAGGAAACGAGCAAAATTTGAGAGGTGATAATCATTTGAAAAATATTTGGTTTTTTTTTTTCCCTTGAAACTTAAGCTCGTAAAACTTTTTTATTCTATAAATTTTCATTATTGTTATTCTTTTTATTTTGTTACCTACTTTTAAAAATGTTTTAATTTGAAATTAATTTTATAAGCTTAATTTTCAAAAATTTAAAATTAGACAAAAAAAAAAAATCAAATGGAGTTAGAGAATGAGAGAGAAATTACTTCAAAGGGTAAATTTGTCGAAAATATTTACTAGATATAGTAAAATTTTAGAACTGTCAATAATAAATGATAGTTCTAAAATTTTATAATATTTTGTAAATATTTTGGTTTATTTTCATATATTTAAAAAAAAAACGGTTAGAGAATTGTGTAAACCATAAATTAGAAGAAGATTAAAAAATGAATAACCTTCTGCTTAACACCAAGAGGAGCACGTGTACCGTACGTGACTTGAAAAGTGTAATATCTATATGGGTCTTCACCATTCACCCAACCACCACCCAAACCATAACAAATCAATATGATCCCTAAGGTCAAATTTACCAAATTGCCCTCCTTCATTCTTTTGAATCTTTTGTTTTTTTAAAAAAAGACTTCCTGCATGGAAAAGAAAAATCACACGAACAAAAAGTAATTAGTTAAGCTCAAACCTCAATAGAATGAAATTAAAATGATCATATATCGACGTCGTAGGTAAAATTTTGGCTCTCATCTATGGCTGAACCTTCCAAATTAAGAGCAGCGAGTGAGAGCAAAAGAGCAAAAGGTAAAAGAAAAAGAAAAGAGTGAAAATGAAGAACTCGTACCTTAACGAAAGAGAGAAAAAAAATGAAACCCTAAAAAAAGAGAGAAGAGAAATGTGGGAGCAAGAAGTGATGTTATGTTATTTATGTAAAGGGGAAGAGAGTTTAGGGTTTGATTTAAGGAAGGTGAAGGGCACGAGGTCCTACAATTGTAACCGCCGGATTTCTTGCTCCTTGGCTGCTCTTTCTTTGCTTACCTACACTTTATATATATATATTTTATGTTAATCTTAACCCTTCTCATTTTCCCTTATTCTTATGTACTTCAATATTTCTCTTCTCATCTTCATTCACTTTTGACATGACATTATTTTTGTATTTCATAGACTGGAAAGCATTTGTTATGTTTAGTAATTACAACGTGTTTTTTTAGTACAAATTAGGAGTGAGGATTTGAACTATGAACCTCTTGTCCTTAGTATATTATGATGTTAGTTGAGCTAAACTCTTTTTGACATAGTATAAGGTGTTAATAAAACATTAATTTGATGTTTTTTTAGTCGTGGTGTCGCCTCCCAACTTCAGCTCATTGGGCCAAGAACTCCCTGAATCTGTTTGAGAGGCTTTATTAATGTTTTAACCAAGGCTTTTCGAGCGATTTTATTAATGTTTTAACCAAATTGTACTATGTTTGCATAAGAGTTTATGAAGTTAGAAATATAACTTTGTTCGAGTTGTCAATCTGAATACAACTCAATTGGATATGACACTTACTACTATCTCAAAGATTCATGGTTCGTTTTCCACTTCCACAATATATTTACAATGTGTTTGATGTTTGGATCTCAACCCTTTAATTTTTTAAGAAAAGTAAACTATGTGTTGAGATTGACATATAGATCATTTGCTTGCTTCATCCAACTTGGTCCAATTTCTTATATATAATTTGCTTCATTTACAAGGCTCTTAATGAAATGTTTAATAATGGAAAAGGGTTTAGGTTGAGTTTTTGGTAACTAAAAAGTAATTTCAGCTAATTCAATTTTTTTTTAAAAATTTTCATGGTATTTCTATAAAATAGTTGTGATTTCTTAAAAAGAGTTTATACGCTTAAAAGATACTTTTAGAAGAATCCCACATCCAACTAATGATTCGTAACACATAATAATAATAATAATAAATAAAGAAAACTAATAAAAGAAAACCTCCAAAATGACTCTGGCTTCTAAAAATGGATAATGGGACGAAAACAAGGATTAAAAAATCCCTGCAAAGATGGGAATAGAAAGTACATCCCTAGTCCCATCCCACCTCGTTGCCAACTCTAATTATCTCAAATTGCATCTATATACATTACAAGTTTATAAAGTGTAGGTAAGTCTGAAGTCTAAACACACGGCTTGCATGTTTTTATTGTTTTTAAGATTGAAACTCTTGCCTTATAATTCTATTGAAACAAAAAAATATATATATATTTATACTAATATACTAAACAATAAAGAATCGGACTAAAGTTGAGTATAGATCAATTAACATAAAATTTGTACTATCCATCTCTAAGTTAAAGGTTCAAAAATGAGTCTAACTTAAATGATATAAAACTTGTACTATCCACCTCTAGGTAAGAGGTTCAATTCCCACGTCCTACGATCCAAAACTCAACTCCCTACCTCAAAAGTAAAAGTAAAAATGAAAATAAATAAATAAATAAATTTGTTTAGGTGTGAGGTTTACTCATCTACTATACAATAATTAAACTATGATTTTATTGTTTATATTATAAAACTAAATATTGAATTACAAATTTAGTCTATAAACTTTCAAAATATTTTCATATAGATCTCTCAACTCGAAAATATTTAATTCTTGAATTAAAAAAATATTTAATTTAATATTAGAAGAAGATATTAATAAAGAAGAAGGGGGAGAATTCAAACATTTGACCTAAGAAGTTATAGGCATCCAAACATCCAACCTACGGGATTAGTGGCATCTAGGTTTTATTTTATAATTAGTGTAATAAATAAATTTAAGGGTGAAATTCGAATTACAAATACTTTTATCAATTTTGTTGATCATCTCGATAAAGACAACGTGGTTTAGTTTAGCTAGAACTATACATGATTGAATTATATTTAAATTAGTTTTATAGGAAGCTACCTAAAAAATACTAATTTATTAAGAATTAATTTTAAAATTGTAAAAACAAAAAATTTCAATTTATGAAACGATACTTATAAATATAGTTTTGTGTCAGATCCAAAACATATTAATTAAATAGTGAGTTAGAAAAAAGTGAGTAGCAAGCTGGTAATGCATTTGATTACAAGCGAAGTGACTGGCTACTGGCTATGTCGGTGGAACAATTGGCTGGCGCTACTACAAACCTAAGCAAATAACAGCATCCACCGGAATTGCCGTAGCCGGTTATGGATCATCCTTAATTATTATTGCACATCACTTCATAACGTAAAATTTAATCTTCAATTATCAATTTTATCTCCACTAGCTACTCTTATTTTTATTATTTATTTTTATTTTATAAAATAAGTGGACATCGAACTACAGACTTTAAAGATAATAATACAAATTCATGCGTGTTACATTAAGTTTATATTTGACAAATCTTAATTTTAATTTAGTTTATATGATATTACAAAAAATCGATTTAATTCTTACCATTCATAGCGAGTATCAACTTGATTTCCATAATTTTAAACTATTACCATAACCATACTTAATATGCGATACATTTTTTTTTAGAATAATAAAATAAAATATTCAAATTATAGACCTCTTAGTTACTAATGCATAGAGATATTTGAGGTTGTAGTTTTTGTTTAGCTAATTATAATACGGGTATTAAGAGTATTTTTGGAAGTGGCCTATACAAGCTCAAAATTGATTTTTCAACATTAGTTGAAATGTGCTTTTAGTAGAGTGATTGACCAAGAATTAGCTCATAAAATTTACCCATTTATGTATTGATCATTCTTTTTAAATAATAAAAAAATTTGTAATTTGATAGTTCCGGAATCACCTAAGCACTCGTTTTAAATAAATAAAAAAGTCTTTTGCAATTTGGTAGTTTAAAATTATTTTTGGAAACAAACATCAACATAATTGTACGAAAGTCAATTTTACAAAATGAATTGTACCTAAATCTCTTATCCTAAAATTACTATTTCAACCATATCACTCTCTCAAACATGCACGGCGTGGTTTTGAAATGTCGGATTCTATTTGTACTGTATCTGAGATGAATCTTGGTCATTCCCGCCTTTCAATTCCCCGAGACTAGACCAAATCACTTTTGACAAGCCTAAAATCACATTTTTCTTCTAAAATGGTGATGTTTAGCAATTATGAGAAAGTGATTCCCGATTTGATAGATAATTTTTAAGTGATTTTTGTCATGGGATTGTGAGTGATTTTCTTTTTTAAAAGACTATTATTTTCATATAAAAAGGGAAAATATCAATATCTAACCTTAAACTTTAGGGATTGTATTAATTTAAATATTGAACTAACAAAATTGTATTAATTTAAACTCTGAACTTTTGTAAGTGTATCAATTTACACCTCCATTACGTTTCGTTTGGAAGAATCTCCTATGAAATTTATAATTGTATCAACTAAATCTCTAGACTTTCATAAATGAATCAATTTAGATTCTTAGTCATAATTTCTTTTGAGAATTGTCTCCTCATTTACTCTAATCTTCCATTTTGTAAAACCAACGTTTGAATAATTCTACACATATTTGGAATCAATACATGCATGATTTTCAAAAGCAATAGTAATGAAAGGTCTAAATTATTTGGCTTATGAAGATTAGTTTAGGAGAAATTTGACTCAAATTATAAGTTATACATTATATTAGTTGAACGAAATCTAGAGAAGATCGTAAATTGATATACTTATAAAAATTCAGGGATTAAATTGATACAATTATTAGTTCATTATTTTAATTGATATAACTCAAAATTTAGGATTATAAATTCATAATTGCTCTATTAAAAAATTCTACTTTTATTTTTAAAAGTTGGTACATTTCTATCTTTATTTCTCTATAATTTCTACCTTCTCATATTTTCTGTGTTTAAAGTTTTTATAACGTTTATTTCTAATTTTATCCTAGGTTTTTTCCTAACTTTTTCTCTCTCTCAAGGTTTTTTATTTTTTATTTTATTTTTTTTTTACATATTTCGCTAACGTTGTACTCTTCAAAACTCTTTTCCTCACTCAAGTTCTTTTTTTTTCTTTTTATGGTTATTCTCTGCAAATTTTGGTTATTCTCCCCAAACTTTTATATTTATGTGACTTTCTTCGAATTTTCACTCTCTATTAAATTTCTCTGTCTAAATTTCTCCTGTCTCCTATATTATTTTTTTCTCTTGAAAATATTCTTTAACTCTCTATTTTTTCTCTCTTAAAATTTTATTTCTCTCTATATAACTTTTGTCTACCTCTTTTTTTTTCAATCTCAAATGTAATATTTTTGTAGTGATTTGATCATTCTAAAATTATTTTTGAAAATAAACATTAACAAGTTAGAATTAATTTTAATTAATTAAATTTAAAACATTTTGTACAAATATTGAACAAAATACTACCACGATTTATAACATTGAGTTTTGCAAAACTAATTATAATTAAATAATTTAGCTCAAAAAAGTTATTCTACAAGTCAATCTCAATCATATCCTTAAGTCACAACTCATGGATTACTTATAGATGTATAAGGAGAGGTCGACCACGTTTTGGCGGTATCAAGATGGGAGGATTGAATAGATATTTCTTCAATTTGTCAAACGTCCTTTAGTAATCCTCCTTCCATGTGTCTATCTTTTCTTCAAAAGGTGGGATCTTCTTCCGCCCAAGACTTGTCGATCATGTCATCGACATAGACCCCCATTTCCTTATTCATCATATCATGAAAGAGTGCAATCATGGCTTGCAGGTAGGTTGCCCCGGCATTCTTTAGACCAAACAACATCAATAATTATCAATAATTATGTTTAATATTGTGATAAACAGTGTTTTCTCTCTGTCTTCCTCGACCATCTTGATCTAGCTATATCAATAATTATGATTTTACATTTGGACAATTTTGTTCATTTGCAACAAAATATTATCTTTGTATGAATGTAAAAAAAAAAAAACATGTTTTTTTTTTAGAGTATTCCACCAATTGAGTCACAGGTATCTAACATATTCATACCTAACGATTTTTCACAAAGTGGTGACAAAAAGTATAACTTTTACAAATCTTTCCATTTTCCAATTTGATAGACCATTAAAGCAAATCTTTAGACATATTATGATGTAACTCTATATAATTTGTCTCACTAAAGAGTTGCTTTAATGGTGGTGTACTTTTTTTGCTCGCCAAATTCAACAATACTTAATGATAGTTATGTAGAAAAACACCTTTTATAAGATTGTCAATATAGAGTAAATTGAATATACAAGAAATGGCTATAACAGAGTTTCTGTTATTCGTATTAACAATGACTAATGAAGTGACTAATGAAGGAATGTTTTTATGCTGTAAAAATTAGTTAATAACGAGCATTCTATCTCCAAAAACTTCTTTTCTTCCAACCTTTGATGAGCCAGTACAATTTTCACTCCTAACGAGTTTGATTTGCACTTCTTTATCTTAACAGAAAAGATTGGTATGACTGAAGTGAAGGAAATCGGACATGAGAACTTCTATGAGCAACGAAATGATTGTTCCAAATTTCATTTGCATTTGAACATACATAATTACAGTATGCAAATGAAAACAAAATGGCCATGCAACATACGTTACAGTAAGAGAGATCTTTAATAAACTGACTACAGTAACTTATTGGTCAACCCAAAGAATATTACAATAAACTCATAATGTTCATAGAAGCGAATTTAGTATGGGTCCGAGCTCCCTTCAACTTTATGCTCTTTATAAAAACTAGCATAATATCAAAATCACTAGCTAGTCTAGGGTAAATCTTCCTTCCAATCCCTTTTGGACCTACGTTCAAGGCCCACTTATTATATTTATTTTACTAAATTATATAAAACCCCATCAACAAAATGGATCCACCACTGAACTTTCATATCTAGATGTGAATGTTGTAACAATCTTTAAAAACACCGTTGTTTTTTTGTGGCTGATTGAAGAGATCGTCAATCCTACATATGGATTACTTGTTCTTAATAATTACCTTGTTCAACTCTAATACTCAATGCATAACCACATGAATGTGAAAAACCTAAACTGAACAACATAAGGGCATAATGGTCCAAAATGGGAAGTATATCTATCTATGTATCACCACCAATGACAGATCTAGAAATTTTGTTAAGGGGAATTTTATATAATTTAGTAAAAATAAATGCAATAAGTGGGATTTAAACCTAGTCTAGAGGAGATTGAAAAGTAAATTTACCACTGGGCTAGCTACTAGTTTTGCTCTTATGACAATTATATATATATATATTATATAAAAAGCATAAACTTGAGAGGGACTCGAGTCCTCTCCCCCTTCCTCCCGAACCTATGCTAAATTTGTCCTTGATCACTTGGGGTTTTCAACCTCCTGAGAGGTCGTGGTATAAAACTTTGCCCTACTAATGAAGTCGCTTACTTGCATCAATGTAAGTTGAGCTTACAGGCTAATCCCGGCTAACGAACGCATTTCTCTAGGAAGCAATAACCTCAGATTTATGTTGAGAAATAATTTTCAATTTTTTAATGTACGTTGAACCTATTAACACATATTTTATAGTCTCCAAATTTTGAAAGTTATGACTAATAAATTTCTAAACTTTCAATTTTTTAATCTTGTACGTTTCTTAAAAATATTTAACAGATCTTAAACTTTCAATTATCTATATAATAGATCTCAAAAATATAAAAAAAAATATTTATAACCAATTTACTACACAATTTTTTTTTTCATGAACCTTAAATTTTCAATTTCGTAATTTAATAGATATATTAATTTTTTAATATTACCTATTAGAGATAAAGTTAAATTTATTGTGTAATATAACATTTAATTTTCAAAAAGATTAATATATAATAGATCTATTGAATGCAAAATTGATATTTTAAGAATATATTTGAGACAAAAATCGAGAATTCAAAATTCAAAACTATGTATAGAGAAAAATCTACAAGTTTATAGGCTAAAATTCTAAACTATATATAGACAAAAATCTATAAGTTTTAGGCTAAACTTCTAACTTTGTATAAATTTGTGCCTCTTATCATGAAGTTTTGGATATACCACTACTCATGAAAATATGATCTTGTTTCATTCATGTTCCCTCTTAAACTTGAGTGTTACACCAAAATTATTTAATGTATTTGATTAATGGTTGCTTTGTTAATATAGGTCTAAATCTTAGTATACATCCCCTAGTTGTACCAAGGATTTTCATATATAAACACAAAATTAAAAAATAAAAAACCAAAATAATGCAGAGATTATCAATGTCCCTTAGGTTGTACTTTAGAAAATTTAAAATAAAAATTCAAAGAGAGATTTTGTTGATTCTCAATTAGATTATAATTAGAATATCAAATGTTTCTAAAAACTTGTAGACTAAGTAATTTAGATAAAAAGTAATACTATTTATTTAACCATGAACAGCGAAGACTAAATATGTCAAGCCAAAAGAAAAAAAAAGGGGGGGGGGGGGGGGGGGGGGGGGGGGGGGGGGGGGCGGGGGGGGGGGGAGGGGGGGAAGTCCAGTGTATATTGGATTGTACTTTGATATAATTCCTATGAGTTTGGGCACATGAGAAGAATTTAATTGCATGTGTTTTGGAATTTTTAGCCTTCACATATATACAAACCAACTTATGATATTAATTAGTTTCTCTTCATTTTCCATTTGAGATCTCACCTTGGGATTTATGCATTTAGTTTTGCTATTTTCAAGTCCTCAATACTTGAATTTCTTCTTCTTCTATATATATATATATATGAATTTCTTGTTTATTAAGCTAAGCATCTTTTTTTTTTTTTTTTTTTTACTTCAACAAATTTGTGCGTTTGATTATTCATTTTTAGACTTTTAAGTGTTTTATTTGATTTTTGAAATTCAAATTTTTTAAACATGTTTTTATTTTTATCGCTTAATTTTTGCCATGTAATAAAGAAAAATTGTCTAACACCCATCAAATTTGTGAAATATATAGACAGTAGACATAATATTGGGTTTTAAAAATAATTAGCCTAAAATTTGAGTTAATAAAAATGTTAAATTCTATTTAATTTTTTGTTTTAAAGAGGAACAAAACACATTTTTTAGAAGTTTTAGAAATAGGTATTTTTGGTCCAAAGTTATATGAAAAAAATCTTACCCTTTAATTCTTGAGGTTTCCAAAATACTTCAGAAATAGTAAACTTTAATAATCATGATGTGCCATTTTTTAATTTACTTTAATTCCAATGTGGAAAATAATCATTACTTTCGTAATATATTTTAGAATATCGTGGAACAAAGTTTTAAATAATCCTATTTTCATCTTTTAAATAATCTAATTTTCATCCAATATTTAAAATTAATGAAGTGAGATATATATTGAAGATTCGAACCACAGATATCTTAATCATTATTATATTTGTATGACAATTGAACTATGTTCAATTTGACGCTAAATACATATATTTGATTGTCATGTCATCATTTTTTTAGATCAACATACTTTAAAATACATATAATTAAGTAGTTAATGTTGATATTGTGGAGCCAAAATGACTCAACAAGGCCCATAAGACTAACGAAATACGACTACTATAATGTAATATTAAGACATAAATTAGGCACATCTCCAATATTAATATTATTTTACTCAAGACCAATTGTTTTATTGGTTAGGCTTGAAAACACATACATTATTTGTGTTTTCGATTGAATATCAAGTATAATGACAATCAGACCTTTCCTAGAGCATTTTCCTCACTCTCTCCCATTTTTTATCATAGAAAATAGGAATGTGAAATGTATTTCTCGCCCCCCATCCGAACTTGTTTTCCTCAACTCCCTCTCTCATTTTCCATCACAAGAAAAATAGACATCTCTATGTGTAAGCTGCAAATTGTATCAGAAACTACTCTTTGTCGGGTTGAGGGTCTATTCGATTGTTTATCCTAAACTATGGTTGTGGTACTTGAAGTCAAGTAGCTTCTGTTGGACCATTTGACATTAAGTATGTGGCACAAATTTAGGAATAATTTGTAATCTTCTACTGATTTCTTTTTTCCCCATCCCTATAATCGATTGTTTGCGACTTATTAACTTGTCTAATTTAAACTTATGAAGGAGAGATTTTAATATTTGATATTACGCAGAAATACTCATCTTCTCCCCCAAGTTCCCGAGTCTACTCTTTTCTTTGAAGTTTGACAAATGACAACTATCTAACTCGAGAGAAGTCATCAAGCAAATATAAGCAATTATTTGTGCAGTTGACCTATGGAGGTAGTTCGACGTTTAGCCATCATGTAAAAGCCATAGAGTTAGAAAATTCCATGACCAATTAAATCAAAAAGAAGAGCAACCTGCTTCAAGAAAGGGCTTGTTTGGATCACCAAACAAGAAACTCTACCAAAACACTTCATAAAAGGAGCAATTTTGCATGAAACGTAGCCAAAGGTTGAGTAATGTAAGAGCTACAGCAATTTAAAGGGGCTTTATTTTATGAACCAAAATTGGAGGTGAATCCACATAACCTGTAACTTCTAATACCTCTATGTAATTGACATGAAATAGATTTTGTTTGTGCTGCAACTAGAAAGAAAGATGAACTTCTCCTGTCAAAACGTAATGACTCTAACTTATGAAGCAACAGTGGAAATGAGACAAATCACAGCACTGAAAGTCCACAACTTTTGTACAAAGTACATAAATTCATGCAAAATCAAGACAAACAAAGACAGGACAATGTCAAAAGCAATAGTAAAACCAAGTTCAACTGGCTTCCTGAAAACAGAATAGATCTTCTGACTTTTGACAGCATTGCACTTTCATCCGACCGTGCCGCCTTCATAACTCATAGCCTTTCAATCATTTTCAACAACGCGAGTTAATAGCTGCGTTTTAGTGACATGGCATAATCCAAAGGAGCAGGTAAGGTAAACCTGAGGCTAGCAAAAAGCACTTGTAAAGATAATCTACAAAGCGATGAGAACATGTTAATGTTCTTCCCTCTTAACAAATTCTTTCAAAGTCAGAACCAGTCCCAAAAGAAAAGTCCCATAATTTGTCGCTTCTGCACCTTGATATCAATTTGTCAAATTGCATAAACTATTTCACCACTGCTTTCTATATCAAGCTCAGATTCATCATCCAGATCGTCCATGTCGTCATCGTCGTCCATGTCAAGGTTATCTGCCATGCACATAAGGCCATGTGAACCAACTGCTGGTATTGTGGCCTCAGCAATTATCTGCATTATTGCATCGAGGCTCTGCATCGGTTGATCAGGCTCTTCAAATTGATTTCCCATTGTGTTTTCATCCATCAAATCCGATGGGAGATTCTTCAAAAACCAGGAATGGTTCTTAATCTCAGGAATAGTGATTCTCTGTCATATACATTAGCTCGTGAAAGACAGTAAATGTGAGCCGTTGTTGGATGAGATGGAATTTTTCGATGCCAAAACTTAAATAATATAAAACTAAAGAGAGCAGTTTCGGAAAACAACTTAAACTGCTTGGATTCAAAGCCGCAATCCAAATTGGCAAAAAGCTGAGTTGTTGAATCATTCTGTCACTATCTTGAATGTGCAAATGTTTACATTGTGTGAAAAGATGAGTCGGAGAATTAAATCACTACCTTAGAATTTTCAGAAGTTTAAGACTCGTTTGGACACTTTTCAAATAGCTATCTGATTTCTGATTATTACAACACAAATGCAGTGACAATATGTTGTAGGAGACTTTTTCTAATTGTTTTTTCTTGTTTCTCTCAAATCTCTCATGAATGACCCGATTTTAGAGTAAATAAAGTCAATCTCCTCTCAAAATTATAAGTTTGTAGACAATGACTTCAATCATTACAAGTCATCCAATCTCAATCTCTAAAAACAGTAGGGCGGAAAAAAAAAAAAAAAAAAAAAAACTAATTTTGAAAATAACTTGTCAAACAATTTTAGAGTTCAGTGCAATGTAATGTCAGTCTAAATAGATGTAAAAAAAAGGGTCAAATTGAGATATTTTGAGGATACGACAGAACTAGGATATAAAAATAAGAGTAATAAATACTCTTTATGCTACAGCACAAACAAAAAAGTTTTTTTCATAGTCGTACCGTTGCAGGATCTGCCTCAAAAATCCTTGATATTAGGTGGCGACACTCGGGAGATATTTGAACACAGTCGGGAATGGAATACTGGACGCCTAGGATTCTCTGCGATGAACCAGTAGAAGAATCTTGAGTTCATGAATTTTCAACTCAGAGAGAAAAACCAAATTTTGATAAGGACATCTCCCATACTTGTATTGTCTTCCGGAAATCCTTTGGTTCATCAGGATCCTCAAAAGGATAGGCTCCAACAAGCATCACGTAGAGGGTCACTCCACATGACCATACATCTGCGATCTGATATTGCAAATAGAATCAAATTAAAATAAAATGTCTTTCAAAATCTAACTACCGTCTAGCTTAGATGTAATATGATGCATGAAGTTCAGCGAGTACTTACTTTGAGAGTACAAGTTTATTTGACTATCAAGATAGAATCAACAATGAAGAGAAAAACTGGCTATAGGCTTCGGTACAATACAGCTACTACAATGTGGAATTCTAAAGCATGATAACTTTGTAACACTTTTAAGCCTATTACAGAATTTATGTGTTCTTTAAACAAAGCAAATATAAATTTAAGCTTGTAATAAAAATTCGTGTAACATGTTAATTTGCCGGAAAATATTGAACCGTTATTGACAAGGATAAGAATTGAGAATAAATTCAAGTTTGGAACAGAGTTCCATGTTTTTTGTTTTTAATGAATTACCAAACCATCATTGAGAAACAATGAAAGAATAGGACAGCCGACAACAAAACAAAACAAAAACAAAAAGACAACAAGAAACACCCCCCCCCCCCAAAAAAAAAAAAAAAAAAAAAAAGGAACCTTAAGAAAGGGAGCCAAACTAAAGAAATGAGTACTCCAATCCAGAAAAATAAGACCAAAAGGATGATTACAAAAAGGTTCCGTCATGAAAGCCCACAAAACTCAATGTTAATATTTCAATAACCACCCCAACAAAACAGACACATGTGTTGTCATGCAGGAATGTTATGTCTTCCATTCGGTTCAACACCTCCACTTTGGTTTGTAGTTATCCTTTTCTTCTTATTTTAAATAATTGGAGCCTCATTTGTACAGTTTTTGTGTGTGTCTGTGTCTGTGTGTGTCTTTTTTATTTATTTTATTTTATTTTTTGTGTATAGAGGCTTTTGGCCTTTTTGTTCATACTCCTTTTGTCTTGGGGGGTTAGAGATTGGGAATTTAAGGATTCATAAAAAGACTCAGTCAGCCAAATGGTTTTGGTGTACTCTCCCTTGGGGCCCACCTCTTTATGGCATAGGATCCATTAGTAAGTTTGGTCTTCACCCTTTTGAATGGTTGTTGCTTGGGGTTAGAGGCAATTACCAAAATTTATTGAAGGATATTTCTATGGAGTTCCCTTCTTTCTCTCATTTGATTCATTATGTGGTGGGAGAGGGGAAGGATACGTACTTTTGGAAGATCAATGGGTGGGGGATAAACCCCTCTGCTCGATTTTCTCGCATCTCTTTCATCAATCTTCCTTTAAGAATCATGCAGTGTTTGATCTTTTAGTTTGGTCGGAGAGTTCCATTTCCTTTTCACTTGGGTTTCATTGTTCTTTGTCCGATAGGGAAACATAGGTTGCCTCTCCATGCTTGAGGCTTTTGTTTTTAGACTTAGGAGAAAGGATATTCATGTGTGGAGTCCCAACCCCTTGGAAGGATTCTCATGCAAATCCTTCTTCATAGTTTGTTAGACCCTACTTCTTTAGGTGAGTTGGTTTTTTCTACTCTCCAGAGGATTAGGTTTTTTTTTTTTACTCTCTAGAGAATTAAGATTCCTAGTAAAGTTAAGTTCTTTACCTAACAAGTTTTATATGGAAGAGCACATAGTATGGATTGGCTTGTGAGGAAGCTACCCTCGTTAGTTTTGTTCCATTCTCTATCAAAAGGAAGAGGAAGACTTGAATCACATTTTTTTGGAGATGTGTATTCATGAAATCTGTGTGGAGTGACTTCTTTCATACACTTTGACTTCTTGCTAGCTCGACATAGAGATACTTGTGATATGATTCGAGAGTTTCTCCTCCGTCCACCCTTTCATGAGAAGAGTTGCTTTTTATGGCTTGTTAGCGTGTGTGCTTTAACGTGAGATCTTTGGGGTGAGTGGGATAAACGAGTGTTTAAAAGGTTGGAAAGGGATCTTTGTATAGCTGGAATCTCTTCCTTTAGTTGGGCTCCCTTTTTGTGAGCTTGGTTTTCTTTTCTTTTTTTTTTTTTTCTTTTTTTGTGAATTTGTATTCCTTCATCATTATCAACAAAAGGAGAAGAAGAATTTTACCTTGCCATCATATTCATGCTCCATTAAATGCAAACATCAGACATCACATTGACAGTAACTAGAAGTAAAATAGACGAATCTTACCTTGCCATCATATTCTTGCCTTAATAGCACTTCTGGAGCAATGTATGCAGGTGTTCCGACAGTTGACTTTGGTTGTGAATGGAGCACAGATGACTGGGGAATATAATGAATATAAGCTACTCCATCACGATGATGTCACAAATCAATAATTTGAAAGAATTGATTCAACATGACACTCTTTACATAGAGACTAAGTAGAAAATAAAGTCAATGAATAAGATCAAATCTGACTACCCAACCACAGACCTTCCACAGCCATGAAGCTTGGAATCTGATAGATAGAACTAAATCTAGATTCAAATCTTGTCTAGCACATGTATATAAAACTAGATTAAAAGAGCACATCAACCTTCAGGAGAAACATAAAAGGTTAGCTGACATCTAAACAAGAAATTTTCCTCAAAACTAAGTAACTTATCTAAGGCATTCCATACAATTGAACAAATATATTGAAGTTGCAAAGAGAAAATACAGAAGGAACAAAGATTGAAGTATCAGCTAAAATTCATGTAATTTAAACAACAGAAAATAATAGTTACAATTGGAAACAGAGAAATCAATACCTTTGAGTAGCCGAAGTCACATATTTTCAAACGAGGAGCTGGACTTCCATCCAGTAAAGTGTTCTCCAACTTCAAGTCCCGGTGACACACTTGCTTCACCAATAAAAGCAAGTAGAAGAAATAAAAAACAAATTTTCCACTTCCCTTCGAGGATAGGATTTTACAAAAGAAGATGATAAGGATTGAAGATGCATATAACAGTTCAAGTACCATTGCATGGCAGTAGCTGACTCCCGATATTAGTTGTTGAAAGAAGAAGCGAGCCTACACCAAGACAATAATAGATCAAATGCCTAAGAAAGAAGGAACTAATAGGAAAAACAAAGGGTAAATTCAAGAATCAAGACCTCATCCTCACTAAAGCGTCCTGCATTGCTTATACGCTCAAAGAGCTCTCCTCCAGATGCATATTCCATTACAATTGCAAGGTGGGTAGTGGTCAAGATGACCTTCATACATAACAGCAATATCCAGAGGTAGAAATAAGTAAAAAACACTTGCGTTAGGCGCAATAGAGAATCAAGCAATTAAGTGAGTTGTCAGAAAAATCTCCCCAAAAAAATAACTAAAAACTTAAGAATCTACCTCTTTGAACCTGACTATGTTAGGGTGCCTCAGTGACCTGTGATTGATGATTTCTCGCTGAACATTTTCATCTATCTACACGACATTGTTTCATATGAATTAGCCTTTGATAGGGAACTAATCCACCAATTATTATTATTATTTCACAAGAAATAACACTTTTTATTGAAGAAATGAAAAGAGACTAATCTCAAAAGATACAAACTTGAGTGAAAAGTAAAGAAAATTACAATTTAAATTAATATCCTAAGTAGAAAAGCCAATAAAAGTATTGGAAAAAGAACAACTAATTATTTGAACAAAAAAAAAGAATCCCAAGTGAAAATGTCCTTGAAGATTTTAGTCTTTAGATACAAGTTTTCCGGTGGCTTTATTTTATCAAAAGATCCCAGATGGGTTCTGTTCTCTTGTAATTGAATAGCTCAATTATTTACATATAAGAACGTGTCAATCCTTAAACAGAACATTACTCAACAACCTACCTCAAATAGAGAAGGTTCATGCATGAAATACCGGAGCTATGATAACTGAAGAAAGGTGGAATGGAAAGAGCCAGAAGCATTAAATAACATGCTTTTCTCACTCTTTCTCGCTGTCAATTCATATAAGTTTCCAAAATTAAAAAAAATTAAAAAAATTAAAAAGAAATGGACAAAATCATAGCTCCTCTTATCTCGGCCAGAGTTAACGGGAAGAAAGAACAAAATATATAATCATCATCGATAAATTTAATCCTTATACGCATCAATTACTCAGCTAGTTCTCATGTTAAAAAAGGAAATTTCCCAAAACACATAAAAGAGTAAAAAGAAAGAAAAAGAAAGCAGAGGAATGTGAAGGCAAATCCCAAAATCCAAATTGCGATATTTTCAAATTCCCAAGTAAGAGATAAATAAAAAAATAAAAATAAATAAAAAAAGCACCCAATCACAAGATTTTTGTTTGAGTTCAAAAGAAAAAAGAGTCATAAAAGCATCCAATGATTAAAAGTAGAACAGAACAAACAACTGTAAGTCACACTAGCAATGGAAGCTAAAAACACCCAGAGCTTAACAACAACACCAACAAAGAAAAAGCTAAAACCTAAATTTCCTTTAATAGATTCAAAATTTTCAAAAAGTGAAAGATTAAGCTCCAGAAACTCATGTAAAGAAGTAAAAATCAAAGAGTTAATGAACAATCCATTGTTGACCTTATCGCCTCGCTCAATATACTTGACAGCAACGAGCTCTTTAGTATGCTTGTCTCTCATCAGCCTGGCAACCCCAAAGTTCCCGGAGCCTATATCTCGGACGAAATCGTACCGGTCACTGTCGTGCATAATCGGCATATCCATGGCCGGCCCCACAGTAATCGTCGCCCGATCCATTCTTCAGAGACTCCGATGTAGTCCGATCACATAAAGAGAAATAGAAGAGTTGTGCTGAAATTGAAGAAAGGGTTTAGTGGATCGGATTTTGGAATCGGCGCAGCTCGTATCGGAGGTCCACCGGTGGGATGAATTCTCCGACGAAGTGTGAAGGGATTGTCAGTGAATATGGAGATTAGGCAATCGGAGAGAGAGTGAGTTGGTCGGCGACGGATTAACATCTGTGGACTGTGAACGGAGACATAGGATTTTATTTTATTTTTTTTATTTTATTTTTTTTTATTTTTATTTTTTGCAGAGGATATTTTAGGCAGTAAAGAGATGAAGACGGAGCTGTGTCGTTTAATGGGAAATGAGGAGCGATACGACGTCGTATTATTAAGTAGTGAAATTGTTTCATGCTTGTCCGTCTGTGTTTGTCCAATGAAATCGACCTTTCTTACTTTTTTTTTTTTTGCCCTTTTTCTTCTTTTTTGGGTTTAAATTCCTAAAATATCCCTAATTTGGATAATTCTGGTCGAGTCACGTGAATCCAAACTGTCAAGCCGTTAAGGGCTCAAATCGAGTGCGGTAGCGCCCACGTTTTGAATTATGATTGCCCTTTAGGATAACAGTGGTTGACAAGACTCAAAATCAAATGTTTAGACCTAAATTGTTAGTATATATTTATGGAAACCTTGTTCTTGTAATCCTTTTCCTTTTTTTAGTAAATGTGCGATTTTAGTTATATTCCTAAACAATCTATCACTTCGAACAAAACATCAGATAGTCTTTTTCGTCTAATATTAATCTCCAATCATTTGCCTCTTTATCCAACTTCAACGAGAGATTACTCTTATTTGCTCAATTTGTTTGCTATAATTGACTTTTTATATCTCCATCCATAATGGTATGATATTGTCTATTTTGGACAAAACTCTCGTGGCTTTATTTTTTTAATCAACTTTAAAATGTCTCATACTAATGAAGTTGTTGTCTTCGCTTATATATCTATAATCTTCTAGTCTATGTGAGACTTTGATCACTCTCTTCTCAACAATACTCATCTCAAACAAAGTATCGTTGAATTTCTTTCTTTCTAAAGGCTTGCCACATCTTTGTTCTACAATCGAAGATTTTTCAATCAACATTGTTTATGCCAGGAGGTGTAGCTCTAATAGTACCACTTGTTTATGTACATGCACTTCTTTATCCTCTTTTTATAATCAATGTAAAACTTTGTTTGCATTCTGGGCAAAAAAAATTTTTGTCCACTCTATCTTAGTTTCTTAATGTCTTTGATCTTAAGGGTTTAAAAAAAATCTTCTTACATAAGAGAAATTTTAAGTTTTTGAATCAATTTTAGATGTAAAATTACATTATATAATGGAAAAGTTTAGATAATTTCATAAAGTCTCTCTTTAGAAAAATATAAAAGGAACTTAGGAAAGAAACATTCAAGTTGAAAAGAATCATTCTTTATCAAAGTAAAGTATAAACAAAAAAAAATTAAATAAAAAGTTGAAATTGAAACCGTTACATTTTTCTCAATATACTTAAATTTTAGTTAAAAGCGCGTTTGGTCTTTAAACGTTTATAAAAGTAACAAGTTGGTCTATAAACTTTAATTGGTAACGATTTAATTCATAAATTTTCAAATTTATAACAATTTAGTTTTTTAGTTTTTGAACTTCAGTAACTAACAACCTAATTCTTGTACTTTACAACATGTAACAGTTTATGTAAAATTTATCAGATTTAATGAAATTCCATACACATGCAAATCGATAATCAATTTTTTTAAAAAATATATATAATAACTTAACTTGATACATAATAAAAGTTATGCTTAATTTTGAAGAGATTTTTATGACAATGACTAAATTGTTATTAGTTTCAATATATATGGACTGAATTATTACAAATTTGAAAGTGTAAAGACTTAATCATTGTCAATTAAAATTGAATGACTAAATCCTTACTTCTATGAAAATTTAAGAATCAAAAATATTTTTTAATTTTAAATTTATAATTTATAAAAATAGGAAGATTAAAATTAGACATTAAATAAAATAAAATTAGATTAGAGGGACTAAAATGATAATTTAAATAAAAATAATGAAGCGCAGAGGCAACGCAAATATTATTCGCATTGATTAAAGAGTTTTAAATATAATAATAATATAAAATAAATATATATAATATTGATATTTATNAAGCGCAGAGGCAACGCAAATATTATTCGCATTGATTAAAGAGTTTTAAATATAATAATAATATAAAATAAATATATATAATATTGATATTTATAAGAACGAGGGAACAGGATAAATTCTGGGAGTGGACGGAGTTTGTGAAGCATTATCGTTTGATTTTACATACGTAACTTCCAAAATGGGTCCCACAGATAAAGTGGACCAATGGGAGGGACAAAATGGTAAATTCGTTTTATCACTTTCCTCCACGCACTCAACGTGAAGAAATCTTCGCAACAAAGAAAAGGCTCCCACTTTTTTCCTTTTTTGCACACAAGGGCAAATGCGAGAATTCGTCCTCTTGGATTCATCTGACGGTTACGATGGAGCTGATTACTTCAAATGATTAGATGAGATTACAACCGTTCGATCCACCGGTTTCCAATTTTTATATTGACTCACACCTTATTCTTCATCGTAGTTTCTTGTTTTCTTGTTTCTTTACTATTTTAATTATAAATTTAGGTTAGGTTACATGCAAGGTTCAAAATATTGACGTCGATGCTATTAAGATTTTAATTTTATGAAAATTAAGCCACAATCAAATTTTTATTAACTAATTATAACCAGTTCATCAATTTATAAAGCCTGAAATTTCCATTGACATTGATATTTTAAACCTTGAACGAAAATCAACTGAAAATATAAACTCAGTTTTTTAATTATGTAATTTTTAAAATAAAACATTTAATAGATAATCTTCTTCTCATTTATAAGGAGTTCAATTTTTATCATTGTTTAGAGATTCAATTTCTATAATTATATAAGTTTTTGTGAGTCTAATTTTAATATTTGTATAAGTTTAAGGACTTAATTTTTACAATTATAATTTCAACTAATACCTTGAAAGTAGTTTTTGAAAATTACTCAAAAAAGAAAAAAAGATTGATTAGAAAATGGTTGGTTGATGTTCCATTTTAAGTAACTAATGTTAATGCGTATCATGGACATGACATTTTTAAATTTTCTTATGAATGCAGCAAAATTGAACTAATTGAAAATAAAATTTCTCAAGACAACTAAATTCAACAAATTTGGTTCCTTCATTTGAAATTTCAAAGGACTCATCATCTCTCTATCTGATTCATGTATTTAAAGCATCAATAGTATTTGAAGCATATGAAGCATAGTTATTTTGAGAGTATCTTGAGGGAAGTCTAATTTTTCTCCTTTGTCTATCTCTGGAAAGAGTGTAATTTGAAAGGTCTTCTCCAATTGGTTCAGCTTCTTGCAATTCTAACTCATTGGTTGAGTTAGTTTCATGGATCTCCTCTATTTTAGCTTCTTGATGGTCTTCATCAACCTTTTCTTTCCCTTTAATAGAAATCTCCACCTTAGATTTAGAGCTGGAAATTTCATCTTTCTTCTCACTCTCAGTTGCTTATCTATTTTGAGTTACATAAAACTCTTTTTCTCTCAAGATAATATCCCTGCTCACAATACTTCTTCTGATTTAAAGTCTCATGGCTTGAATCCTTTTGTGCCTTCAAATAACCTAAGAACATGCATTTCAATATGTTTGAGATCTAACTTTCCTTCTTTAGTATGTACAAAAGCAACACAACCAAACACGTTCAAGTTAGAAATATCAGGCTTCTTACCACTCCACAATTCCTCAGGGTTTTTAGATCAATAGTAGTACATGGAATATGGAATTCTATTGAGAGTATAGGTTGTTGTAGCTGTTGCTTCAACCCAAAAAAAAATATGACAAGTTAGCTTCATAAAGCATTCATCTTACTCTTTCCATGATTGTCTTATTCATCCATTCAGCTACTCTATTCTGTTTGGAGGTATAAGGAGCAGTTCTGTGTCTAATAATTCCATTCTTTGAGCAAAACTGATTGAAAGATCCTCTAAAAAATTATAAACCATTGTCTGTTCTTATATGCTTCACTCTCTTGTCAGTTTGATTTTCCACCCTTATTTTCTAAATCTCTGAACTTTTCAAAGATCTGATACTTAGACTTAAGAATACAAGTCGATACCTTCCTTAAATAATCATCAATCAGAGATTAGAAATATATTGAAACTACTAAGAGAAGGAGTTCTAGAGGGACCTCACAAGTCAGCATATATGTACCCCAAGATATACTTGGTGGTATGCTCTCCTTTTGTGAACTTTAGTCTCTTAGACTTTCCATACACACAGTGTTCACAAAAGGAAAGTCGTTTTGTCCTTCTAGACTTGATGATTCCCTATTTAAGTTCTTTTAGACAACGACTAAAAAATCTATTTTCCAATTTTTGTATTTTTATTTTATTTTTCAATTTTAACCAAATTTATTCATATAAATTTTAATTAATAAAACTGAATATATTATTAATTTTACAAAATTAATTTTCTTTAATAAAATTAATAAATAATTATTTAAACAATTTAAATAATTCTAATTAATTTAATATCAAATATTAAATTAATTTTTAACACAATTTCATCTTCAAATATTTAAATCATATTTAAATATTATTTCTCCAAATTCATTTAATTCTAATTTGAACACTTCAAATTAACTTATTACATTATTCTAGAGCTTATCCATTTACGAGTTAGTAGGGGACCTCGTGGACCTACAGATCATGGGCTCCAACGATCCAGACTAATCGGCTAAACTCATTAGACCAATCTACCTCCCATTCGTTAACTAATGGGTGATTCCACTAAAGCCCATAGTTGAACTCCACTCACTGTAGATATATTATGTCCACTTGATATAACCATAATTAGTAAGTTAACCCTTCACAGGTTGCTCGTAATAATGGCTGGGTCGAATCTTTAATTTACCCCCGAAATTACCTCTTGTTCCTTAAGTTCCACTGATCCTTTAATGAACAATTGATTTGTGATCCAATCAACAAATTGAATCACTCTTAGGCCAATGAGAGGGTGAGGCCTCTTGTTCAAGACTCAGAATCAGCACTTAAAGAGAACAACCTCTCTACTAACCTTAATCGGGTAGGAGTGAATTCCCTCTTGCACCCTATGTTCCCAACTATTCATCTGCTCTTATCCCCAAAATGGTAAGCTTATTGAGTAGAGGCAATTGGTCTACTCTCAACGTTTGCAGATCAAGGATAATGCTGAACAAATAGGAGTTCATAGTTAGCTCAGGATTAAGGTTAAGTTACCTAAGTCATCGCTTTGAAATAGTTAGTCTTAAACAGTAAACAACGTTATAAAATAAGAGCGACTGGTTTTGTGGTCCTATCTTACACAAAACTAATTTGCACAGGACACTCCCATTTCTCATGTCCCAACATGAACGAATTAGGATCATTTTGTTTGTAGCACTTTACAACTCTTTGTAACAACTACAGAGTAGGTCGCATCCAATAGTGTTACCAGAATAAGATACCCAACTTTATTCATATACTATAAATCAGTTTAACTATTTACTCGAACATGATCCACTTGTATGTCTCCATATAAAGTTCAAGTACTCATAGGATATTCAAGGGACTTAGGTTTGTTGGATTTCTAAAAAAATTAAATATTCAATAACAAATTTATTGAATTCTCATAATAAGTTCTAATGTTTACAAACCACGAGTTTTAGGACATAAAACCCAACAATCTCCCACTTGGACTAAAACTCCACTGGTAACTTATATCCGATATATAAGACTGAGTTTCTGAGTTTTACAGAGAAATACAATAAACTAAGGCATCTCATACCCATGGTTTTACCGTTTAGTATCTCATACCCGATATTTTTCCCACTTGCCCTAGGTTATTAACCTCCGGTATTTCTTCTTACTAGATGATTCTTAAACACTTTAGTGAAGAGAATCATTGTAAACATATTAGTTTACAATAGGCTTCTTATGGGAAATGCATCTAATTCTCAATAAGCACACTTTCCTCCCACTACATTGAGGTACTCTCAACTCTTTGATTAAGATGCATCTGACCTACCTTAACAACTCTTGTTAACAGTCAAATCTAGAAATCTTAAATTTATTAACTTTTGATGTTAGCCGTTTAAATATCTGAATATTTGCAGATGGCTTTTAACAATTTGATTCTTAACAGAAGTTGTTATGAGATAGAACAAACATATTTCTTGAAAATGAACATTTCATTCAAAATAAAAATATGTACAAAAGGTTCATTACAAGATTTAACAAAAGCAGATAATTACATCTTCATCAGCAACTTCTTCTATTAGATGAGGAGCAAACGGTCTCCAAGTTCTAAGCAGCCTGTTTTCCTTTCTTTGCTCTCTTCTCTGCAAGATATTTAGGGCAATTTCTCTTCCAATGCCCTTGCTCGTTGTAGTGGAAACATTTCCCTTTTTCTGCAGTGGTTTTCTTGCTCTTCTTGCCAGCATGCTTCTTTTTCCCTTTCCCTTTGTCTTTCTTCGCTGGAATACTCTTAATCTGCGAAAAGGAGGCAACTTCAGGCATAGAGAAAATTACTCTCTTCTTAGTAGAAGCAACATTTACTTTTGGTACTGGTTTCAGACCCTTAGTTCTCAACATGGTCTGAAAAGCCTGTAGCTCATTCAATAGAGTTGTCAAGTTGTATTCAATTTTATTCATCAAGGCATTAGTACAAAATTTCAGAAAACTCTTCGAAAGAGATTCTAGAATAAAGCCAACTTGACTTCTCTCATCCCTCATAGCACCGTTCACTTTAGCCACATTAAAGTGGACCATAATGTCCAAGACATGTTCACGTACATTGGTTCCCTCTTTCATGCGACTATTATAAACGTATTTGATAGCATCATGCCTTAGGGTGAAGGATGGCTGTCCAAACATCCCTCTTATGGAATTACTCATATCCTCGTATTTTTTGGCCAAAACGTCAGACAAACTGGCGAGGATATAAGAACGGGCTTTATCATTCGTCCTAATCCATCTATCAAATGCTTTCCAAACAGTTCATTTGGAAATTGAGTTAGGAATGGGAGGACATTCCTCCATTAAGACAATCTCAAATCGTCAATCGTAAGTATTGTATTTAAATTTGATTTCCAATTTACATAGTTGTCCCCAATCAGTTTGTCTGAAGCCAACAATTGTATGATAGAACTCGTCATTCTGAAATTATAAACACATTTTATAAGTGAATTTCTTTTAAATCAATCAAGTTTTAGCAAAGTGATAATGTACCCATAATCATTATTTTTACAACGATACTTAAGTGATTTAGAACAAATGCTACCGTGGGGCAGTCAAGAATTCCTTCACAAAAGCAAAACAGTTCTTGACCAAATACTATCTCCAGAATAACTCATATTCCAATAGTCATTTAGTTATTATTTTCGGTCAAGATCATTACTAACACTTAGTAAGTCTTGTAAGTGTAGACCCACCATTTTCAGATCTTACAGAATGTTATAAGTATGCCTCCGAAATAGAAGACAATACCTTAGATAGAACTATAAGACTCTATTCATTTTACTGAAGCCTGGGTTGTTCCAAATCCTATGTTACAACCCTCCATAGGGATCGCCGCGATTAACGACTAACTAGTACCGCAAAAAAATGACAGCAAACGCAATATAGGAATCTTGCGGTTCAAACTAATGGAAGAGACCATAGAACAATGTTGACACATTTACTTCACCCACTTACTATGAACGAATTCCCCCATTCACCTTGTTATTGACCCATGCAAATACTTTTTCGTATGGAACAATCGAGGTAAAATCGAAAAAAAGCCGAGCATGGATCTCACGGTGTGAACTCTTAAGGACGTGAGAGCTAATAACTTCTATTCTCCTACTGAAATGTTCTAAATGTTTGGGTACATTTATACTTAGGTTCTTGTTGGCTAATAAAAATAACCCTAAGTCTAGGTGGTTTATCCAAGTATAACACTTATAAATGGATTTTAAACCTACGATGTCTAGACGATAAACCATTTTTATTACCTCACACCACTCACAAATGCTCATAAAATCGGTTACCAACACTCAATTATTCGGCTATAATCCCCAGGTAGGAGGTGTTCCATAGACCGTCAACTTAAGTACCCCCAACCTTCGACAGGATTATATACCGGTTGAGTTTGTAACCCTAGTTTTACAAGTTTAACGACCTATTTTAACTATTAAAAAAAAACAGTTAACCTAAGTGAGCATGCAACTATTTTTGTTATAGATTTTAAATGTCTAACCCAATTTTATAACAGCTTACAAAATTTTAGACATGCTAAACATCCAAGACAAACAACAAAGACATTCAATATCTAATATAACTATTATATTAAATAAGAGAAACCCTAACATACATACTATATATTATAACATTTTATAACATACTTTCAATGCATGTAGCATGATTCTTATGGTGGGATTTTAAATCTAAATGGCATATTGTATGCGCATACAAGATTTATTTAATTATAACATATATCACATGTATAAATAATTAAACACTAACTGATATGGCTTTAGTTTTGGCAAAAACAAGCAAATAAAACCTAATTATTATAAAACAACTTCTGAACCGCTCAAACCGCTCCAAAACGAACTCAAGTAGCTTGAACCGGACTTGAACCGTCTGAACCAAACCAGCCAAGTCTGAATCAGACCAACCAAGAACCATTTGAAGCTGAACCGGACCAAACCACAAGAGAGCCAGTCGAACCGACAACTCTTGCTTATGTTCAACATCTCGCTAAGTCTCATCGTTTAGCAATAACGACCATCGTCTTGTATTTTGCCTGAATAATTTAGTATTTGCTTGATTGTTTAGCAAAGCTACACGATTGTGTAGTATTTTCCTTCTATTGCATAATGTCATCGTCTAGTGCTGAAGGAAACTACATGATCGCTTAGTGTCTCACACTATCACACAGCTCTATCGTTTAGCACGGACAATTTACTACACGATCGCATAGCTCCATCGTCTAATGCATGAAACTGATCGTTTAGCGCACGCAAAAGGTAAACGATCGCTTAATGTCATCGTATAGTATTCAACGCATCGCTCAGCTGCCGCACATAGGTAAGCGATCGCGTAGTGCTCGCTTAACAACTCGACTCATCGCTTAGCTGCCGCATAGAGGTAAACGATCGCGTAGTGCTATCACTTAGCAACTCGATGCATCGTTTAACTCCTGATCAAAGGTAAACGATCGTGGTAAGTAATCGCTCAGCGCTATCGTATAGCTCTTCATCGCATCGCATCGCTAGCGTCCCACTCAAAGCTACACAATCGTGTAGTGCCATCATATAGCAATACAACACATCGCTTAGCTCCAACAGGTACACGATCTTCTAGCGCACAACACAACGATCAACGTGCAAAGCTACACGACCGCATAGCTTTTCTTCACATCGTCTAACGCCTGAAGCTAAATGATCGTTTAGCTACTGAAGCTCAACGACGATAAGAACATAAACTGATTTTTTGGAATATGTAACTCGATCTCTTTATTTGTTTCTTTGATTTACAGCTTAATTTCAACTCTAATGACTCCAAATAAATTACAGACTCTTGGGAACACATTAAAGCTCATCAACCATAAGCCAATTACAAATTTAAAAGGAAAATAAAAGAGAAATTAAAAGCCAAAACTGAAAGAACCTTATCAGTACAACAGTTTCATAATTCTCATATAAAACACCCACCAAACTAAAATTAAACTGAATTGAATGCTTATTGATGCTCCAATACCAGTTGTTGGAAGGTACCAATGTGCAGTAGAAGAAACTAGGATCCATAAGCATTCTAATTCATTAATTTTGGTAGAAAAGAAAACATGCTTGAACAGAAAAAAATGGGTTTCATGACATACCTTTGAAGAACTTTCTCTAAGCTTTGATTTAGCTACAAATCTCCACAGAATCTTGTAATAGACCACCCTAAGATCTTCCCTACTATCCACTTGAAGCTCAAGATTAAGTAGTGGGACTCAAAATAAGTTGGAATTAAGGGAATTTGGAAAAGCTCACAGCAGCAACGAAGTAGAAGAACAGTCTTCTTCTCTCAAAATTTTCTTAAAATTTTGTTCGATTGCAATCACTTCAAAACACTCTAATTTCTTCAATATATTGCAGACATTCATGCAAATAAATTTACGGCATGAGATGCAGCTCATGCTTGGAGTTAATGAAGAGTTAATGTGGGTTGTTGGTGAGCTAGTAGAAGAAGACAAGGGAAAATCTATTTTCCAATTTTTTGTGTTTTTATTTTCTTTTTCAATTTTATTTAAATTGATTTCATAAATCAATTTTAATTAATAAAACTAAATATATTATTAATTTTACAAAATTAATTTCATAAATTTCTTTAATAAAATTAATAAATAATTATTTAAACAATTTAAATAATTCTAATTAAATATTATTTCTCCAAATTCATTTAAATATTATTTCTCCAAATTCATTTAATTCTAATTTGAACACTTCAAATTAACTTATCACACTATTCTAGAGCTTATCTATTTACGAGTTAGCAGGGGGACCTCACAGACCTACATATTATGGGCTCCAACGATTCGAGATTAATCGGCTAAACTCATTAGACCGATCTACCCCTCATTCGTTAACTAATGGGTGATTTCACTAAAGCCCATAGTTGAACTCCACTCACTGTAGATATATTATATCCACTCGATATAACCATGATTAGTAAGTTAACCCTTCACAGGTTGCTCGTAATAACGGCTGAGTCAAATTTCTGTTTTACTCTCAAAATTACCTCTTGTTCCTTAAGTTCCACTGATCCCCTAATGAACAATTGATTTGTGATCCAATCAATAAATAGAATCCCTCTCAGGCCAATGAGAGGGTGAGGCCTCTTGTTCAAGACTCAGAATCAGCACTTAAAGAGAACAACCTCTCTACTAACCCTAATCGGGTAGGAGTGAATTCCCTCTTGCACCCTATGTTCCCAACTATTCATCTGCTCTTATCCCTAAAATGGTAAGCTTATTGAGTAGAGGCAATTGGTCTACTCTCACCGTTTGCAGATCAAGGATAATACTGAACAAATAGAAGTTCATAGTTAGCTCAGGATTAAGGTTAAGTTACCTAGGTCATCGTTTTGAAATAGTTAGTCTTAAACAGTAAACAACGTTATAAACTAAGAATGACTTGTTTCGTGGTCTGATCTTGCACAAAACTCATTTGCACAGGACACCCCCACTCCTCATATCCCAATATGAACGAATTAGGATCACTTCGTTTGTAGCACTTTACAACTCTTTGTAACAACTACAAAGTAGACCACATCTAATAATGTTACCAGAATAAGGTACCCAACCTTATTCATATACTATAGATCATTTTGACTATTTACTCGAACCTGACCCACTTGAATGTCTCCACATAAAGTTCAAGTACTCATATAATAGTCGAGGGACTTAGGTTTATTGGATTTCTAAATAAAAAATATATATATTCAATAACAACTTTATTGAATTCTCATAATAAGTTCTAATGTTTACAAACCATGAGTTTTAGGACATAAAACCCAACATAAGGATGATGCATAAATATACTTAATGCATGCATAAATATAACTGTTATATTATATGATGCATGAGCATGCTCTTGAAGTAATTTAATCATGATAAATACTATATCATGACTCTTACAATATAGAGATATGCATGATTAATGCATAACCTAATGTGGGATTCCAACTATATGGCATACCATATGACATATAACAAAACATACATTTTACGTACATTGACAAAACTAATGGACTGGGATGATTAGCCCAAAAAACTGGAAATTAAATTCTATCTATTACATAAAACTATCGAGCAAATTGGTTCACAAATAAACTGGGTCTTGAACCGCCCGAGCGAAGTCTTCCCTGATCATTTAGTAAATTGGGCGAGTAACCATGATTGCTCAGCTACGATCGAGTACCATTTACAATGCGATGAAGCATGAGGCCACTCAATCGTTTAGTGCACTAATTTAAAACAACGCAAGTCTAAATGATCGTATAGATGACTATGATGCTATGAGGCATGATCGTCTAAATGATCGAAGAACAAGCGATAAGTAATATTTACCTTGTGATTGTGTAGTCGGTGACTAAGCGATGAAGCTTGCTGAGCTACACGATCGTTTAGTGCGTGCGTGTCTACCTTGTTGCCGAGTATTCCATACTCAACGATCACTTACTCCTATCGTTTACACGATCTGACCAATGCTTAGTCTTCTTCATCCTCGAAGTAATGCGCAACTCCTTGCTTTGAAGCTTCATCACGAACGACTCAAATTGACTTAGACACTTTGAATTACAGACTCGATAGCAAGTTAATCTGCCCAAAAAACACAGGGGCCCTTACAATTAACTTTGAATGTAAAAGAATTTAAAAACTAGAGGCAACCATCTTAGAAACTCTATTAATCATCCACAAACATATTTAACACTTAAACAGAATGCAGACATGTTTTACCTACCAAAAATTTAAATGTTATTCTATACATCAATGGATTTGAAACATCAGAACCTGACTTTAATACGAATTGAAAGAACTCTTATCAAAGAAAACCCATGAGCAGAAGCATGATCGATCCAAATTCATTGTGACAGAATTACAAGCATTCACAAACATACAAACTAGTTATGCATCTTTAACAAAATTACGACATGGTTTAGAAATTAAATACAAAGGGAATGAGAGACATACCTACATACCTTTGAAGAACTTTTTTTCCACAGATCTCTCGCTCTCATGAAGAACTTGGACCAGCAACCTCTCGCTATCTCTACGACTAGCCAATCGTGTGGTCAACCACGAACAATCTTCTCTATGAACAAGTAACCTCTCGGACACCACCACTCAGTAACCTTGGTATTCTCGGAGTGAGAATCCAAGAGGTGTGGGTTCTGTTATGAATTTGGTAGAGGGTTGAAGGAAACTATGATTGCATTATACGACCAAGCAAGTGGGAGAATGAACTGTCTATCGTATAGACTTTGTGTGCTTGATCATTTAGTAAATCTAAGCAGGTACACAATCGTTTAGAAAAAAAGGTTTGATCGTTTACACGATCGTTAAGTGAAACTCGCTTACCACGCAATCGTTTACTAAAAAGAAACACGATCGTTTAGTCAAAGGCGCGTGTACACAATCGTTTAGACAAATACTTGAAGGCTGGCATGTAGTTTCTCGTGAGCTAAATGATTAACACTGTACTTAATGAAGCGATCCTTACAAAATGAAAACATTTTTCATTTTATCCTTCAGTCATGAATACTGAATAAAACCTCCCACTTTCAAGCATGGCTAAAGGAGAAATCGCCTACAATTATTGTATAATTGTTTTAATTATAAATAAACATAATAACTAACTTATCATATTTTATTTATAACCTATAGTTTTGATATCACATCATATGTAACATTTAAACCATAGTCCTTTTCTTCTTTACTTGATATAAATCATATTTATATCATATTTCTCTAATTAATATATCTCATACATCATATCAACTATATCATATATAACTGAACCAGTTTAATTATATCATATATAATCAAATTCCCTCTTATCAATTTGAATACTTCAAACTGACCTAAAAATTGATTCTTAAGTTGAATCCATTGAGCTACCAAGGAGACCTTATGGATCTGTAGTTTGAAGCTCCAACGGTACGTGAATAGTTGACTAAACTCTTTAGTCACGAGATTCACCATCCATTAACTGTCGGGCACTCCACTAAAGAGTGGCAACTACATTCTTCTCACTATAGATATATCTATGTACCAATCGGATATAACCAGTCAATAGTAAGATAACCCTTCACAGATGCTCCTAAGTACAGTTGGGCCAATTTACCGTTTTGCCCCTGTAGTTACATCAAACTTCTTAAGTACCATTGATCCCTCTAATGAACAATACATCATAGTCCTACTATGAGTGGACACCTCTCGAGCTTTGAGAAGATGTGTGGTACCACATCGTTCAAGCCCCGAAATCAACCCTTAAGGGAGTAATCTGCTACTTACCCCTACTTTCGGGGAAAGAGTGAATTCCATCTTATGTAGCTGAGTTCCCAGCTCCCTAATCAGGCGAATCCCCAAAGTGATAGGTTTGAGTCGGCAAACTGACCACTCGCACCCATGCAAATCAAAGGACCGCCCTTATAGGCAAGAATTCCCAACTCACTCAGGATTAAGGTCATGTTACCTATGATCATCCTAGTGAAATGAAAGTCTCTGTCATGAACGACATTATATAGCGAGACTAGACACTTTGTGGTCCGGTCTTATACAAACTTTTTTGTATAAGACACCTTCACTCACATGTCTTCACATGAATGATGAGGATCAGATCATTTGTAGCACGTCACAACACTTATAACTATTTACAAAGCGGGTCGTATCCGTAGTGTTACCAGGATAAGGTTTCCCTTGTATATCCATATCTATAGACTATTTTGGTTATCACTTAAGGCATGATCCACTTGTATGTCTCCACATACATGCTTAAGTTAAAACGACAACCAAGATCTTAGTTTATTGGTTTGTGGTAAATGCAAATAAAATATCTCATATTTCATAGACAACAGTGAAGAAAATATCTCATATTATTACATTACAAGCGTTTGCTCATACAGGTGTTTACAAACTACAAGACTCTACGAGAGTTTAAGACATCAACCCCAACAGGTCAACCATTGATGAATGGTTTGAAGGTGAGATGAATAGTTTGAAAGACCATATTAGAGAAGATTTTGAAGGATTTAAGGTTTGTGCAGTGAGCTAACATGTCTTATTTTGGTAAAGCCAACTTTTTAACACGTTTGCCTTATTCTTTCCTTGTCGATCATGCATATTTCAGGATCTAAAGCACTTAATAAAAAAATCAATCAATCAAGGGATTTGCTCTGCAAGGGCTACGAAATACTGAGAAGAAATGAAGGATTACAACTTTGATTGAGAGAATGGTGAAGAGAAGAAGAATCAAGTGAAGAAGAAGACACCAATAAATTATGTGGTTAAGTCTTATTAACCAACATCCACGGAAAAACAGAAACAACTTTTTTACTATCTTGGAGGAAACTACAAAGAGATTCCATATGAGTTTTTACCTTTTTAAACACTCTTTTTTTTACAAATGAATGCGCTAATACGAATCTAATTTTACTAAGTATTTATAGCTAATATATTCTTGAACTGTAATACAACAAATTTACAACCGAATTTTTATTTAAAAAACAAACGATATATGAAGACCCTTTTCAAATCACCATTTTAAAAGAAATAATCAGTGTTGATTAATGACTGCTTCTTCCTTCTTATGATTTTACTCATATTTGGTAAAACCAATCAACCCATCGCTTTTTTGGAACTTCATATGGGTGACTGGTTTATCATCATGTTAGCTATATTTTCAAAGGTGTGTACCTTTAGTATTTCAATTTCCCCTTTCTCAACTTGTTCTATGATAAAATGGAATTTAATGTCTAAATGCTTTATTCTACTGTGATATTGTTGATTCTTAAATGGATGAATATCTAATTGATTATCAAATAATATTTTGAAAATATCATAAAAAAAAATTGATAGATTCCAAAATCATTTAGCAAGCCTTTAAGCCAAATCCCTTCCTTAATTACTTCTGAAAAAGCAATATACTCAGCTTTGGTTGAGGATAGAGCCACTACTGGTTGAATGATGGCCTCTAACTAAATAAATTTCCACCTAGTAGGAATAGGTAGCCACTTAAGAACCTTCTTTTATCCAAATCACTTGGAAGTCTGAGTCAACGAATCCATAGATTTTATTGTTGTCAGCTTAATTCATTTTATAGATCAAACCCATTTCCTGTGTTCCTTTTAGATATCTTAGTATCCATTTAGAAGCCTCTGTCACACCCCCTCCCAGATTATCCTCTTAATCTGGAATAGAATGTGACGGCAACAGTTACCAACCCTTTGTGGCAGTTACTACCTAACTGAATTCCTTAACCTGCTTAGAAAAACCTAAGAAATACAACCTAGCATTCACTAAGCTTAAAGAACCTATAACAGTTTTTGCAACACCCGGGGTTCAACAAACAAAATAATTACATCATATATACAGAAACAGAGTTCATTGAGTCCCAACACTTAACACTAGTCCCTAACATGAACACACATATGTACAGAAAGTTATATGTAAACACCTAAAACTTCCCTTTATCTTGATCTTAATTGGAGTCTTCGAGTGGCAGAGCAGTAATGCAATTAACTTCTGGGAAGATAACCACTACCTGGGGATGAGGAAAACATTTAAACGCGTGAACTACTAGCCCAGTGAGTGACCAATTTGAAGGAACTTTTGAACAAAAGCATCCATGAGCATGTTCGGATCTTTCCTATTTTATTGTGACTGAATTACCACACACACATTCTAACAAACAGGTATGCAATTTAACACTAATTAACGGCATGCTTTCATAAATAAAATATAAGAGATTGAGTTCATGTACCAGTTGAAGACTGTCTTCACTTCGAACTCAACCAAGCGGAAGCAACCCTCTACGGTCTTTATCGCTCAGCAAACAGTCAGCTACCAGCAGCAGGATCGTCTATACGAAAGGTAGCGCACGAACAAGCAGGAGCGGGGACGACACCACCACTTCGGGGAAGGAGTTATTCCATCTTATGTAGCTAAGTTCCCAACTCCCAAATTAGACGAATCCCCAAAATGGTAGGTTTGGATCAGCGACCTGGCCACTCGTACCCATACAAATCAAAGAACCGCCCTCATTGGCAGGAGTTCCCAACTCACTCAAGATTGAGGTCATGTTACCTATGGTCATCCTAGTGAAGTGAAGTCTCTGTCATGAACGGTGTTATATAACGAGACATTAACAATTCTTGATCAGGTCTTATACAAACTCTTTGTATAGAACGCCCCCACTCGCATGTCTCCTACACGAATGATTTGGATCAGACCATCTATGACAAGTCACAACACTTGTGACCATTCCACAAAGCAAGCCGCATCCGTAGCGTTACCAGGAAAAAGTTTCCCTCCTGTATCCATACACTACAGACCATTTTGGTTATCACTTAAGACATGATCTACTTGTATGTCGCCACATACGTACTTAAGTTACATACTGATAACCTGGGATTTTATGTTTATTGGTTTGTGGTAAAGCAATTAAAACAAATAACTTAGAAAAAACAAAATGTGAAGTAAAATATCATATAGTATACATCACAAGCGTTCGTACAAACTGTTTACAAATTACAGGACACGAGACTTTAGGGCATCAACCCCAACGATCTCCCGCTTGTCCTAAAGTGAAGTGGGGTATACATAAAAGTAGTACAAAACAATAAATTAGGGCATAAAAGTCCAGTACAAGAAAATCTCCCACTTACCCTAGTCCAGCCGCGGGTGATCCTATAAACCCATGCTCTGAATGTGACCCTTAAACACTGTAGCCGTGAGAGCCTTTGTAAACGGTTTAGCAATATTGTGCTCTGAAGCGATCTTTGTGACGATCATGTCCCCTCGATGCACTATCTCGCGGATCAGATGATACTTCCGCTCTATGTGTTTGTCGTACCTGTGACTCATAGGATCCTTGGAGTTTGCCACTACCCCACTATTACCACAATAGAGGGTAATGGACCTAGACATATCTGGAATGACTTCCAGTTCTGTCAATAACTTTCTAAGCCAGATGACCTCCTTAGCAGCTTTGCAAGTTACTACGCACTCCACCTCCATAGTGGAGTCGGCAATGCATCCTTACTTCATGCTTTGCCATACATAGCTCCTCCGTTAAGAGTAAAGACTGACCTTGAAGTGGACTTGTGAGAGTCCCTATCAGTCTGAAAGTTAGAATCCGTGTATTCAGTAAGGATCAAATCTCTAGATCCATACACGAGCATGTAGTCTCTTGTTCTTTGAAGATACTTGAGGATGTTCTTCACTGCAGTCTAGTGACCCTGGCTTGGGTTTGACTGGTACCTATTGACTATAACCACAACGTAGTAGATGTCTGGACGAGTACAGAGCATCGCGTACATCAAACTGCCAACGACAGATGCATATGAGACCTGTCTCATCTCCTCAACCTCTTGAGGCGTCTTAGGACACATGTCCTTAGACAAGGTGACTCCATGCCTGAATGGTAGTAAGCCCCTCTTAGAGTCCTGCATCGAGTACTTGAGCAACATCTTGTCAATGTACGATACTTGAGACAGTGCTAGCACTTTGTTCTTACGATTCTGAAAGATCTGTATACCTAGAACAAACCGAGCCTCTCCCAAATATTTCATTTGGAATTGGGTCTCTAGCCAGTTCTTAACTGCAGACAGTAGACCTACATCCTTCCCAATGAGTAATATATCGTCTACATACAATACTAAGAATACTACTGCAGCATTGATGATCTTCTTGTAGACACAAGGTTCATCAATGTTCTGGTCAAAGCCATACGACTTGATCGCAGTATCAAATCGTATGTTCCAAGATCAAGACGCCTATTTTAGCCCATAAATGGACCGATTCAACTTGCAAACCTTTTGCTCTTGACCTAATCCCTTGGATTGCAATTGGTAAATGGTCTCTTCAAGATTGCCATTCAGAAAGGTTGTCTTGACGTCCATTTGCCAGATCTTATAATTATAAAAAGCTGCAATGGACAGGAGGATGCAAATCAACTTTAACATGGCAATAGGTGAGAAAGTCTCCTCATAGTCGACTCCCTCTACCTAGGTATAACCTTTTGCCACAAGTCCAACCTTGAAGGTCTGTACCTTCCCATCAGCACCCTGTTTGCACTTGTAGATCCATTTACAATCTATATTTACAACCTATAGGTCTTACCCCATCAGGCTAATCTATAAGATCCCATACTGAGTTGAAGTACATCGACTCCATTTCAAGATCCATGACCTTGACCCATTCATCCTGGTCTAAAACCTCCATTGCCTTCTGATAAGACAACGGATCCTCAACGTCGCCATCTACTACCATAGCAAGGATTTCCGTGAATCCCAGATAGTGAACGGGCGGGTTCGCAACCCTCCCACTGTGTCAAGGTTCCCTTAACTCTTGAGGTGGAACGACCGACTAGATGAACTCCCATCAACAACTCTTGCTGATGTAGCAGGCTTTTCAACAACTATTGTTGAAGTTTCAGTAGTTTCATTGGAAAGCTCACGCAACACGACTTTTGTAAACCCCGAATTTTACATTTCTTATATAAGTATGTTTAATTGAGGATGTTATATTAATTATTTGATAAGTGAAAATTTACAGTGTAGTTACATGTAAATTACAAATGAAGGGGGAAAAAAAAAGAAGAAAGAAAGGATTAGAGAGGAAGTTGCTGGGTTTGACCATTGAACATGGGAGGCGGCAAGAAGTATAAAAGAAAGAGGAACTTCAGAAGCTTGGTTTTGGCAAATGAATTGTGCAAATTAAGTGAGATTGGTGTCATTTGAAAGCTGGGAGAATCTAGTTTTTGAGGTTATTTTGACGGAGAAATATTTCACAAGGAGAAGAACAAAAAGTGAAGAATTTGCAGAAGAGGCAGGTTCTCGGATTAATCAGGGCCCGGTGTGAAGATTGGATGCTCCAAGCCAAATTACAAGGACTTTGGGGCTGAGATTTTAAAAAAAAAATTTAACTCAATTCTAAACAAATTTGTAGAAGAAAGTTTCTTGAAAAGAGTCATGGATTTTGAGTTATGAATTTCTGAAATTAGAACAGGAAATCGGTGTGTAAACAGGCAGCTGCTTGGGAAGATTAAGTAAGCAGCTCATCATAGTGAGCGAGATAAGAAAATGAGCGAGTGCAAGAGCGAGATAAGGAAGAGGTGGATCTCACTAAGGATGAAAATCTCACTAGTTTTACGCTTAATCTCGCTGGAAAGTGGCAAATCTCGGTGGAAAATCACAAATCTCGCTGAAAAGTGGCAAATCTTGCTAGAAATGGTAAATCTCGCTAGAAGTGGTAAATCTCAGTTATGAGGATGATCTCGCTCATGAGGAGATCTCACTCATGAGGGTGATCTCGCTCATGATGATCATCTTGCTAGTAATGTTGATTTTGGGGATGAAAGTTTCATTAGTAAGCGAACTATCTGAAGCATTTTGATGAGAATTCTAAGGAATCTAAACGGCAATTATGTCTTTTTAGGCCAAAAGGAGCTAAGAGAGGTATATAATTCGTTAAGAGCCCCGATGAGCTGTGAGTGACTAAAATGAACTTAATGCTTTCAATACTTATACATAAAAGACCATGTAAGTTACATTGATGTTGATGACGAATTTATAATCTCTTAAGCAACAAATGTTTAATGAATAACATAACGTATCTTCTCCAGCTTATATATGCTTTCACGCACGCCAAGGTATGTTGTGAATTCATTACAAATGTTAAGTTCCTATGTTGAAGCATGCGTTTTGGAGGAAGGCTATGATAGAATTATGTAAATGGTATGCAATAAAGCTTAATTTGATGCTAGAAAATAACCTGGTATTGAAGAACATGGAGAAGGTATATGGGTAATTGTACCTAAGGTGTTGACGGTACTTAGAAAACTCCACGTGCACGTAGGTAGTTCTAAATGAGAGGTCGAAGTATGGGTCCCTTAGGCCATATACCACCAAAGGGAGGCCGAAGTATGGGTCTCTTGACCGATGACAGACGTTAGGAGCTAGAGCGATGAATGCTCGTTCTCAACTAAGGAATAATGATGTTTAATGATGTTTAAGAATGGTTATCAATGTTTATGTTTAGAGGAAGTTGCTTGAGATGCTCATCGATATATTTACATGTTCGTAATGATGTAATGCATGGTGTAATATGATTCTATAGTTACTCACTGGGCTACTAGCTCACAGATTTTCTATGTTTTCCTTTTCCAGGTAGCGGTAAGATTCCTCAAGGTTAATCCTGTTGCTGCTTGCCACTGAAAGGCCCGGCTTGTTAAGAAGAATTTAGGTTAATGGTCTATCTATGGACACATGTTTTGAGAGGGACTAGGGCTTTGTTAGTGATGTTTGGGCCCAACTGTAAATATTTAACTTGTAGATGCTATGTCATGACTGTTTGCATGTAACTATATAAACTTTTTTAGAACCTGATGGAGGCATATTGTATGTGTACATTAATAATGTTTAACAGGTTGGTATTCAGGTTAGAGGCCTTAGGTGGGAAGTGCTGGCAGTAGGGCTAGTAACTACCACCATCACATCTTCTTCCAGATTAAGAGGGTAATCTGGGAGGGGGTGTGACAACTTTACTTTGTGGATTGTGCTCCCTTATATGATCCTCCTCCAGGAAAGTAGCGTTCGTGGAAACAAACACTCTATTTTCAAACGAATCATAAAAATAACCCCCTCGTGTACCTTTGGGGTAGCCTACGAAGAGACATAACCTCGACCGTGGTTCCAACTTCTTGGGATTTGCCATAATCACACGTGCAACCCCAAATGCAGAATTGACGTAAACTAGCTTTACACCTGTTCCACAACTCCAGAGGTGTTCTTGCAACACTCTTGGAGGGAACACAGTTGAGTATGTATACTGCAATCTCCACTGTAAAACCCCAAAATGAGTTCGGTAAGGAAGCATAAATCATCATCGAACGAACCATGTCCAACAAGGTTCTATTTTTCCTTTGCGCTACATCATTTTGCTGAGGTGTACTCGACGCTGAGAGTTGGGAAACGATTCAATGTTCTATCAAATACACCTGGAATTCCGAGTCCAAAAACTCTCAACCTCGATTTGATCGAAGTGTTTTAATCCGTCTATCCAATGCGTTTTTAACTTCAGCCTTGTACTCTTTGAACTTTTCAATGGATTCAGACTTCCGTTGCATAAGATAAATATACCCACACCGAGAGTAATCATCAGTAAGACTGATAAAATACTCATAGCTACCTCAGGCTCGCACATTCATAGGACCACAAAGGTTGGAATGTACTAACTCAAGAGGCTCTTTGGCTTGATAACCTTTTCCAGTAAAAAGTTGTTTAGTCATCTTGCGCTTAAGACAAGATTCACACACCGGTAAAGAATTTTCTTCTAACTCACTTAGAAGTCCAGTCTTCACCAATCTCTCAATCCTAGTGAGATTGATGTACCCTAATCGAAGGTGCTAAAGTTGGGCATTTTCTTTTGGAGAAATACGTAGACATTTAGTTTGAGTTACGACAGTTTTAAACAATTTTGTGTTATGAAGGGAACTAATGGCTAACGGCCTTAGCACATACAAGTTACTTTCCAGATACGCTGTAAAAATATTAATACCATCTTTATGAATAAACGCTTTATCCACATTAAAAAAAATAGTGTATTTACATTGTAGCAAGCACTTTACAGAAATAAGGTTCCTCTTAAGTTCAGGAACAATATGTACATCATTCAAAACTAGAAACCTATTCTGTAAAGCTAACTAGATCCCTCCCACTACCACAGCTGAGACGACATGTCCGGTGCCTACTGGCATCGTCATATCACTAGCCTCCAGCTGTCACCAGGATCTAATTCTCTGAAAAGAAGAACAAACTTGATTAGTGGCACCTGAATCAATTATCTAGGCAGAATCATTATTCTCCACTAAACAAATTTCAAGTATAAGTAAACCATATTTACCTTTATCTGCCTTGGCCTTAGCCTTGGCGGCCTTCCTTTCCTTCAGCCAGCGAAGATAGTTCCTCTTCCAGTGTCCATCCTAGTTGTAGTGGAAACACTTTCCCTTTTCAACTGGCAGTGGACGCCTTCTTGTGGCGATAGGCGGCGGGTTAGCAGGTGTCTTCCCTTTTCCCCTACCACCCTTCTTCTTCTTCCCCTTTGTAGAGTTAGAAGTAGAAGGTGCAGACTTTGTTCCTGAGGTCGAACCTCTATGGAACGTCTTAAAAGATGAAGCAACATTTGCTTCACCCTTCTTCCTCTCCTTAATTTTTAGTAAAGATTGGTAGGTCTGCAACTTGTTGAGGAAAGTTGTAAGGTTGTATTTCACTTTGTTAGGAATTACATTACTAACAAAGTACAGGAAGCTCTTTGGCAAAGAATGCAGGATTATGCTAACCTGGCTACCCTCATCGATGGTAGACTCATTCAACTCTGCCACATTGAAGTAGACCATCATGTTAAGCACATGTTCATGAACAGAGGTGACTTCTTCCATTTTGGAGTTGAATATATACTTAAGAGCCTTGTGCATAAGCTGTTCAGACGGTTGTCCAAACATTCCCCGTAGGGACTCCATGATCTCACGCGCTGAGACCATGGGCTCATGTTTCTTGGCCAAGACTTCAGAATTACTTGCCAAGATATAGGCCCGGGCCTTCTCATTTGCCTATCCATCGCTCGTATGCCTCCAGAACTTTTCGAACGGCATTCGGAGCTGAAATAGGAGAACAAACCTCCATAAGGGCAAACATGAGATCCTCGATGATAAGTATCATCGTGATCATGTGTTTCCATGTTGAAAAGTTATCGCTAGTTAATTTTTTGGCACTAAGAAAAGCTAACGTGGCTGTGGCCATTTTGAAAAGATTGTTGCTGAAAATATGAACAAAACAGATTTTGCTAAACCACGTTTAACCAATTAATTTTGCAAAACAGTTTCAAGTACTCTAAGTGAAAGACTTCTATTTTGAAATGATGCCCTAGCGAGGCAGGACAAACGTCACCGGTGGGGTGATCAGATGCCCTTTCACTGAAATGAGACTTTCTCAACTACTAGGCAAAACCAACTCTTGAACTAAACCTAACAACCACCATTTATTTTGGTCTATAACTGTTAACTTTTAACAATTCCGTGTATAGATAGTGTAACCCCTCACTTTCAATGCCAAATTCCTGCCTAATGAGCCATTGTAAGGAAGAAGTAGATTAGGATAAGAGATTAAGTAACCTTATTCTCTTACAGGAGATTAAATAAAAAAACGCGCAAAACTGCTATCCTATAGGGGGACACTCCCAGAGTTCCTCGAGGCGATGCGTAGTAACTTTATTCAATCCAACGAGGGAGACCGAGGGATATGCTGTCGCACTTCCCCCTCTCACTTACTATGAACACTCTCTCTATCCACCTTAATACTGACCTACCCAAACACCATCCCTTAGGGGGACATGCCAAAGGTGCCTCGAGGCAGAGGGTAGAACTCACGGTGTGGACTATATACAAGAAATGTGAAATGTTTAAGTGAAACATCATGTGCCTCAAGTACCTCCCACTGAATGTTCTACCTAGGAGTTCGTTAACCTAGACAATCCAACTACTAATTTTAGTCTAATTCATCTTGTTAAGTCGGCTCATAAAAAACTTTTGTGTATGAAATATGAACAAGTTCAAGTAGTCACATTTAAACACTTTAATGGATTGTCTTTAACTTGCATGCATGTATCAAATCTATCTAATTCACCTTTCCAGGTAAGTTCCTAGGTAGGGATATTAGGTTTCCGTCAACTTAAATACCCCAGCCTAGACAAAACCCGCCTTAGACAAAAGGTCTGTTATAGATAGATTTGCTATACTTTAACCTTGTATTAGTCAATTTAATCCTATTAAACTAATTAAAAGATTAAAGCCTTAGGGTTGTAAATCATATTAGAACCGTGATCTTAAGTCTATGTGATCCAAGTTTTAAACATTTTAAAACCATGAATTAAACCTAAGTGAACATGCATTTCTTTCTTATTGCATTTAGTTCTATTTCTCTTTAACCTTTAAAAAGAAACAACTAAAAAAAACATCACGCACAACTAGGTGTTTATAACGCTTATAAAGAAACCTATGTGTCATGCTTCATGCAATGTCCGGTCATTACTATTGATAATAGACAGAAATGCATGTTATTACAGCGCAAAGATATAAAACAATGAAGAATTGCGACGGTAAAAATATATAAAATTGCGTTCAAAAGCATTAAGTTTAAAATATTGCGATCACATGTGTCCATCGCATTCAAGCAGCTAACATATGTATTTAATGTAGAAAAATGCATTGGCATAAGGCGGAATTGTGATCCAAAGAATCTAGCGCCCGAGCGCATTAAGAGATTTTGACCGCAAGGCTTTGCGATCATATGCGTTCGCGAAAATCTACTCGAGAAGGTGGCCGCATAGAGCCAACACATCAAGTTGAAAGCTTAATAAATCACGATGGGACAGAAAGCTGATGACGGTCGAATCCGAATTTAGTTGACAAGCCGTTGACGATACTATAGCAAGTACACTCGACTTTTCGATGACAATTATTCGGTGCATCAGACATAGAATTAATGACATCCCATCAGTGCAGTCATTTGAGAGAAAAAGCTCTTCACTCTGAAGCTCTATAATTACCGAAGGCCACCTTCGTTAAAGGAGTTCGATTCAATTCTATTCCAGCTGAGCCATATAGAGAGTTCACCATATAGAAGATAGTTAGCCTTTGTTCATAGTTTTCTTATACTTAGAAGGCGGAGGCGAGAGAAGAGAGAAGACGCTGGAAGATCGTCCTGGTCAGCTCGAGAGAGTGCTAGGGAACGTAAAAAATAGAGAGAGGGCCGACTCTTGCAAGAGCAAGAATATTCTTTGAGCAAAGTAGAGAAAAAGAGTGTAAAATCCTTGGGAAGCAAGAAATTGCTACTAGGCTCCTTATCTTTATTTCCCATTGTCATTTTGTATTTTGATTTCATTTATAGAATGGAACCTGCATTTCTACATTTTTTCACTATCTTTACCTTACGCATGAGTAAGTAAACTTTCGAATGGGTTGAGAAGTACTTAGCTAGCATGACCTAAGATCTTCATTGCATGCGATTATCTTGTCTTATGTTGCGTCCATCACCCCTTTAGAGCTACTCGAGAGAGAGTCTAAAGAAAGAACCTAAGACTTGAGAGAGCTAGGTTAGAATCTAGACCTGAAAAAGTAAGATTAGATTTGCATAAGTAAGAGATAGAGACTTAGAGATAAGCTCTGTTTGCTAAAATGCATCGCATGCACCCTAGAAATATGATATGGTAGTATGCGGTCACCTTGTGTATGTGTGTGACATTCATCATCGCATAGATAAGAATAGAGGCTTAGACATAAGTTCTATAGACATCATCGCATGCGTTCTAAAACTAGAAGCTATAACATTTGCATTGAGAGATGACTTGCTGTTGTATGTATGTAGCATGATCGCATAACATGAACGCAATTTTAGGAAGTGTTAGCTAAATTCATTCTCACTCCGTTCCCTTGCATACTCATTGTACTTTCGTGTTATTGACTCTTATCTCCATTCCGCCGCATAAGAATCTATACATTAAACAAACATACCAACCAATGCATTGATTTATTTTTCACCGCAAAGTTATCAGAAATTACCATCGCATACTGTTTCCTTAGTCCTTGTGTTCGACCCTGGGCTTACCAGGCAACTTAGTAGGGTTTATACTTGGATCTTGCTAAGAAAACTTACATGCACAATGCATACTCCACCATCGCATTATACACCATTATACTATAACAATTATAATATAAAGATGATGCATGTCAATACTTTTTATGCATGCATAAATATAACTCTTATATTATATGATGCATGAGCATGCTCTTACATAATTAAATCATGCTTCTCTAAATTATAACATTTATAATAAAGAGATGATGCATGACCAATACATAACCTAAGGTGGGATGCATGACCAATACATAACCTAAGGTGGGATTTACTATATGTGCATTCCATATGACATAAAAAACCATACATCTTATGTAATAAATCAAGGATTGATGGACTGGGATGAACCTTCATAAAAATCGGAATGAAATAACCCTATCTATTACATATTCCATCGAGCAAACCGATTCACAGGCGAACCGGGTCTTGAACTACCAGGAGAACTCCATCATTTATTAAATGCCATAGGTAAACGATCACTCAGCGCACATTAGACAATAAGTGCAAAAGCTAAACTATCGCTTAGACAACAACGAGGCTGCGAAGCTTGATCGTCTAGGCGATCGCTTAACACGGCGAAAGGTAAATGATTTACCGTGTGTTGCTAAGCGATCGTTTAGTTAGTTACTAAGCGATGAAGCTTGCTGAGCTAAATGATCGTCTAGTGTGCGTGTTAAACGATACCCGAGCATCCGATACTCAGTGATCGCTTACCCCATCGTCTACAGGACCCAATCAACTCTTGATCGTCTTCTTCCTTGAAGAACAACAACCCTTGCTCCGAACTTTTTCACGAACGACTCAAGACTCAAACTAACTTTGAATTACAATCTCAATTGAAATTAATTATGCCCAAAAATGCAGGAGCCTTTACAATTAGCCAAAAATGCAAAACAATTAAATTAAACCGAGGATACATCCCAGAAACACCATTAATTTGCACATCCACAACAATGTAACAATTAAACAGAGCAAATATGCACCTACCATGAATGTATATACAATTCATTGTATCAATGAAATTGGAATATCGGAGCCTGGCTCTAATACCAATTGAAGGAACTCTTGAACAAGAGCATCCATGAGCATGTTGAGATCTTTCCTATTTCATTGTGACTGAATTATCACACACACATTCTAACAAATAGGTATGCAATTTAACATTAATTAACGGCATGCTTTCATAAATAAAATACAAGAGATTGAGTTCATGTACCAGTTGAAGACTGTTTTCACTTCAAACTCAACCCAGCGGAAGCAACCCTCTACGGTCTTTATCGCCCAACAAACAGTCGGCTACCAGCAGCATGAACAAGCAAGAGCGGGGACGACACCACCACTTAGATCCCTTGGTATTCTTGGAGGGAGAATCCAAAGAGAAATCTTCGATGGAATTGGTAGAGGAAGGAGGAAAGGGATGATTGTGTAGAATGACAAGTAAGGGGGAGAAGGCTATCGTATAGTGGATGCTTATCGTTTAGAGAAAGCTACACGATCGTGTAGGTTTACTAAGCAATTGTTTAGTAAAGAGTAAGCAATCGTTTAGAAAACTCGTCGCGCTAAGTAATCGTTTAGGAAAATTGAACGATCGTTTAGATAACGCGTGCGATCGTTTAGTACGCGAAGTGTGCGATCGTTTAGGCGATAGGTCGCTATCGTATAGGCTCTCGGTTAAACGATCGTTACGTTTTCATACCCTAAGCGATTTTTTCGAACTCTTTGCAAAATGAAACCAATTTTTATTTTATTCTTCAGTTACAATAACAGAATTTTATTTTCCCAATAACGCACGATTCAAGAGAAGTTTCCAACCAATTATCACATAATTAACCAATTAATTAATAAATCAATATAATCATATTCTATTCTTATCCTATAGTTTGATATCATATATCTACTATAGTAATTTCTCCTTTACATGATATAAATCATATTTATATTTAATTTCCCCCAAAAAATGTATTTTATACATTTAGTCAATTATATCATATATAATTAACCAGTTCAATTATATCATGTATAATTGAACTCTCTCTTATCAATTTGAACATTTCAAACTAACCCAAATACTGATTCTCGACTTTATCCAAGCTACTTAGGGGACTTTATGGACCTGTGGCTCGAAGCTCCAACGGTACGTGAATAGCTGATTAAACTCTTTAGCCACGAGATCCACCACCCGTTAACTGCCAGGCATTCCACTAAAGACCAACATCTGAACTTTTCTTACTACAGATATATTTCTGTGTCCATCGGACATAACCAATCATGAGTACGATGACCCTTCACAGATGCTCGTATGTATAGCTGGCCAATTTACCGTTTTGCCCCTGTAGTTACATCTCACTCCTTAAGTACCACTGATTCCTCTAATGAACAATACAACATAGTCCAGCTATGTGTGAACACCTCTCGGGCCAAGAGAAGATGTGAGGTGCCACATCGTTCAAGCCCTGGAATTAGCCTTTAAGGGAGCTATCTATCTACTTGTCCCTGCTTCGAGGAAGGAGTGAATTGCATCTTGTGTAGCTGAGTTCCCAGCTCTCAAATCAGACGAATCCCTAAAATAGTAGGTTTGAATCGGCGACCTGGCCACTCGCACCCATATAAATCAAAGAACTGCCCTTAATGGCAGGAGTTCCCAACTCAATCCCTCAACGCCCATCCTTAGTTGGTGTAGAGTAACCTCAACACTACCAACGTCAACTTTACCTACGTGCACGTGGTAATAACTAAGTACCATCATACATTAGGTACTATAGCCCGAATAACTTCTAAATCTCACTGTTCTTCGGTATCAAGTTCATCATAAGACTTACTCATTAAAAACATATATACATAAAAACATAGTAACATAAAACGTATGCTTCAACATCTTTATTACATAGCCATGAACTTCAAAGCATGCTTGTAACATAAAGTATATAAATACTTGAACATACTTTCATAAACATTCTTTTAAGCTAGCATGTGTTAATAGCCTTTTAAAACTTAGTTTTCTTGAAAATTATCATTTTAATATACTTTACATTAAAGCTAGCATGAAATTCTTTTGGATAAATCATGCATTTGCTAAATATTTAGGAAAACACTTAGTTTGTCATTCATAGCCTTAGGCCTTCTAGGGTTGATAGGCTTTAACCTTTTGGAGATGATAAATATGTTTAGTCAATGCCATTAGTCTCCTTGTGAGACTAACTCACCTAAATAAGCTTAATATTTAATTTAGATCATCATCTTTCAGCTCAACGCATACTTCTCTTATGCATTCGACACTTAGAATTTTTCTTTGTTTTGGGGTGCTAAACTATGCGGCCAACTAGCACCAATCATGCGCCAGCACCTACCTATGCGCCCATCCAGTTGCAAACCCACACACACTCAGCACAACCTTGCACTCCCAGCCTTACGCGCCTACTCGCACTGCCTAACGCACTTCGACACATTCTCGCGCAGAGCCTAACGCACTCCTTGCGCACAACTTAGCCCTTTGTGCACATGTCTACCAACCCCTTTGCCTGGCCGTTCATGCTACTTGCTTGCTCATCCTAAGAAGATGCCTTAAAATTTGAGCTCTAAATTCCTCGTGGTCTGACGGGAAACCTCCAATCTCTACCTCTGGCCTAGTTTCATCCAGAGTCTGACCTTCTTGAAGATTTCTTCAAATCTCAACTTGGCACTTTAGAAGATTCCTTTTAGCAGCCCTAATGCTTCAACTACACTCAATACTTGTTCAAATGGCTCTAGAATCACCTCAATAGCACAATTAGTTTGCTCAAACCGACCCCTTGAACTGAGGCCTTCCTTTGTATAACTAAGACTACATGCTGCAACTTAAGGCAAATCGTGCCAGCTAGCCCACTAAGTGGGATTAATTCCCTTAATCTCGACATTTGGCCCATTAGAGTGGGTGACTAAGCTAAGAACTCTCTCTAATCACCAGCACATGTTTCCTTCCTTCAGTACTTACCATTGTAAGGCACACCCAGTCGTACGCATCTACTTGGTCAGTGCATGCCTCAATCCGTCCTACGCCCATTGCCTTGCCCAAGGTCATCGCTTGGCTTCCCTTGCTTGCAACCCTTGCCTAGCCAACACATAATCACAACCATATGTCTAAGGCCTTCTTGTTCTGTTAGCGCATCCTTGCCCAACTAATCTCATATGAAGCTTGGCCTACGCATAGCTCATGCCCATCGTTTCTAATTTAACATTTGAATTCCTAGTTAAATTAAATTTAAAAAACAAAAACAAGTTTTTAGTTTTCAAAACTTAGGTTAGATTTTTATAACAGTAGATAACAAACGAAAAAATCAATAGATAGAAATAGTATTTACAAGCTTAATTTTTAAAAACCAAATAGTTATCGAATGTGATATTAAATTGTTATGAATTAGACTTGAAATAGTTGTGAATCAAAGACTTTAGTGTTCAAATAGATATTTTTTAAAATATATATATATAATTAATTTTTTTTAGTTCAATGGTTAGTTTCATAAGTCAATTGTAATAATAATCTCTCCATTTTATTAAATTTAATTATTAGAAAAAAGACATAATTTCGAGCAGTAATTAGACTCCATTTGAAATTGTTTGCAAGCGTGAAAAGAAATATGGAAGAATATTCATTGTAGACTATTGATAAAACAAATTCTTTATTAATTTATCTAGAATCATTTTTTTTCTTAACGTGCAAAAGTTAATAAATACAAGCTTTTAGATTTAGGGTTGTTTGTATTACCTAGAAAAAACTATTTTTCGAAAAGTCATTTTTTAAACACTTTTTATACAAACTGTTTTTTTTTTTTTTTTTTTTTTAAAGAAAACCTCATGTGTGGTTTCACAAAAGGTTCTAGGTGGTCACTGGAGTTTTCGTCGGAGGCGGTCATTGTTGGAGATGGCGACCGAAGGTAGTCGTCTAAGTTGGTTGTTGGTTTTTGATGATTGAAACTACATTAAAAATATAACATGACCAATAATGTATGCATATTCAGATTAAGAAACACTTTCATCCTTATTTTTCTTAAAACTCATACTAGGATCTTAAGGTGTTCTTACAGGAATTCATCAAAACAATCAAATCTCTTTAGTAATTTTTCAATGTAGTGTGAACATAAAGAAAATTTATTTTCAGCTTTTCTTATCTTAATATCAAGTATTACATTAGCCTCACCTTATTCTTTCATTTAAAATTGTGAAGATAGACATAACTTAGTATAATTAATAATATCTATATTTGTACCAAAGATCAGCTATCATCAACATACAAACAAATAATCACATAATCAGCTCCAAACAACTTTGAATAGACACATGTATCAGAACAATTCACTTAAATTTTTTTTTATTAAAGTGTTGTTAAATTTTTCATATCATTTGTTTAGGAGCTTGTTTAAGTCCATAAAGAGATTTTCTAAGTTTATATACTTTCTTGACCAACAATAATAAAACCTTCAGGTTGTGTCATATATATTTCTTCTTTGAAATCACCATTGAGAAATGTTGTCTTTACATCCATTTGATATATTAGATGGCCATGTATTGTTGCACTAGCCGCCTTTGTAAAGCACCTAAAATATGCTTTATTTGCCTTTTATTTAGATAGAGTTTCACTTATTTTTATTAGATTTGATGTTGTTTGTTAGTGATTTCTAATATATGAGTAAAAAGACAAGATTTAGAATTAAAACAGATCAAAACAGTCCAATAATGCATAATCGAGACAAATTGGACAAAGTGTCTTAAGTAATAAAGAAAAGAGGAGAAAAATTGAGTTGTGCCTAAAACAGCGCTGCAGCACCAACGTGGTGTTGGCTCGGCACATTTTCCAAATGCAAAACAAGAATTGGAGCTACATAGCTACGCGACACTAGGGTGACGCTGCGATGCTACATTGTAGTGACACCTCAAATGCGCGCCAACGCAGGCGGTGGCGTGGCACTGTCCTTTAGCATCACGGCGTCGGTAGAAATTTGAGAAAAAAAAAAGGTGTTCTTTTTTTCTAAAACTTTGCTTATTTAACCTACAGTTTTGGCTAGTCACCACATTGAATTTTTGAGTTTTTTAGGCCTAGAGTAAAGGTTTAGAGTAAAGTATGGAGTCTTCATGATATCGGAGTGATTGAGGATCGTTCGAGGGCCAAATCCATCTTGGAGACACAGTCAAAAGCTGAATAACTCTTCTTTTCCATTTGGATTCTTGAATTCTTTTATGTATTTTAGTATTCTTGATATAGTTCTATCTATGGAAGTCATGTTAGGTTAAATTTCTCATAGTTTTAGAGGTAGATGAATTCTTAGATTTAATTGTTGAACGTTTTGCTTCTTGAATGTTAGTTTACATTTACGCTTTCTAGCATGACTGTTCTTAATACTTTTGAATGTTTGATCAATATTTGAATGATTTCATGATTCAAACCTTGCTTGAGAGAGTAGGCTTGTGGTTAGATAATATATGCTAGGCTATTGTTTAAAAACACTAGCATAATCGGACAACGGTTGAGATTGTTGATGAAGAATCTTAATACCTTTGCTTAATTATATCTAGTTTCAAGAGATTAGTAATTAGTAATTATGTAAAAGAAAAGATTAATCTTGAGAGGGACAATCTGGATAAAAGACTTCTAGATCTAAGTGTTGTGTTAATTTGTTCGAGAGTTAAAACAATTGCGTTTAGTAATGCATTTGATGAAATTTATTCTCTAATATGTCATGTTGTTAATAATCTTCATATTCGATCATTTTTATTGTTTTCTTAGTTTAGTTCAATTAATTTATTTTCCATCGAAGTCGGTTCCCTAAATAAAATTGGAAGAATCTTTGAATAGCTAAAAAATATAATCAATCTGATTCCCTGAGGACAATATTTGGCCAATACCATTTTAAACTATATTATTACTCGACACGTACGCTTGCGCGTATCAGCCTTAAACTGACCCTTCTTTTGTGAAGATTCACAATCTATTTTCCTTTACTATTGAACCCGTCTTTTGCATTAGAAAATTCAACAATATTAGCATTAACATAATTTAACAATAGTAAATTCAACTTATCTTTCTTAAGTTCGCCTCTTCAGTATGCATGTCATTGATCAGCTCTTGCAACGTTATATCTTTCTTTGTATGCTTCAAATGATTGTAGTAGTCACTCCATGAAGGTGAAATTTTTTTTAGCAACACATTTGCTTGAAGAATTTCATAAATCTTCATACCCTCAAACACCAAACTTTGACAATTACCTTCAACGATGACCACCTCTAATCATCTCCAGCAACTACCTTTATTTTTCAACTCCATGCAACTGCCACCTCCGACGACCAACTTTGACAATCACCTTCGATGACCAACTCTGACTACCAACTCCCTCGATCACCTCCAATGACCAACTCTACTGATCATATACTAAGAAACAAAAAATAAATAAATAATTTGGTTGGTGTTGGAGCATATCGTCGATGAAGTTTGTCGTTAGCGGTAATCTGTGAGTGGAGTGATTGGAAACATTGGAGGTAGGGAGGGAGAAAAGAGAAAAGATAGAGTTCCTTGATTAATGTGCAAACTTCAATAGTAGTATCATTGATCTTCATTAATTTGTTTTACCCAATTTTTGTTCTTTTTCTAATTGCAATATAGATACATATTAAATGTCCTATTTTTACTAGATCTTGCACTACTATTGAAATGGTGAAGTAGCAAAAGCAAGTGATTCATATATGAGGGTTTTTTTGTTTTTTTTTGAGTTAGTAGTAAAACTTGTTGCAATTTACTCATTTGTGGCAACACATGTTTTATTTAGTTTCTTTGTAAAAAAAATGTACCAAGTTTAGTTTTTAGTTTCCTTGTATTTGTCTTTTGTCTATTCGGGGACATCTAAAAAGTTCTTTGTATTTAGTTTTTTTTGTAAAAATATTATGAACTTTAGCGTTACTAGTTAGAGCACACATACAATGCATGTGGTTCCAAATCTTTATAACATAAGATTTTAAATAAATATACTTTTAGTTAAATTTAAATAATATAAATATTTAACGTCAAATTTAAAAATAATGAAAGATATTAGATAACTAAAACTATATCACTATAGGTATGTTTTAAATTCTCCCCTCTTAACCATTTTTAATATACTATAAAAGATACGTGTATCGCACATCGGTAAAATTTATTAGAATTTAAATTTCTATGATGAAATTTGAATATTGAATGAATATATATTTCAGTTAGTTTGAATAGTAAGTTTTTGACATAAATTTAGTAATAAAAAAATTGCTAAAACTATACGTATTTGCTTCAGGTTAATTTAAAATAAAATAAATTAAACATTGTTGAAAAAGAGATATTTTCATTAAATTAAATTACTAATATATTTGACCTTAAATTTTAAAATAATGAAAGAGATAGAAATGAAAAAAAAAATGATAAATAACACTAAAATACATATAATGTAATTGAAATAAAAGTTACAAACTAAAATTTATAAAAAAGTAGAATGATAAAATATTACTCATATGGTTTGTTTCGTTTTGTTTTTTATTTTTTTGAATGGATTAATCTTCGGAGGGAAAAAAAGAATGATGGAATGTTGAATTATAGAAATTTGAAATAAAAATAGCTTAAATAGATATTAATTTTTTAAAATTATTTAATCTTGTATTAGCCAGATATGTATTTTTAGTATAACATACGTAAATAATTTAGAAAATTAACGTCTACAATAAAATGGTACAAAATTTTACTTATTTTTTTTAAAAAACTATTTATTGTTTTTTTTATTTTAGGCAAATATGGTCTTACTTTCTAACAGAATATTATGTGCTATTTATAAGTAAATAGTAAATAATTATATTTTCTTAAAATACAAAACAAAAAAAGAAGGGTTTGAATTACATGTATTTTTAGTTGTCCATAAGTAGTTTTATCTTCTTAAAATAAACAAATAAAAATGGTTTAGATACACCTATTTGTATTCAATACTAAAAATAAAAATAATTTTTTTTAAAATTTAGATTCAAAATCAACACTTTTTTTTATTCTGTATCTTTACAAAAATTGTTTAGATACTTTATTAGAAAAAAATAAAAAAATCAAGTTCAAAGTTATAGAATTGTTTATATATAAAATCTTATTGTCAAGATTTGAATGTTGATAAAATAAAGAAAATAATAATAGTCATATTTAACTAAATCTCTCCAAATTTGAATTCAATCATTTGTTATTTTTTATTCTATATGTTGACTTAATACAATTATACTTAAATAGATGAGAAACAATCTCCAAAAGAAGAAAAAAGAAGAGAGAGAGAAAAAAATAGATAAGAATAAAAAATAAAAAAAAAAACCCAATGCGACATTCCAATGCAAACAAGTGTAGATCAATATACAATAAATTTTAAAATTGTTGATCGCAAAATTTTCAAAGAAAAACAAATCTACACATCATAATATGCTTAAAGAGATGAAAAATCGGTACTAAAAAAATATATATGACATACCTTATTCTTTAGTGATACGTTTCTCTCTATGAAAGGTATTCTACCGTAGAATTCATTTAGAAGTATTGAAAAAAGTATAAAGGATAGATGAAAAATCGATTAAAAAGAAAAAAAAAACATAGATGGCATACCTTCTTTAATAATACGTTTCTCTATGTGAAAGATGTTCTACCATAAAATTCCTTTAGAAGTATTGAAAAACTTATGGATGAGAGATGAAATGTCGGTACTAAGAAAAATATAGATGACATATCTTCTTCAATAATAAAAGATGTTCTACCATTTTGGAAGGATTAAAAAAACATATAGATGATATCTCTGTAAAATATGAGTAGTTATTCAAAAGAGGTGCTTGACTGAAAATATATTTTGATCTATCAATTTGTTAAATGCCCCTTAAATAGGAGTTGATGGTAAAATGGGAATAAAATTAAAACTGAAGGGCAAAATGGGGAGTCTAAAATTTTTTCCATTTTGCCCCTTTTAATATAGTATACATATAAAAGAAATCTATGACTTTGGTTTCAAATCATCTCAACTATAATATGATATGCTAACTCAATTGTGTGAGCCATATAATGCTTTGAGAGAGTGTTTTTTTTGTAATTGGGATCAAGGAGAGATTTCTTGTAATTGTAATAATTTTTTACATAGTGAAATTTTTTCTGGTCCGTAGTTTTTTCTCCAGTTTGAGTTTTTCCACAATAAGTGGTATAGTGACAATAACCCTCAACAACGACGCAAAAAACTTGTATAACAAACAGGCACACATCAAAGTAATGAAACCACGGCCAAGTCGAGTATCATTCTCGGATATTGATAATTGTAAATTTGCTTACCTATCATTACTAGCTCCCTAATTTTATCCAATAATCGACTTGTTGATTCAATTTCAAATTAAAGCAAAGTAATAAAAAATCAAATACTTCGATGGAAACATGAATTTCCAAATTAATTATCAACAAATAGAGTACTTAATAAAAATAGCATGAGTCTAGAAGTCTAAATTTGAAATATCTTTTTTCAAGTTGAATCCGTTGTAACTCTAGCATTGTAATTTGAATCACTTCATAATTTTCATACTAGCACAGCAATAAAAAGACAAGTTACATTTCTTGTTATCTTCCTATTATTTTCATGTATAATATCTCTCTCGCAAGTAGAATATTTAGCCTAAGAACAATCAATCAGTGGCCACGAAAGAATAAATATAAATAAGTTAAAATGCAAATGAATTAATAAATATCCAAACATCAATAATAAATCAAAATTCAATCCATGAAATCGTTCAACGTCATATAAATTGAAATATTACCTACTCATGCTCCAGCAATCTAACATAATCAATATAGCATATGAACATCTCAAAGGGGAAGAGAAGTAAATTGAAATTAGATAATCTCCCTTCAAAGACATCATATGGACGATCAACAAGCTTTTGAATCTCGTCTTGTAACTCTTGATCGATTGTCGGCAACTTTTCCTCCTCTTAGACGACTGTCTCTTGCCCAAAGTCAAAATTCCTACAATCCTTGATGTCTTTTGAGGCAAAAATTGTACTCTTAAAAAGGTAAAGCTATCACAAAGCAGCGACACTCTAATAAAAAAAAAAAAATGCAGTGCTGTGGCGCTACTCCGTTTCATCCTGTTGGGTTTTTGGCATCGTGGTAACAACTGAATTATAAGATACATAGCCTTCTTATATAGGAAATAGACTCATTACATAAATGGAAAGAATTATAAAAAGAATAAAATAAAATCCCATATAATGTTACAACTATTTATCTTATTTACAACTAACACTCTCCTCAAGCTGGTTTAAATATATCTTCCATTGCCAGCTTGAGGGGGAGTGTTAGTTATAGAAAAAATAAATAGTTGTAAAATTATATGGGAAGCTTGGAATTATACTTTTGGTATCCCTTTAATCAATACATCAACAATTTGTTCTATATTGGGAATATATGAAATCTAAATTACCCTAAGAGTAATCAAAGGAGGGTTTTGTGAAATTGTCTTGTTGTAAATAAATTTAAATGCAAAATAAAATAAATGGTTGAAATTCAATTTGAGAACGCCTAGTTTGGGTTGTTTCGAAATTCTTCTATTCAATGTATTCGATCATCTTAGCCCATAATATTCATGGTAAAAGCCCAGAAATTATTTTGATACATGCTCAAACTAATAACAGAAGAAAAGTGGAGAAAAATAGTGTAGAAGTCGACTGGATTCAGATATCGATTGTCTTTGTCGTCTCTCCTTAACCTAATTCGGAAAAAGAAGTATCTATAAAATTTTTACAGAATTTTCTCTCATGTAAATACAATAAGTGAAAGTAATTGGAGAATTTTCACAAAATTCTCTTATCGCAGTGTAACACTCTTGTCCGTCAATGTTTGGAGTGTTGTAATGCTCCAATGCAACGTTGCAATACTCCCACCAATTTTGCATTCTGCCTTCCAGCGTAAAAGGCGGCATAAGGGAAGAGTTGCAACATTATGTTTAGGGACATTTTTGTAATTTTGGCCTTCTCTTTTCCGGTTGATGCAATTAAATTTTGTTTTAGCCCATTTTAGCTCCATCTTGTCACTAATGCTCTGTTCTATCTCCTAGGTGCTGGAAACCTATAAAATAGCCAAATAAACACATAAAATCCAAGAATGATCCAGAGTTATGCGGAGCAAGATAGCACATTCTCGATGTTATCAAACATCCCTCACTTAATTCTTGATCGTCCTCGAGCAAGGTAAAATAAAATACACAGTCATACAAATGACATGCTCACTCAAATTGCATGATTTGTTACTTAAACCTCAACAGTCTCCTAGGATTTAACTTGCACTCAACAATGAAATCCATTCATGATCCTATAATGAAGTACAATTTAAAATTTATTCTAAACTTATTCATGCAAGAATGAGTTCAAAGCCTTTCTAATTAAGTCCTAATAGATAGTAAGGGTTTAAATGACCCTCAATTTTTTTCCCCCTACACTAGCTCATGCACCAACTATCAAGTACCAAAACAATCAAGACAATAATATTTCAACTAAGTGCTTGAAATTTAACTTTTGAGATCCCAACTTGCATTTATTTTACCTAAGGGCATTAGCTTAGCTTTCATACAAAACTATAGGAAACTATACTCACTCTTTTCTTGCGAGAGTCTTAACTAATCACAACAAGGTTTCTACCCTTAGACATGCATAGTATTACGAGATCATTTTTTTTTCTTCTTTCATGATATTTCTTTTCAATGCAAATATATATCAGCTGATTTCTTTAAAAGCAGGCATATAAATCATTTTCCCCGTCAGTATTACGTTACAACCAATCATGTAAGACACTTTTTAATTAATGGGGCTATTGGGGTGACAACAAAAATACAAGCTAAGTAATACGATTCTAAGCAAGCAAGGCCTAATGTAAGTAGACAAAGAACTTAATAGTGCATAAGAAGTAAGAAATTTTTTTAAAAATGGCCAAAAGTCATGATTATTCATATCGAACATCATGTCATACAAACTAAAATCACAAGGGAATGCGCCATAGACTAGTCATCATAACGAACCACTTAACATGAGCAATGCATATAAGCACACAAATAAAATAACCCAAGCTCAAATACTCAAGGGCTCTAGCTAGAACATAGACATACCCTACCCAACTTAAAATCATACATTGTCCTCAATGTGACAAAAAAAAAAAAATATATGAGACCAAATAAAAGGAAAACAGAAAATTTTCTTGAAATTTGGCACACTGAATGGGGGTGATATTTGACGTAACAAAAATTAATTCTCTCCATCTTCTCATGGTCAACAAAAATCTAAAGATAAATTGAAAGAATCAAGATCAAGAAAAATAAAAACAACTGAAAGGAAACCTAAACTAAAAAAGTAATAAAAATGTAAATCCTGGCTGCCTCTAAGTAGCACAATTGTTTAAGGTTGGTATGCTCGATCCGACTCGACTTCATCAACTATAATCGCCATAGACCGCCAAATCTCCATATCCCACCCCCAACTTACGAGGTTAGTCGTTGTCTTGAAATGCGTATTAGAACAAATAGGATTATCGATAGTGGGAGAGTCAATCATACAATTTTTTTTTTTCAATTTTCTCTTCGTGACTCAAAATTAAGGACTCTTGAACAACATCAATAACAGTCCTAGCAGTCTTTAAGAAGGGTTGACCTAACAACACACACAATTCTGAAGAAGAAGAAGAATCAATATTCACATTAATCACATAGAAATCAGAAGGAAAAGTTAGGCCATTGACTCTAACAAGCATACCTTTAATCAAACCAACTGACCTAACAAGAGAATGATCAACTAACTACATCAAAATATCAGCAAGGTGCAAGATGTGGAATTGAAAGTTAGAATACACAGTGGCAGGCATTATGTTTATTGCATACCCTAAATCTAGCATGGCATGCTCAAATTTTCTAGTGCCTATCAGACAAGACACAGAAAACGTACTTGGGTCGTCCTGCTTAATAGGAAGATTACTTAATAGTATAACTTCCTATTTGACCTCTTTCTCTTGTTTTTTTCCCTTCTCCTCAAGAACTTCCACCCAAACTTTCTTGCCCTTTGCAATATGGTTTTTCCCACTTGAAGAATGGATAGATTTCACCTTCTCTTTATGCTCAACTTCCTTAGCAACAGTCAACTTGCTAGGAAAAGAAGCACGAGGAATATTAGCTTGTAAATTTAAAGGTGGATCAAATCTTACCCCTCGTTTTCTGGGCAGGCTGGCAATCTACTCCTCAATATTCTCAGCTTTCTCTTCACTTATAACCTCATTTGGCTCCTCAACAGACACCTCAGAGTTCTCCATACAACTTACAGTAGAAATGACACTAACATTACGCATATCGGGCACTAGTTGGGAAGAAAGCTTCCTATACTAAGTGTCTAGCCTACTGACCGCATCGGCCAGCTGGGAGATCTGAGTGGCCACACTCTGTATAGAAGAGGCAGTGGTCTGCTGTAACTCCCCTAGTTCTACTAAATCTACATGGTAAACTCTGCCAGGCTCTTCACTATATCCTCCAAGGGCATACTCGAACTGGTCTGACCCTTGTGTCCTTGGTTGCACTATATCCAACTGCCTTCCTGATTCCCAGCATAATTTACCTCTACAACAGGCTCCTGAGATTATGTCTTTATAGAGCAAACCTGTTTCATAAGAGTAGATAGCTCAACAGTTTTAGCTATAAGCTCACTTACCTCTTGTGAAGATGTGGATGACTGAGAGATGTGATCTTTGGTCCCAAATTACTGGTAATTTTCGGCCATGGTGGAAATCAACTTCATAGCTTGAGATGGACTTTTATTAACTAGTGCTTCACTTGCAGTTGCATCGATATTACTTTTATCCTCCTGTAGTAATTCCTCATAAAAATAGTGAATTAGGAGGTGATTTGGGATCTGGTGGTTGAGGAAGCCAATGTAGAGGCACTTGAACCTCTTCCAGTATTCGTATAGTTACTCCCCATGCCCCTGTAGAGGTAAATCTCTTTCCTGATTTTGGCGACTCTAGATGGTGATGCACCTTAATGGTAAATAGCACAAGTAGTCCTTCACATTATCCTTTAGAGAGAAGGGAAAGGCTCGTAGGTTGAACTGCTCCTCAGTTACACCGTGAGGGTGCATTCCACTGCACATAATGTCAAAGTCCTTTAGATGCTTGTGCGGATCCTCACCTGCACCAGAAAAAGAAGATAGTAAGTGAATGAGACTAGTTTTTAATTCAAAATTACATGTGGTATCAGGATAGATAATGCAGAGGGGCTGCTGAGTATGGTTAATAGCCGAGAGTTCCTTCAAGGTGCGCTCTTCAGGTTGCGTCATTATCTCTTGTTGAAACTCCTTTTCAGAATGCTCTTCTTCAGATTTTCCTTCTACACAGATTTATATTTGAATAACTCTCCGTTCTCTAGCTTCCCTTCTTCTTCTCATTTCCTCCATATCAAGCTCTGCAAAATACAACAAAGAATTTCAATCTTGGGAGGATTTTATCATACAAAGAAATAAAAATTCAAGAACGAACAAAGAACCGAATGAAGGAACTCTTTGAGGAGAAGACCTTGAGCAGAAGCAAGATCGTCCCAAATCTATTTTTTCATTGAATGTAAGTTTTACAGTAAATCAAGAACAAGATATGCATTTACATAAATCATAGCATTCATTAATAAAGAAAAACTTAGGGTTTCAGAAACTCTTACATTTGAAGACTATTCTTCAAGAATCCCTCGAAAAGTCATGAACGGACTTCCTTCTCCAAACGGGACACCACCAAATGGAGTCTCCTGTATTCTCCTTAGGGATTGAGAATGGCAGGAGGTGTGGGCTCTACCTTAGGGTTTTGCAAGAGGAAATGAGATGGAGAGGAGGAGAGGGGGGAGAAGAACTTTTCTTCTGTTTTCGTTTTTTCCATAGAGAACTATTATCTCAGTGTTTCATAGAGGAAGATAAATCTCCACCATCCCTTATCACATATGTGACTGAGAGAAATTAAGGGGATGGATTTGTAACTCCCTCCATTTAATTAATTAATATTAATTTAATAAAATTAAATTAATAATAATTATACATATAATAACAACCTCATTATATGTATATAAACTATATGTAATATCTCATATAGCACATAATCTATAGTTACATATTGTATCAAATACAATATAACCTATAGATGTATTTTCTCTCAACCATATATGGTGTTTAATATAAATCAAATTTATAGTAAACTCACTTATATGAGTTTCATTCATATAATTGATATTTGGATCATATCCAAATATTTAATTCCTCTCAACTTATTTATGATATTTAATATAAATCATATTTATATTAAATTTATTGATATGAATCTCATTCATATAATTAGTATTTGAATCATATTCAAATTTCTCTCATATTACCTTATACTATAATGTATTAAATACATTATATTAATTATATCACATATATAATTAATTTCCTCAATTAATTTGTTATATCACATATATAATTAATTCCCTCAATTAATTTGAACACTTCAAATTAATCCGAAAATAATTCTCAATTAAATTTCTGTTGGGCTACAGAGGGGACTTTATGGACCAGTAGATTGTAGCTCCAACGGTACTTGGATAATTAATTAAACTCTTTAATTAAATTACCCAACATCCTTTAACTGTCGGTCATTCCACTAAAGACTGACAGCTACACTCTTCGTACTACAGATAAATTTCTATGTCCATTGAATATAACCAATCAATAGTGTGATGACCCTTCACAAATTGCTCGTAAGTACAGTTGGGCCAAAATTACAGCTTTGCCTCTGTAGTTACATCTAACTCCTTAAGTACCACTGATCCCTCTAATGAACAATAAGTCATAGTCCAATTATGACCAAGTCCCTCTCGGGACAAGAGAGGGTGTGGCCACTATGTTTAAGCCCCAGAATCGGCCATTAAGGGAGTAACTTATCTACTTGCCCCTATATTGAGGAAGGAGTGAATTCCGTCTCGTGTAACTGTGTTCCCAACTCCCCAATCAGATGAATCCCTAAAATGGTAGGCTTATTGAGTTGGCAATCTGGCCACTCTCACCCATACAAATCAAAGGGCCTCCTTCAGCTCCGCCTTCATGACCATACACGAGATCATGTAGTCCCTCATTCATCGTAGATACTTGAGGATGTTCTTAACGATGGTCTAGTGATCAAATCCTGGATTAGACTGATATCTACTAACTATCCCCACTGTATAGCAGATGTTAGGTCATTACATACATCAAGTTGCCAACAACTAATGCATAGGGGATCCGTCTTATTTTCTCAACTTCTTGAGGTGTCTTAGGACATTGTTCTTAGATAATATAACTCCATGCCTAAATGGAAGAAACCCCTCTTGGAGTTTTGCATCAAAAACTTGACAAGCATGTTGTCAATGTATGATTCCTAAGACAAAGCTAGTGGTTTATTCTTTCGATCTTTAAAGATCTGAATGCCCAGAACAAATTGTGCCTTTCCCAAGTCTTTTATTTGGAATTAGGTCGCTAGTCAATTCTTAATTTCAGTCAATAGTCCTACATCATTCCAAATGAGTAGGATATTGTCTACATATAACACTAGAAAAGCTACTGAACTGTTGATGATCCTCTTGTATACACAAGGCTTATCAACATTCTTATCAACATTCTGATCAAAGCCATAAGATTTGATCGCAGTATCAAATATTATATTCCAAGATCGAGAAGTTTACTTCAATCGATAAATGGATCGATTAAGCCTGAAACTTTTTTCTCTTGACCTTGGGTTATGAATCCCTCAGGTTGCTCCATATAAGTGGTCTTCTCAAGATTGCCATTTAGAAAGGCAGTCTTGATGTCCATTTGCAATATCTTATAGTCATAATATGAAGAATAGACAGGAGGATCCGGATAGACTTCAACATGACAATAGGTGAGAAAGTATCCTTATAGTTGACTCCCTCAACTTGGGTATAACCCTTTGCCACAAGTCTAGTCTTGAAGGCTTGTACCTTCCTATCTGCACCCCGTTTTCTCTTGTAGATCCATTTATAACCTATAGGTTTTACTCCATTAGGTTGATCTACAAGATCCCAAGCTGAATTGAAATACATAAACTCCATTTCAAGATCCATAGCTTTGATCCATTCATCTTTGTCAACATCCTCCATTGCCTTCTTGTAAGATAATGGATTCTCAACATCTTCGTCAGCTACTATAGCTAGGATTTCTCTTAAACCCATGTAATGGACAGGTGACTTCAAAACCCTCCCATTACATCGAGGTTCCCTCAAACTTGAGGTGGATTTGACCTACTAGATGATCCAACTTATACAACTCTTGTTGAAGGTTCAGTAGTTTCTTTGAAAATTTCATTCAACACGATCTTACTGCGGGGTTTATGCTCCCTATGTGTTCCTCCTCTAGAAATATAGTTTTTGTCGATACAAACACTTTTTTTTTCTTTATGGTCATAAAAATAATCATCTCTCATTCCTTTAGGGTAACCTACAAATAGGAAAAATTTTGAAAGAGGTTCCAGTTTCTTAGGATTTACCTCAAGCACATGTATTGGGCAACCCTAGATTCTGAAATGGCATAAACTACCTTTACGACCATTTCATAATTCCAAAGGTGTTCTGGTAACACTCTTGGATGGAACACATTTCAAAATATATGTTGTAGTCTGTACTGCATAACCCAAAAACGAATCCGAAAGGGATGCATAACTCATCATAGATCGAACCATGTCCAACACGGTTCGATTTCTCCTTTCTGATACACCATTCTACTGAGGTGTACCAGGTGCTGAGAGTTGGGATACAGTTCCATGTTCTATCAAATAGTTTTGGAATGTAAGATCCAAAAACTCTCCACCTCAACCTGATCGAAATGTTTTGATCATTTTATTTAATACATTTTCAAATTTAGCCTTAAACTTTTTGAACTTTTCAAATGATTTAGACTTCTGCTGTACTAAATAAACATACCCATATCTTAAATAATCATCAGTAAAAGTGATGAAATATTCAAATTCTCCTCTTGCTTTAACATTCATCAGATCATAGAGGTCTGAATGTACAAACTTTAAGGGTTCTTTGGCCCTATGACCTTTTCCAGTAAAAGATCTTTTAGTCTTTTTGCCTTCATGGCATGACTCACACACTAGTAAAGAATATTCTTCTAACTTGCTTAGAAGTCCATTCTTGACCAATCTCTCAATTGTGTTGAAATTGATGTGGCCTAACCTTAGGTGCCAAAGACGAGAATTTTCTTTAGGAGAAATTTTAAGTCTTTTATTCTGAGTTATCGCAATTTTAAACATTTTAGTGTTAAGGAGGCTTTAGTTGCTAATGGTCTTAGCATATATAAATTATTTTCCAGATTAGCAAAACAAATATTAATATCATTCTTGGAAATAAATGTTTTATTTACAGAGAATTGTATAGAGTAGTTTTGTTCTAATAAACACTTTATAGAAATCAAGTTCCTTCTCAAACTAGGAACAACAAATATATTTTCCAGTAAAATATATCTATTCACATAAGACGGCATGCCCAGTTCCAATATACATCGTCATCTCTCCAGCTTCCAATTGCTGCAAGGAATTAATTCCCTGAAATGAAGAACAAACATGGTTAGTAGTGTTGGGCAGGTTAGTAATGGGTTTCAAGATATACCTTTGAAGAACCGTTGAAATCTCGATTTTCAGCTGCTAAATCCTCCAAATCTTTGTACAAAACACCACAATATATTTCCTACTATTCTCTTGGTGAGTTGTGGGACTCAAAATAAGTTGGAATCAAAGGGAATTTGGAGAAAGCTCACTGCAACAACCCAAATGAAGAACATCTTCTTCTACCCGAATTTTTCAGAAAAATTCAATCGGTTGCCCTTTTTTCAACTTCACTCAATCTCTTCAATATATTGCAAACTATCATGCAAAGAAATTTGTTGCATGGGATCCAACTCATGCTTGGAGTAATTGAAGGTTGAAGATCATGGGTTCTTTGTCAGCTACTTTGAAGATGAAGATGAAAAATCTCATTTTTCCTTATGTGTAATTTTATTTCCAAAATCCAAAATTAATTTTAAAATCATATTTTATTTCTCAAATCAAAATTTATCAATATTACAAATTAATTTCATAAATTATTTTTCTAATAAAATTAATAAATAATTATTTAAACAATTTAAATAATTCTAATTAATTTAATATCCAATATTAAAATGGTTTTACACAAAACCATCTTCAAATATTTAAATCATATTTAAATATATATTCTCCAATTTTGTTTGATTCTAATTTGAACGTTTTAAATTCTCGTAGACCTACAGATCATGGGCTCTAACGATCCGAGATTAATCGACTAAACTCATTAGACTGATCTAATCCCCATTCGTTAACTAATGGGTCACTCCACTAAAGTCCATAGTTGAACTCCCCTCACTGTAGATATATTATGTCCACTCGATATAACCATGCTTAGTAAGTCAACCATTCACAGGTTGTTCGTAATAACGACTGGGTCAAATCTCTGTTTTACCCCTAAAATTACCTCTTGTTCTTTAAGTCCCCACTGATCCCCTAATGAACAATTGTTTTGTGATCCAATCAACAAAATAAAATCCCTCTCGAGCCAATGAGAGGGCAGGGCCCCTTGTTCAAGACCCAGAATCAGCACTTTAGGGAACAACCTTTCTACCATCCCTAAAGCGGGTAGGAGTGAATTCCATCTTGCACCCTATGTCCCCAACTATCTATCCGATCTTACCCCTGAAATGGGAGGTTTACTGAGCCAGCGCTGTTGAGCCAACCTTCACTATGCAAATCTAAGGATAATTCCAAATAAACAGGAGTTCATAGTTAGCTCAGGATTAAGGTTAAGTTAGCTAGGTCATCGCTTTGAAATAGTCAGTCTTAAACAGTAAACAACGTTATAAAGTAAGAGTGACTAATTTCGTGGTCCGATCTTGTACAAACCCTTTTGCACAAGGACACCCTCCTACTCCTTATGTCCCAACATGAATGAATTAGGATCATATCGTTTGTAGCAGTTTACAACTCCTTGTAACTGAAGGATATCATACCAAGAGTTCCATGAGCGGGTTCAGATCGCTCCAATTTCACAGTGACTGAAACAAAAAACACATACATTTCACACAAATAGTTATGCATATAAACCTAATTATCGGCATATTCAGAATACAATAATTAACAAGGAAATGGTTCATACCAGTTGAAGACTTTCTTCGCATGTCTGAACCCTAAGAAGCGGAAACCCTCCCAACAGATCTGCAAGCACTCGGCGAGTATGTCGACTACAACAACACGATCAGAATGTACACAAACACTGCAGGGGGGACGACACCACCACAAGAGAAACCCAGGTACCCTCAGAGTCGAAAACCCAAAGAGTGGGCTTTGGTGAGTTAGGTAGAGGACGGAGGATAACGCGTTGTGTAGACGATAAGCAAGTGGGAGATGAAACTATTCTATCGTATAGCGGAAATGCTTATCGTATAGAAGAGCTACACGATCGTGTATAAAAGGCAAAATAATCGTTTTGAGAAAACATGTGGTAGACGATCGTTTAACGGACGAGCTTTTATCGTATAGGCTCTCGTGGTCGCTTTCACGAATTCTTTTGGGCGCGGACGAAAAAAATGAATACACACTAATGAAAAATGAAAACGATTTTCATTTTTAATCCGTCGGTTACCATAACCATCGCAACCCACTTCCCACATCCGAACGTGGATAAATTAGTTAATTATCATATAATTAATTAATTAATTAATTAATAAATATAATCATATTATATTTATATCCTATAGTTTGATATCACATATCTACTATAGTATTTTCTCCTCTACTTGATATAAATCATATTTATATCTAATTTCCTCCAAATTAATGTATCTCATACATTTAGCCAATTATATCATATATAATTAACCAATCCAATTATAACATATATAGTTGAACTTCCTCTTGTCAATTTGAACATTTCAAATTAACTTAAACACTGGTTCTCGACTTTATCCTAGCTACCCAGGTGACTTAATAGACCTGTGGCTCGAAGCTTCAACGGTACGTGAATAGCTGACTAAACTCTTTAGCCATGAGATCTACCATCCGTTAACTGTCAGTGATTCCATTAAAGACCAATGGCTGAATTCTTCTTACCACAGATATATTTCTGTGTCCATTGGATATAACCAATCATGAGTATGATGACCCTTCACAGATGCTCGTAAGTACAGCTAGGCCAATTTACCATTTTGCCCCTATAGTTACATCTCACTTCTTAAGTACCACTGATTCCTTTAATGAACAATACAACATAGTCCAACTATGTGTGAACACCTCTCGGGCCAAGAGAAGGTGTATGGTGGCACATCGTTCAAGCCCCAGAATCAGTCCTTAAGGGAGCCATTTATCTATTTACCCCTGCCTTGGGGAAGGAGTGAATTCCATCTTGTGTAGCTGAGTTCCCAACTCCCAAATCAGACGAATCCCCAAAATGGTAGGTTTGAATCGACGACCTGGCCACTCGCACCCATACAAATCAAAGAACCGCCCTAAATGGTAGGACTTCTCAACTCACTCAGGATTAAGGTCATGTTACCTATGTCATCCTAGTGAAGTGAAGTCTCTGTCATGAATGGTGTTATATAACGAGACATTAACACTTCGTGATCAGGTCTTATACAAACTCTTTGTATAGGACGCCCCCACTTGCATGTCCCCAACACGAATGATCAGGATCAAACCATCTGTGACAAGTCACAACACTTGTGACCATTCCACAAAGCGGGCCGCGTTCGTAGCATTATCAGGATAAGGTCTCCCTCCTTTATCCATTTACTACAGACCATTTTGGTTATTACTCAAGACATGATCCATTTGTATGTCACCACATACATGCTTGAGTCAGATATAGATAACCAGGGATTTTATGTTTATTGGTTTGTGGTAAAGCAAATAAAACAAATAACCGAGTAAAACAACAAGATGTGAAGTAAATATCATATATTAACAATACAGGTGTTCATATATACTGTTTATAAACTATAGAAAATGAGACTTTAGGGTAACAACCCCAACAGTAACAACTACAGAGCAGGTCACATCCAATAGTATTGCCAGAATAAAGTACCAAACCTTATTCATATACTATGATCATTTTGACTATTTACTCAATCCTAATCCACCTTTATATCTCCACATAAAGTTCAAGTACTCATCCAATAGTCAAGGGACTTTTAAGTTTATTGGATTTCTATCAAGCAATAAATCTATTTATTAACACCTTTATTGAATTTTCAGAATAAGTTTTATTGTTTACATACCACGAGTTTTAGGACATAAAACCCAACAAGTAGCGCCTGAATCAATTATCTGGGCTTAATCATCATTATCCACTAAACAACTCTCCAATACAAGTAAATCAAATTTACTTTACATGACCTTCTTCTTTCCTGCTAAGTATTTGGGACAGTTCCTCTTCCAATGTCCCTCGTGGTCCCAATGGAAATAAATTTCCTTTGCAACCTTGACCTTCTTACCCTTATGAGCAGTAGCTAGTGGGTTAGTTTTTCCCTTTTCACCTTTCTTCTTCTTCCACGTTTTGGTATCAAAAAAAGAATGCACAAACTTAGTTCCAAAGGAATATCATCTGTAGAACTTCTTTGAGGATGAGGCAACATTTATCTCTCCTTTTGTTCCTTGTTTTTCATCATGGACTGAAAAGTCTGAAGCTCATTAAGCAAGGTGGTCAGGTTGTAGTCAATTCGATTCATAACAGCATTGCTACGGAACTGTAGAAAACTTTCAGGTAAAGATTCCAAGATGAAGCTAACCTGACTGGCCTCATCAATGACAGACCCATTCATCTTCGCCACGTTGGAGTAGACCATCATGTTGCGAATATGTTCTCTAACAGATGCCTCTTCTTGTATAGGGCATTGAAGATGTGTTTAAGAGCGTCATGCCTGAGTTGCGCGGGCGGTTGTCTTCTTGGCCAAGAATTTTAAAAGGTTTGCTAAGATATAAGCTTGGGCCTTCTCGCTTGCATATGTCCAGTGCTCATATGCCTCTTGAACATTTCAAATGGCATTTGGAGTAGGAATAAGAGGACAATCCTCCATTAGGATAAAACGGAGATCATCAATGATTAAATCGTGTGGATTGTGTTTTTCCAGGTTGTATAATTTCCATCCATTAGTTTTTCGGTGGCAAGCAAATTAAATGTCGTGGTAGTCATAGTTAATAAATCTCTGAAACCATACAAATTATTTATATTAGTAATCTTTATATTAACCTATTTTGAAAAATCAATCAAATTTGACAAAATAATCTAATGTACCATAAGTGACATCTATTTTCCAATGATGTTTCAGTGAGTCAGGACAAAATCCATCATAGGGTGATCAGGTGCCTCTTCACTAAAATGAGACTATCTCAACCAATAGATAGAACAACTCCTTATTACTATAACTATCAGTCACCATTGTTCGGTCCATAAATTATTAAACTCGCTTAACATTTCTTATGAGTGTAACCTCTCATTTTAGATTCTAAAGGTTCGTCCCAATGAGCCAACCATAGGGAAACCTCATTGGGACAAAAACTAAAGTAATTCTATCCATTACTGGAGTTAGAGGTAATGAATCATGCAAATGCTATCCATAAGGGGACACAAGCAAAGGTGCTTTGAGGCCGAGTATGAAACTTTACTACCAACTAATGAGAGAGACCATGGGATATGTTGACACGTGTTCTGCTCCCACTTACTGTAAACACTCTCTCCTTTCACCTTGATATATACAAACACCATCCGTAGGGGGACATAAGCAAAGATGTCTCAAAGTTGAGTATAGATCTTACGGTGTGAACTTTTAGGGAGAAACGTGAAAAAATAAAATGAAGTATCATATACCCCATTTTCCTTCCATTGAGTGTTATACCTAGGGTTATTTAACTTAAGAAAATCTGACTACTGATTTTTAAATAAGTGTTTTGTTTCATTTTCCCAAAAACAACATTTACTTTATATGGTTAAAAAACTTTGATTAATGTTTATTAAACACTTTAATAAACCTCAATCAACCATTGCATGCTTGTAACAAATCTATCTAATTCACCTTTCTAAGTAAGGGTATTACATTTGCATCAACTTAAATACCCAGCCTAGTGTTCGAGATAAATGGTGGTGGGGCAGGCTTGGTCTTGGCTGGTGTTTTTACCCTTGGTTTAGGGGCAGACTTGGGTTTTTGTGAGTTTTTAGCCTTAGACAGAGAAGTTTTGGCCGGAGGGCTTATAGGTTTCTTGGAGCTCTTGGCCAAAGCTTTCATGGAGATAGAAGGAGGTGTAAGGGCGTCCAGACGCTGAGTAGAGGTAGCGCCACCGTAAGAGGCTTTCGATTGGGTAGGGACGGAGGTTGATTTCCTAGGGCTAGGTGGTGGTGAACTCGAAAATGAAGAAGATGAAAAGAAACTTACCGGTGAATCGTTGCCTAGGCTGTAGCTTTGGTTCTGAGAATCTGAGTTGGACGACATTGTTCACCGAAGATGCTGAGCGAAAGAGGAAAATGGAGGTTTGTTGAATCTGAGGTTCTAGGGTTTTTGAAGAAATGGAGGTTCGTAGGCACAGTGAAGGAGAAGAAGAAATGGTTTGGTTCAAGTGAGGTTTTTATAGGGGGAGAGGATGATCACAGCTGACATCAGGTGGCGCCTAACATCTGCAATTAATGCAAAGTGGAAGGGTCGCCTCGTTTAGCCAAAACACTCGAGTGTTTTGTGTTTTCAAGACGCGTCCTTTCAACTGCCCTCTGCGTTAGACTTGTGTCTAACATGTCCAATGTTTCCGTTTTAATTATACACAACCTTTCTAAAAGAAAAACAATTAACTTTCCAAATTTTGTAAAGGCAAAATAATCAACTTAAAACCCTCAAACAACTAAACTAACAAATTCAAACATAACTTAAAATACAAAATGCAAAAGAATAAGGTTGAGAGAGGTGTCCCTGGAAGATGTGGCGTTACAACCCCAGAGATGCCTCAACGCGAGCTTCAACTTGTCTCGTGTAGCACAAGAGATGACTTTTGGCGTTCCACTTCGTCTTCAAAGTATGGCTTAACCCTTTGGCCGTTTACTTTGGACGCATCAGTGCCATCTTCTCGCATTAATTCCACAGTACTGTAGGGAAAGATCGTTTTAATTATGAAGGGCCCGGACCATCTAGATTTCAATTTCCCTGGAAACAAACGCAAGCGTGAGTTGAACAATAAAACTTTCTGATCAACAACAAGTACCTTCTTGCTGATGCATTAATCGTGCCAACGCTTTGTGTTTTCCTTGTAGACCTTGTTGTTTTCATATGCGTTCATTCGCCATTCTTCGAGCTCGTTGAGCTGAAGCTTGCGTTGAATGCCTGCCGCATCCGGGTTCATGTTCAACTTCTTTACTACCCAAAATGCCTTATGCTCTAACTCTACAGGAAGATGACATGCTTTACCAAATACAAGTGAGTAAGAAGACATGCCTATAGGCATTTTGTATGTAGTCCTGTAGGCTCAGAGTGCTTCATCCAGTCTCTGCCCCAATCTTTCCGCGTTGTGCTGATAACTTTTTCCAGAATTGATTTGATTTCTCGATTTGAAATTCCTGCCTGGCCGTTTGTCTGAGGGTGGTAGGCGATAGCAATTTTATGCCTGATATTATATTTTGCAAGTAATTTTGAAACGATGCAATTGATAAAATGTGTGCTTTCATCGCTTATCAGAGCTCTCGGCATTCCATAGCGTGTGAAAATATTCCTGACAAGAAATTTAGATACAGTAGACGCGTCATTTCTGGCACAGGCTACTGCCTCTACCAACTTAGATACATAGTCTACAGCGAACAAGATATATTGTTGACCATAAGACAAAGGGAATGGGCCCATAAAATCTATGCCCCAGACATCAAACAAATCCACTTCAAAAATATTATTCAAGAGCATTGCATCCCTGAAGAAATATTCCCTGGGCGTTGGTAGGGGTCACAATTTTGAACAAACTCTCGTGCGTCCTTGAAAAGGGTGGGCCAAAAGTAACCGCATTGAAAGACATTCGTCGTGGTCCTTTGCCCACCAAAATACCCACCATAAAGAGAATTATGACACTCGGCCAGGATGCATTGTGTCTTCTCCTCTGGGACACATCGACGCAGTATAGAATCTGGGCCCTGTTTGTATAGAAATGGTTCGTCTCAGAAATAAAACTTACTGTCATGGATTAGCCGTTTCTTCTGCTGGGAATTGAAATTTTCAGGGAATTGCTTGGTGGTCAAGTAATTAACTATATCAGAATACCAAGGTTCACTGCCTTTAATTCTAAACAGGCTCTCATCAGGGAATGCGTCCTTGATGTTGTTTTCCTGGACTTGCATTTCTTGGTTTTCAAGCTTGGAAAGGTGGTCAGCCACCTGATTTTCTGTTCCCTTTCTGTCTTGGATGTCAATGTCAAATTCTTGTAGTAGTAGAACCCATCTTATCAGTCTCAGCTTTGCGTCCTTCTTGCTCATCAGAACTTGATAGCTGAGTGGTCAGTATATATGGTGGCTGATGCACCAACTAAGTAAGAACGAAATTTTTTAATACCGAATACTACAACCAACATCTCTTTCTCAGTAGTTGTATAGTGTTCCTGAGAGTCGTTTAATGTTTTGGACGTGTAGGAGATGGGATGTATCAAGTTTACCCTTTTCTGCCCTAACATAGTTCCCACTGCGACATTACTCGCGTCACACATAAGAATGAAACATTGTAACCAGTCCGGTGCTATTAACACTGGGGCTTTGTCAATGCATACTTCAAGGTTTCGAACGCGTTAGTGCAGTCATGACTGAAATGAGCCTCCAAAGAAAAGTTGTCCATGAAGACTTCCACGGTCTTCTCCAGGAAGTCAGAGAAAATGGCCATCATACAGCGTTGAAATGTCCCTGATGCGTTGCATAGCCCAAAGGGCATGCATCTGAATGCGAAAGTGCCAAAGGACAAGTGAACGTGGTCTTCTCTTGATCTTCCAGATCTATTAAAATCTGGTTGTAACCAGAATAACCATTGAGAAAACAATAAAACTCTTTACCTACAAGTATATCAAGCATCTAATCGATGAAAGGAAGAGGAAAGTGGTCCTTTTTAGTTGCTGCGTTGAGTTTCCGATAATCCATACAAATTCGCCAGCCTGTGATAGTTCTTAAAGGAATGAGTTCATTGTTGCTGTTTACTATCACGGTCGTTCCCCTTTTCTTGGGAACGCATTGAACTAGACTAACCCAACTACTGTTGGATATCGGATAAATAACTCCCGCGTCCAACCATTTCAGAATCTCCTTTTTGACCACTTTTTTCATAATGGGGTTAATCCTTCTTTGAGGCTCGATTGACCCCGTCTTCCCTTCCTCCAGCCTAATTTTTTGCATATAATAGGATGGACTTATTTCACGAATATCTGCAAGTGTCCACCCTATTGCACGTTTATGTTTCTTCAACATCTGCAAGAATGAATCTTCATTAGGCTTTGTGAGATTAGCGGAAATGATAACAGGCAATGTATTATTAGTTCCAAGAAAAGTGTATTTCAAATGTCTGGGTAACTGTTTTAATTCGAGTTTAGGTGGTTGTTCGAGTGAAGGACACATTGGTTTTGTCTACCGCTCACTCAGACTTGGCGGCTCAGATTCCTTTAGGGTTCCCTCCAACACGAGAACTTCACATACTCGAGTCTTTTCTTCAGTCAATTCAATATTGTTTAGTTGACAATCATCACTGTCTGGGAATTTTAATGCGTTGAGCACATTAAATTTCACCTCTTTATTATCCACGCGCATGTTTAGCTCACCTTTATACACGTCAATCAAAACTTTCCCAATAGCCAAGAAAGGGCGTCCAAGGATGATTGGAACCTCCCTATCTACTTCATAATCAAGAATAATGAAGTCTACTGGGAATATGAGATTGTCAACCTTCACCAAAACATCTTCAATCTTCCCTTCCGGGTACTTAATTGTCCCGACAGCGAGTTGAAGGGTGACAGAACGTCAATCCTCAATTTCTTAAAAACTGAAAGGGGCATGAGATTGATGCTCGCTCCTAGGTCGCACAACGCATGACCCACATCTAATCCTTCAATTGAATAAGGAACTGTGAAGCTCCCTGGGTCCTTCTACTTCTGTGGTAGCTTGTTGTTACTAACGCATTGCATTCCTGCGTTAGTGCTATTACTTCTTTCTCACTGACTTTTCTCTTTTTCGTCAAAATGTCCTTCAAAATCTTCACGTATGTTAGCATCTGCTCCAAAGCTTCTATGAGTGGAATGTTGATGTGCAGCTGCTTTAGGAGCTCGAGAAAGCACTTGAACTAATGTTCATCATTCTTCTTCATCAGACGCCTAGGGAATGGTGCGTTTAGAGGAATCTCCTGCTTTCCCACGTTAGACGTGCTGGTTTCCGAATGGCTTGTATTTCCTGATCCATTGAACATGTAATGCGTTATTTCGAAGGACTATTGTTTCTTGGATTCATCTTTCTTTCTGCAAGGGCTCTTCCACTCTATAACGTCACTGCGTGACATTGCTCTTTCGCATTATTATTCTTAGATGTCTTTGTATTGCTAGGTAGAATGCCTGGCTGCCTGTTTTTCTTGCAATTTGCCCCACCTGGATTTCCAGGTTTCTAATTGATGACGCTTGGCTCTTTAGCATTGTGTCGTTCTGGGCTATGTATTCCTTCAATAGGTTTTCCAGCGAAGTTCCAGAACTCGACGCGTGGCCACCTCTATTAAAGGGTTGTTGATGCTGTTGATGCGTTTGTTGATGTGTTTGTTGAAAGGCAGGCGGCGGTCCATTCTTTTGCTGATAGCTCACACCTGGGTGGTGCTCTTGCTGATTTCCTCCTGTCCAAGAAAAATTCTGATGGTTTCTCCATCCAGGGTTATAAGTATTAGAAAATGGATTATTCTTGACTGAGGGTTTTGAGGACACTCATCATGTGAGTGAAAATCTCCACATCCCACACAGGTTACCGTGGGTTGCCTAAACGCCTCCACGTGATTCACCTTCTGCTGGTTTGGTGCGTTACCTAACGTTATGTTCTGTAGAAGGCTGGTCATGGTAGCCACTTGAGCGGAGAGCGTGGCTATCGCGTTGGCATCAATAGAGTTAATGTTCTGAGATCTTCTTCTCCTGTCATTTCTTCCATCATATGTGTCATCTACCCACTCCATGTTATGTTTGGCAATGCGGTCTAAGATTTCTTTAGCTTCAGTATAGGATTTTTTCATCAGTCTTTCGGATGCTGCTGCATCTGCTGCCATCTGTGACGCCCTGTTTAGTCTGCCATAAAACGTCTCCATCTGAATAGTCAAAGGTAGTCCGTGGTTCGGGCAGTTCTTGACCAAGCCCTTGAAACGCTCCCATGCAGTGCTCAAGGTCTCAGTGTCTTCCTGTTCAAAGTTCATGATTTACCGACACCTCTTCGCGTTGGTGGTAGGTGGGAAATATTTCTGCATAAACTTTTCCACCAACTTTTCCCATGTGGTGATTTCCCCAGGCTCTAATGAACTCACCCATTGCTTTGCATCATCTCGCAAAGAATATATGATTCCTGGAGAGAAATCATATAGCACAGGGGATGCGTATTCTCTCATAGGACGCGTGCTGTTATTTGCCATCAAGATTGGGATCTGTGCAGCGTGGGCCAGTTGCTAATTTTGTTGTTCTTCCGCCATTGCTCTTTCTCTTTCTTGCTATCTGAGTAACTGTTGCCTCAACATTCGACGACATTTGGATCGATTCCTATGTCGAAAGGTCCGTTCGATCTCGGGATCGTATCTGAACTCATAAGTGTTCTCCCTGTTCATACACATTCACAAGCCTAGGCGTAGCTTGTAATACTTCCCTTAATTGAAGTGTCCCTACAACAAATACAAATGAAATTTTTGGTTAGTTCTTGTTGCTGAATCCTCGGCAACGGTGCCAAAAACTTGTTCGCTTGCTATCGTGAGATGCTTTAGGAGTGTATGAAGTAAAACAGATTGGAAGAATAAAGTCTAAATGCTGCATTCTGCCTTGATGCGTTTAAATGAATGCAACGCGTTGGGGCGTTAGTATTATGCACAGAAGGCACACAACTCCTTATAATAACGTTCAAGTTTTCCTAGATAAAACCCAAGTATAAATCTAATCTAGGTTCCTGGCAAGTCCAGGGTCGATCATAGGGATTCAGTTTCACTAACACAGATTATGCGTTGTACTTGCAGTAAGAGGTTTTTCCTAAATAAATGTGAAAGATGTATTATTTACACTAACATGCTATGCCTATGAAAGACAATACAAAAGAGTTGAGTGGAAAATGATGGATCATGTGAAAATGGAATTTAAGTAGGTAGACACGTCGATTAAAGATAATTGCACACAACTGATGTAATATGGATGAAATGGGATAGGTTGCTTATCTTTCTGTTCATGCGTTAGACATCATTCAACACTTCTCAATGCGAATAACATACAAGCCTATCTCTAGGGTGCATGCATCTACTTAGAATGCAAGAAACACCAGTAAGTCTATCTCTAGCTGTACTAGGCGTTCTACTTAATGCGGCTTAGCTATTCTTTCGAACAACTAAGTAAAGAAGCTTTCACCAAGTTATCAAGTTGGTTTAGGCGTGGGAACCGAATTATGCATGAAGTACTAATGCTTTCAACATAGGTAGAAGATAAACAATAGCAAAAGTGATGATTAAATATATGAATTTTATAAAGAATCAATGAGTCCTTACAAAGAACTATATTCAATCAAAATGAAATGGAAATGATATTAAGAGAGAAACTGAGTCAAGCCAAAGAATACAATCTCTTGTAGTTCTTTGGCTCAATCTTGTTGTGTACAATCACTTTAAAGGGCCGAGGACAGAGTATCTTTCTCAAGAATAACTTTCTCCACTCCCTGGCCGGCGGTGGTGGTGGTTCTCAGCTTCTTTGATCATCTTACACCTCGGCACAGCTTGTACAAACTAAAACTAAGTCTACAAATTTACAGAGAGTATGGAGCTTCTAATTATCTGAACTCTTGATTCTGGAGGGTCTTCAAGTATTTATAGGCGTTGGTCTCGTCCACTTAGAGGATGGGCTGCATTTAAGTCCATGCCCTGGTCAGCATTAAACTTCATGTCCTGGTTGGCCGCCCGACCTCTGGAAGCTTTTCAAACGCCGCCTGTTGCAGGTGCCCATGCTTGCAAGTGGTGATGTGACACAATCAGCCCGGAGCAATGAATCTTTTATGCATTGAATTTCCTCCGACGCATGGCTCATGTGTTAGCACGTTTCCTACGGCACTTGTGTAATGCGTTATTGTCAGTTCTTGCGTTGAAATCCTGCAAAGTAGTGCGTTAGCGACGCGATTTTTAGTGATAAACTTCTTTTACATGAAATTGCTATTGTTTAAGTAAATCCATGCGTCTCTATTAAAAATGAGGAGAGTTTATCATAAAAAAAAAAANCGTTGGTCTCGTCCACTTAGAGGATGGGCTGCATTTAAGTCCATGCCCTGGTCAGCATTAAACTTCATGTCCTGGTTGGCCGCCTGACCTCTAGAAGCTTTTTCAGACGCCGCCTGTTGTAGGTGCCCATGCTTGCAAGTCGTGATATGACATAATCAACTTGGAGCAATGAATCTTCTATGCGTTGAATTCTCTTCAACACATGGCTCATGCGTTAATGCATTTCCTGCGACACTTGTCTAATGCGTTATTGTTAGTTCTTGCATTGTAATCTTGCAAAGTAGTGCGTTAGCGCCGTGATTTTTAGTGATAAACTTCTTTTACATGAATTTGCTATTGTTTAAGTAAATCCATGCATTTCTATTAAAAAAAAAAAAAGGAGAGTTTATCATTAAAAATCCTAATTGTTCTAACTTAAGAGCAAAGTTTACAAGTTATCACCTAGACAAAACTAACCTTAAACAAAAGGTCTCTTATAAATACATTTGTTACAAATTTAATCTTTTAATTAAGAATCAATTTAATCATATTAAACTAATTAAAATATTAAACTTAATTTCTAATCTTATTAGAAAAGTGAACTTAGGTCTATGTGAATCATATTTTAGAACTATTTTAAAAAATGATTTTAACCTGAGGTTTGCATGAAATTATGAATTATTGATTTTAATTACTAACTTCATTTGATTATAACTTTTATAAAAAAAAAAATGAAATAAATTAAAATCATTCAATTGTATTTAATTGACATACTTAGTAAATTATAACAATTATAAATTGCCTAAGGTAATGTCATGCTTCATGCAATTCCATTTCATTACTAACTATATATAACAATTATATTATAATGTAATGAAATAATTAATAACATTCATCCATACATACATGAAACTATATATTATAACACTTATAATATAAATAATGCATGACAATGTTATTAATACATGTAAACATATACTATAACACTTATATTATATGATGCATGAGCATACTATAAAATAAAACAATGCAACCATATATTATAGCATTTATAATATAAATGATGGATGAAATTAAATGCATAACCTATGGTGGGATTTTTACTATATGGCATACATTATGACATAATAATAAATATAAATCATATATCAAAAGCATAATTTTAAAAAAATATATTGAATCGGAATTGGACACTTAAATAATTAATTAAATTAATATAACACTTATATTGATTTAATTTAATTAAAAAACCTAACTATAACAAATAAAAGTCAACCGATTTGAAACAAATGAACCGGACCTTGAACCGCTTGAACCGAACCATCCACCAGCAATCTCTCTACAGAGATCTCTTTGCAAACGTTGAGCGATCTTTTAGTAAATGCTAAGCGATATCTTAGCAGTGATTTCTTCCTCATTGCAGTGTTGCTTTGTTTTTCCTCCGAAACTCACCGAAAACACCACAAACGACTCAAAACTTTAAATTACAAACTCGATCGCAAACAATTAGGCCCAAAACAGGGGCCCTTACAAATCAATTTGTAAATTGAAAGCCAGAAATCTAAACTGACCAATCTCGAAAACATCCAATAGATTATAAACCAATCACATTCACAAACATTCATCACATGAACATATACAGAATGCTACCCACCAATTCTGTAAAAATCATTCTAAAAATTTGAAAACTTTTGGGCCAAAAAAAACTCCGCTTTGATACCAATTAAAGAAATTGGTGAAGTTCCTTGAGTGAAAATGGGGATCGGACTAAAATCCCAAATTTTATAGGTTCAAAAATTTTACAGAAAAGTACAGAATAATATGCATTTAATGACAAAATACAACATGTTGAAAAATAATTAAGAAAAAGAAATAAGGAGACGGAAACTAAACCTTGAAGAACCCTTCTTCAGGTATTTTCTTTCTCCGAATCTATCACGAACAAACTCAATCCAAATGGTCACCACCACGAAAAGAGCCTCATGTATTCTCTAATGGGATGATAATCACTAAAGAGTTGTGGTGTGGACTCTTACATTTTTGGAAGAGAGGAAGTGATTGAGAGGAAAAACTTTTGTCTCCTTTTTAATTGTGTAAATCTATTAAGCACTACACTCGCACATGCACTAAATAGAGAGAAATAGAGGAATGAAGTTACAACTTCCTCCCAAAACTATTTTCAAAATAAATTAAAAAAAAATTAATATATAAAGATATGATAACTACCTTATCATATAATATATATTAAACTATATGTTATATCTAATATAACACATAACCTATAGTTTAATATTGTACAAATACAATATAACCTATAGTTTTCATTCTCTCAACAATGCATGATATTTAATATAAATCCTATTTATATTGAACTTAATTATTTGAATCCAATTCACATAATTAATATTTGAATCAAATTCAAATATTTATTTCCTCTCAAATAATGTATCAAATACATTATAGTAATTATATCATATATAATTAAGTTATATTAATTATATCACATATAATTAATTCCCTCAATTAAGTTGAACAATTCACATAAATCCAAAATTGATTCTCATTTAATCCCTGTTGAGCTACAGAGGGGACCTTGTTGGGGTTGATGCCCTAAAGTCTTGTGTCCTGTAGTTTGTAAACAGTTTGTACGAACGCGTGTGATGTATAATATATGATATTTTACTTCACTTCTTGATTTTGCTCAGTTGAATGTTTTATTTGTTTCAAACCAATAAACCTAAAATCTCTTGTTGTCTGTATGTAACTTAAGCATATATGTGATGACATACAAGTGGATCATGTCTTAAGTGATAACCAAAATGGTCTGTAGTTTATGGATATAGGAGCGAAACCTTATCCTAACAACGCTACGAATACAACACACTTTGTGGAATAGTTGCAAGTGTTGTAACTTGTCACAGATGGTCTGATCCTGATCATTCGTGCAGGGGACATGCGAGCGGGGGCGTCCTATATATGATATCAAACTATAGGTTAAGAATGATTATAGTGGTTATGAGATAATTGGCCGAGTATTTCACCGGAATCGTGCGAAAGTAGGAAGATCGAATTCAGTTCTTGTAACTGAAGAATAAAGTGAAAATTGTTTTCATTTTTTACAAACACGAAAAAGAATGCAAGAAAAATTGCTCACGGTGTGAAAGTATACGATTGCTTAGTGTTGAGAGCCTATGCGATAGCTCCCATCATCCTAAATGATCGCACACCCGCGTACTAAACGATCACCCACGATATCTAAACGATCGCTTACGATTTGCTAGACGATCGCTTAGCTAAACCTACATGATCGTGTACCTTTTTCTAAATGACAAGCACCCGACTATACGATAGTCTTATACCTGTCTCTTATACACATCTAGATGTGTATAAGAGACAGGCGTAGAGGAGTTCGCTTCCACTAGACTGAGTTTGATTGAAGATTGTCTTCAACTCGTACGTTTACTCGATCTTTTGTATTTTAATTGTTAAATCATGCCAGTAATTAGTTTTACAATGCATATTTGTTTGTTAGAATATATGTTTGGTAATTCTGTCACAATGAAAACGGAAAGATTTGCTTCCGCTCATGGGTACTTTTGTTTAAGCGTTCCTTTAGACCTCATGGACTTGTAGATTGAAACTCCAATGGTATTTGAGTATTGATTAAACTCTTTAATTAAATTATTCAACATCCATTATCTGTCGGACATTCCACTAAAGACTGACAACCGCACTCTTCGCACTACAGATATATTTCTGTGTCCATTTGATATAATCAATCAACAATGCGATGACACTTCACAAATTACTCGTAAGTACAGTTAGGCCAAAATTACCGTTTTGCCCCTGTAGTTACATCTAACTCCTTAAATACCATAAATCCCTCTAATGAACAATAAACCATAGTCCAACTATAAATAAATATCTTTTGGGTCAGGAGAAGGTGTAGCGCCACATTGTTCAAGCCTTGGAATCAATCCTTAAGGGATCAATTTATCTACTTATCCCAACCTTGGGGAAGGAGTGAATTTCATCTTGTGTAGCTGTGTTCCCAACTCCCCCAATCAGATGAACCCTCAAAAGGATCCGTTCGTGTCTTTAACTTAACAAAGGAACTTAAACACTTCTCAATGTTTAAGCCACATTAATTTTATCTCTAAGACGCATGCATAAGTTAAACAAACAAAAGGTGGTCTTTATTTCTAAAGCCACTACTTTTCCTATTTAATGATTTCCACAGCCACTTACTCTCTCAAGTAATTAATTATTTCTGATTTCCACAGCCACTTACTCTCTCAAATAATTAATTATTTTTACTTAAATCGATTGATCATATGGATTTAAGCAATAAAACTTTTGCACACATTAAACAAGATGAACTTCTACATATGCAAAACTTGTTAGAATGTAGATTTATTCTTTCCAACCCATTAAGAACTTATGTAATCATTATGGATAAGGATAAGCACATGGATGGATGAGAGATGATAAAGATCATTATTTGTATTAAGAATGAACTATAAACACATTGTCAATATCTCAATACAAATTCGGGAGAGAACATAAAAATGGATTAAAAAAGTTTGATTAGAGAAATGAAAGTGTCAAATCACTAGTCACAGTCTCCTGCTTCCTTTGGCTATCATGTTCAGCTCACTATATTAATGCTGAAGAGTGAAAGATGGATTTCTCCATTGTCTTCTCCTCTTCAAAAACTCAAGAATTTCTTCTTTAGCACCATAAGAAGAAGAAGAGCCAGAGAATCGGGAGGAGAATAAGGAATTCCGAAGAAGTAGAAGAAGTTCAAAGTGTGCAAGACTTGATCTTTTTATAGTTTCACTTGAACGTTCTTCAGAGCTCTCTCTAATGATCACTTTACAATTAATTTCATACCCTACTCCGTCACTTTTCCTCAACTGATCAATTCATCATCTCTCTCGCATCCCTTTCAAATCAACTTCCAACTTGCACTTTAATTAGAAATCTCACCGGCCATGCTTTTATCATCTTCTTGCTGCATACTTCTTTTCAACACATGATTCTGATTTCATCGCATGGTTTTGTTTATCTATCTTCTTATGCGTTCATATGTTCCAGCATAAGCTTTCTTTGACAAGTTTTGATCTGTTGTATTCCAATTCCTAGGTTTTGAGGTTAGAATCGTAACATTTCAAGATAGTTTTACAAGTGTTAAATGCAAGGATGGTTTTTTTTGCATGATTTTCTTCTCAAGTTAATATATCTTTCACTAAAATTTGCTAATTATTTAATTAAGAAGCCAACAATAATTTGTACTTCTACAAGTTCATATTTATAACCATTTATTGATAATTCTAGTATTGGACCCCATACATCACTATGAGCAAGTTGTAAAGGATATAAGGAAATAATTTGTGATGGAGAGAAAGGAAGTTTATGTATTTTCCCATACAAGCAACATTCACAGAGACATAATGGTTTAGTACAAGTAGATAAATGAGGAGATTTAAGGACAGAGTTTAGAACTTATAGATGGGAATGGCCTAACCAGTTGTGTCAGAGGGAAAAGAAGGTGGAAGTAACAAAGGATCTTGATGGAACATGAGCAGCTGATAAACTTTTTAAAGGTATAAATGGATAGAGTCCACTTATACTAGGGCTTTGGTGCAAAACTTTGCCCATAAGTTTGTCCTCAATAACAAAATTATTAGCATCAAAGGTTAGCAATGATTGTCCACACATAGTTTATGAACAAACAAGAAGTTTGTAAAAGTGTAAGGAACATAAAAAAGATTAGAAAGTGTGAAGGAGGATTTAAGAGAGGAAGAAAGAGCACCCTAACCTGTCTGAGAAAAAGAGCTTGGCCATTGCCAACAGTAATATTAGCTTCTCCATTATACACATTTGAGATAGAGAGATTGTTCAAGTTCGAAGTTATGTGTGCATTACAACCAGAATTAGTCAGCGAAGAAGAACCTTGAGTGTTCTGCGTAGTGAGATACTGGTAATTCTGAGTAGCTACCATTACTACTAATTATCACTGAAGTTAGGAGAAAAACCACTGAAATTAGAAGGAAAGCCTCTTCTTCGGCTTGAGTTCTGAGAAGGTCAAAAAGTAAATCTTCCTCTCCTAGCGTTACCTCTTCCATGACCTTTGCCTCTCTGAGAATTGGAATTAGATCCATTAAAGGATTGGTTTGATCGAAAATTACCAGCAGAATAACTAGTCGAGGCAGCAAACGTAGCAGTAGGCTGAACAGTGAGATATTTGCATTTAGAATGCTTAACCAGAGCAGATTCTTCTGATTTCATTAGAGTACGAAGTTCAGAAAATGAAACTGATTGCATGTGAGATCTCATCAACGTACAAAAGGTATTATATTCCTTCAGAAGACCAATAAGAGCGTAAATCAGCAGATTTTCATCATTAACAACAATCGGGACGTTTGCAAGTTTATCTTAAATCTCTTTAGTTCTCTTGACATAAGAATCAGTAGATTCATCGATCTTTTTCAAAATGTTAGTAAGAGAGTTAGACAAATCGTGTTTTTCCAAGGTAGTCCATACCTCATGTGATGAATTGCAACCAACGATGTAGGCTAAGGCTTCAACAGATAAAGTCGTATTAATCAAGGTCATGAGCGCATTATCCTTAGCAAGCTAGTCTTCATATAGAGGATTAACAGTAGATATCGAAGATGATGAAGCTTCAGAGGTTGATGATTGTGTAGAATTTAACAAAGAAGTAACTTTTTACGGTGGAGCTGGATTTGAAACTTCCACATGACATAATTGGTTGAATCCAGGCAAATCAAGATGAGATTACATATGCTTGTGAGTAGAAAAAATGGAGACTGAAGTTCTTTGGTAAAAGATGAAGAGGAAGAGGAAGCCATGGATCAAAAAGGAAAAAAAAAAAAAAGAGTGACGCGAGTCAGTTATTGTCCGATACCATGATTTAATATGCAAGATGATAATGAGAAAATTGATAGGACCAAATAATATATCAACAACCCACTAGGATCATCTCTAACACAATCAACTAAACAATAGTACTCCAATATACCACAAAGTAATCACCAAATAATCACCAAGCAATGAATCAATAATGAACAGAAATAAACCATAAAATTTTGGAAGACTAAAAGCAAATAACACACACGAATTATACGTGGAATACCTCTTTAATGTGAAGAGTAAAAACCACGGGACTTATGAGGAGTCCACCCTTGTCGACTTCTCTTATTATGATAAAATTGAGAGAAAAGGAACTCAAATCAGTCATACAAAGATTTGCAACCTACTAATACTTTCATATGTTAGAGATCAACAATTGAGAGATAAAAGAATGAAAAATATCACCCGGTTTTACATTTTTTTACGGTAGCAATTGCAGACAACCAGAGCTCGAACGATGATCCAACTGTTCAAAATGAGTGCCTATATGTCCCTAACAGGCTAACCAAAATTCTACGTGATCCAATAGTTAAAACTTCAGCAATCGACAACTTTATAGAAGTTGCCGCTGAAAAACCAAATTGCACTGCTCTCCCTTTGTTTCTCTTCGTTTTCTGTCTCTTTTTTCATTCTCCTCCTCCTTAGGTCATACCCATATCATAGAAACTAATCTAGGGATTTCAAGATGAGCAAATAAAAAATTAGCCCCAATTGGGCTAAACAAATAACCTAACATTTTTGGCTCACAAAACACAAATTTAAAAGAAAATGAAGCCTTGCTTGTGCAACAAGTGGGCTGGACACTCACAACAATATCCCCTTCCACCCAACATGAGGAAGACATAATCACATCCATGATCACTTGAACTTTATCCTAAGAAGCTTACTACAAAGTTCAATCTTGTTTCCAGAATCTACCTTAGTCAACATATCTGCACTATTCTTATCGGTGTGGACTTTCTTCAGATTCATTATCTTCTCTTCAATTACATTTTATAGCCAATGATATCTAATGTCAATGTGTTTAGTACGAGCATGATACATTGAATTCTTGTTCAAATTCATAGGACTCTGACTACCACAAAATATTACATACTCACATCGCTTCAAATCCAACTCTTCAAGGAACTTTTTAACCCATAACATCTATTTGCTTGCTTCCCTGTTGCAATATACTCTACCTCAGTTGTGAACAATGCTCACATTTTTGTAGCTTGGATTGTCATGAGATGGCTCTCTCTGAAAATGTAAACACATAACCTGAGGTAAGCTTTCTATTATTAAGATCATCTGCTATGTCTGCATCAGTATATCATTCAAGTATAGGTTTGCCACCTCCATAACACAAACTTAATTTGGAGGTATCTTGCAAGTATCTGAAGATTCACTTCACTACTTTCCAGTGAATCTTATCTAGATTGGATAAAAAAACGATTCATTAAACTGACTGCATGTGTAATATCAGGTCTAGTATACACTATAGCATACATCAAAGAACCAACATAAGAGTAAGGAATAGATGATATAATTTCTTTCTCCTTCTCTATTGTAGGACAAGCTCTCTTACTTAGTTTGAAGAGGTTTGCTAGTGGTATACTCACAGGCTTAGCATGCTTCATATTGAGCCTTTCAAGCACCCGTTTAATATACTTCTCTTTGGAAAACCACAATTTTTTAGCTTTCCTATCACAAGCAATCTCCATACCTAAGATTTGATTTGCAGGACCCAGATCTTTCATGTAAAATAACTTGGACAAATCTTTCTTCAAATTTTGTATCATATTTGCATCTCGTTCAACTATCAAAATATCATCTATGTATTAAACAAGAATGATGAAGTTACATGTAGGGAACTTTCTAAAGTATACACAAGAATCAGGTGTAGTTCATTTATAACCATTGTTTATCATAAATGAATCAAATTTTTTGTACCACTGCGTTGGTGCCTATCTAAGCCCATAGAGACTCTTCCTCAATTTGTAAACAAGTTTATCTTTCCCTTTTTCTTTAAATCTTTTAGGTTGCTCCATTTAGATCTCTTCATGCAAGTCACCATGTAAAAAAGCATTTTTTACATCAAGTTGCTCTACAAGATCAAAACTTGCCGCTAAACCTAACACTGTTCTGATAGAGGTCATTTTGATCACTAGAGAGAATATCTCATCAAAGTCAATGCCCATTTTTCGGTTGCATCTCTTAACCACTAATCTGGCTGTCTTACTATCTTCTCATCATCCTTCTTGCTGAAAACTCATATGTTTCTCAAGACTTTCTTACCCTTGGAGGCTTCACTAACTCGTAGATTTCATTCTTTTCTAGGGAATTCATCTTCTTCTTCATTTTATCGAGCCACTAGTCTTTTTCCATCATGAGACAAGACCCCTTGATAGTTCTTTGGTTCTCCATCTTCACTAACTAGAATGAACTCTCAGCTTATATACCTTGTTGAAGGTTTATGCTCTCTGTGGACCTTTGAGCCTGTGTACCTTCCACTTGGGAGATAGGTTGCTCCCCCTGCTCATGAACTTCTTCATGAATCACTTCCTCATGAATTTCTCGTCAAGATCATTATCATCAACATGATCTGATACATTTAACATCAAATTGTATCTCACCAACATCATCGTGTACATCATCAACATTCTCATTTATCGACTAAACAACATAAGAAGTAGAAGTAGATATTGGGTTGTATGTCCTAAAACTTGTAGTCTGTAAACAGTAAATATATATGAAGTTTATTCAGACAAATGTTGTTGAATGAAAATGAATTGATTGTTTAATAACTATAAATCCAATAAACTACGAATACTTGGCTATTATCAAGAATACTTGGATTTTATGTGAAGACATAAACTAGATCAAGTTCAAGTAAAATAGCCTAAACAATCTATAGTACTTGGATTAAGTTGGATACCTATTTTTGAAGATACTATTGAATACGACCCGCTTTATGATCATTACAAATGTTGTAAAATGTCATAAACGATGTGATCAGTTCATCCATGTAAAGACATTTGAGCGGGGGTGTTCTACACGATGATATTGTGTAAGACTGACCACGAAATAATCACTATTACGTATTAACACTGTTTACTGTTAACACTAATTAATTTCACTTCTTGATGATCTAGAAAACTTGATCTAAATCTTGAGTTGTCTATGAACTCCTGTTTATTCCGAATTGTCTCTTGATCTGCATAGGTGAGGGTAAGCTCAGCAACGTTGCTCAATATGCCTCCTATTTTAAGGATTAGACCGGGTAGATAGCTAGGGACATATAATTTACAAGATGGAATTCACTCCTACCCATTCTCGTGATAGTAGAAATGTTGTTCCCTTAAGGATTGATCTTGGGTCTTGAACAAGGGGCCTCATCCTCTCGCTGGCCTGAGAAGGAATGGATTTAGTGATTAAGATCCTAAATCAATATTTCATTAGAGAGATAGTGGTACCTAAGGAGAAAAGATGTAACTTAGGGGTAAAATGGTAATTGACCTAGCTGAGATTACGAACAACCTGTGAAGGATCAGTTTATCGATGACGGTTATATCAAATGGACACAAAATATATCTACAGTGAAGGGAGTGCAACTATAGGCTATAGTGGACAGTCCTATTAGTTAAAGAATGTTGATTAACTAGGTTAAAGAGTTTGGCCCGTTAGTCTCGAATCGTTGGAGCCCATAATCTGTAGGTTCATCGGATCTCCTTGCTAGCTCACTACGGACAAAATTTAAGAACTAGATGAAGTGGGAATTTGAAATGTTCAAATTCAGCCTTTAGAGGAAATTGTATTTTCTATGAGATATAATTTACAATTAACTATTTTTGGGAGTATATTTTATATAAGATATTAAATAAAATATTAGCATGAAAGTGTTTTAAAAATTGATTAATATGATTAATCAAAATTAGGTGTCAAAGACAATTTAATATGTGACATTAAATTTATTTATTTTATTGAAATTGTTTTAATTAAATAATTTCTAAAATATGAAAAATGTATTTGATTTATTATAAATTTACTTTAATACAAAATTAGTTAGTAGAAAAATCCAATTGTTGGATTTTCCTTCTAACTAAGTGGGTTTTGAAGTGTTTCATGCAAAACTTGATATCTAATTTTCATGCTAATGGAGTTTGAGGTGGAGGTCATGCAAGAAGAGTTTTTACACGTTTTTTGTTTATAAAAAGTTTTTGATTTTCAAATGCTAAAAACTTATGCATCCTTGGATTTTGACCATAATCTTCCACAAAATCTCTTTTACTCTCCAAATTATTAAGTGAAATAATCTATCTTTCACAAAAAGTTCGGTCCCATAACTGAAGAAGGGCGGGGATTTACCGTTGGTGGTGCCGATTGTTCACGGATAGGAAGATTCTTGTGGAGACTACAAATGTTGTATTTCTAACCCTTTTGCATGCTTAATCCTAGTTCATTAATGTAATTAAAGTGTTATTGATCAATTGCTTCCGTTGTGCATGCTGTTCAATAGTAGAATCATTAGTAATATAAAAAAAAAAAAAAAAAAAAAAAATTGAAGTAGAAGTGTTTCTTATGCTCAGAAGATCTCAACCCTTCTCGTGCTCAAAGAATACTACATCTTTGCTTCTCACTATCATCTTCTTTTTTGGATCCTAGAGCGCGTAACCATACTCTTCATCCCCAAACCCAACAAAAACACATGGATTGGTCTTCAAATCAAGTTTTGACTTCTGTTCTTTATGTTAGGTTATATGTCCTAAAACTCGCAGTTTGTAAACTTTATATTTCTATTTACAATAAAGATGTTATTAAGATTATTTCAATAATGTTGTTATTGAACATATAAATTGCATTTATAGATTCCTAAATCTAATAAACTAACGAACCCATGGCTATAACATGAATACTTAATTTTATGTATAGACATAAAAGAGGATCAAGTTTTAATATATAGCCAAAATAGGCTATAAGTATATGGATAAGATTGGGTACCTTATCCTGGGGACATTATGGACGTGGCCCGCTTTGTATATTAATACAAACGATGTGATCCCAAAGTCGTTCATGTGAAAACAGCAAGTGGGAGCATCCCATACAAAAGATGTTTGCATTTGGACCATGAAATAGTCACTTTTCTTTATAACGACTGTTTACTATTAAAATTGACTATTTCAATTCGATGACCTAAGGCAACTCGATCTCGATCTTAAGCTAACTATGAACTCCTATTTATTCGAAATTATCCATTAATCTGCATGGGTGAGAGTGGCTCAATATCACCACTTAATAAGCCTCCCATTTTAGAGGTAAAATCGGGTAGATAGCTGAGGACATAGCTTTGCAAGATGAAATTCACTTCTACCCGTTTTAGGGTTAGCAGATAGGTTGTTCCCTTAAGTAATGACTCCTAGTCTCGAACAAGAGGGCCTTGGCCTCTCTATATCTGAGAGGGACTAAGTTTATTGATAGGACCATGAACCAATTGTTTATTAGAGGATCAATGAAAACTTAAGGAGCAAGATGTATTACAAGGGTAAAAGGATAATTTTGACCTAGTTGTAAATACGAACAACCTATGAAGGATCGACTTACTGATTATGGTTAAATCAAATAGACAAAAATATATCTACAGTAAGGAGAGTGCAACTATTGAACTATAATAAAGTGTCTCGGTAGTTAACAAGTATTGATTAATTTGGTTTAAAGAGTTTAACCAATTAATCTCAAATCGTTGGAACTCGTGATCTATAGCTTCATTAAGTCCCTCTACTAGCTCGTAAAAGGATTGAACCTTAGAATAGCGTATTGAGAGAATTTGAAATGTCCAAATATGATTTAGAGTTTGGAATAATTATATATGATATAATTATACGTTTAATTAACGAATTAAACGTGTCGGAGAGTTGGAAAATATTTAAATGCGATTTAAATATTGTACACATGAATAAGGATTCATGTTTTGGATTTATTTCTTAAATAATTTAATATATGATATCAAATTATTTTTTTAATGAATTAAATTATTTAATTAATTATTTAAAAAATTATTAATTTTTATTAAATTTTGAATTTAAGAATTCAAATTTAAATTTAGTTATTTTCCTATTAATTTAAATTATGTGATAAATTTAATTAAATAGGAAAGTAAGGGGAAAGTGGGATTTTCCCACATTTCCCACTCAATCCAATTAATGTAGTGCTTTACTAAGTGTCAAATTATCATGCAATTCAATTGCATGTAGATCTTCTATAAAATAGAAGATTATTCAATTGAAAAGGACTAAGAAAATTTTGAATTTTCGTGGAGAATAATGTCTTATAGTTTGACACCAAAAGCTAAAACTCTCAAGTGAGATTTTTCCACATTTCCCACTCAATCCAATTAATTTAGTACTTTATTAAGTGTCAAATTATCATGCAATTCAATTGCATGTAGATCTTCTATAAAATAGAATATTATTCAGTTGAAAAGCACTAAGAAAATTCATTTTCGTGGAGAATAATTTCTCTTACAGTTTGACACCAAAAGCTAAGCTCTCTCATTTTCTTCCTCAAATTCTCATCAATTTGGATCCCATAATCCAATCTAAGGCCTAAAAATAGTAGAAAAGGCTCTTGTGGTGGTCTACTTCAAAGATTGAAAAAGAAATTCAAGGAGACTTGGAGCAATCAAGTGAATTCACCAAAGATTGTATTCTTGAAACCCTATTTCTGATGTTATTATGAACATGCATGTTAATCTACTAAAATTGATGTAGTTAGAGTGCTTAGGATCCTAATATCCGTATGTTGAATGTCAACTCCATCACTTTAGGCACATACATGTATGCTTTGTTGCCAAAGACTTTGAGATGTGAATAAGTGGGATCATATCCCTTCCATGTTCTCTGGAATATCTAGACCGAGAGAAATTGATAGTGATCGATTAATCAAATACACAACATATTGCACTACTTCACCCCAAAATATCTTAGAAAGATCAGACATTCTAAACATAAACCTCACATTCTCTACAATGGTTCTATTCATCCTCTCAGCAACTCCATTGTGTTGTGGTGTGTCGAGCTCTGTCTTCTCATGTCTGATGTCATATTGTGAACAATAATACTTGAACCCTTTCGAAGTATACTCACCACCATTATTAGATTGAAGACACTTCAATTTTGTTTCGGTCTCCCTTTCTTCCATGGCATGAAACCTTATGAAAATCTCAGACACTTGGCTTTTTATCTTCAACATATACATCCAAGTTCTTCGAGTAACATCATCAATTAAAGTGAAAAAATATTTATTGTCACCAAGAGACTCCACCTCAATAAGACCACAAATATCATAATGTATTAATTCCAATTTCTTTTACCTTCTAGTGGATTTCCTAGAAAAGGACATCCTATGTTGCTTACCTGCTAAACATGATTATAAGAGTCAAGAGAAATTATTTTATCAACAAGGATAAGACATTTACCTGCCAACAATTTAATCCCCTTATCACTCTCAAGCTCTAGCCTTCAATGCCACAAATTTGGAGAATTCTTTTCTTCGACTACATTCAGCTCAAAACAACATACACTCAAGTTTGTTTTTATACAAAGAGCAACAAAACTCACCTCGAGCAAGTACTATTGAACCTTTAGAAAATTTCCATTTACCATCACCAAAGGTATGCCAAAATTCTTCTTGATCAAAGGCATTTATAAATTCTATCAAAATAAAAAAAAAAAAAAAAAATTGTTTGTCAACTATCTCTAAATAAATAGAAAAAATAGTGTCGAAGGATGCAATAAAATGGTAAAGAATAATAATATTAGAAAACCACTCATTATTAATAAAACCTCACTGAAAAGGAATAAATCAGGAATATGTCATACATTCTTTAACGTAAGTATGCACCCAACATTTGTCTTCACGTGAATATCACCTAACCGAACTATGTTAGTCGAGCTCTCGTTTCATATCTTTACACTACCAAAACCACCAGATTGATAATTTATGAAATACTGTTTTTTGGAAACAGAATGGTATGAAGCACCCAAATCTACCAGACATTCTGTAATTGAACTCTATGCACGATGACAATCACTAGTTGCACAAATGAAGGTGACAAATTATCACTCTAAGAAATAATTGTTGTAGTTTTTTTGAAAGGATCGAATCCCAAGCGGAAGCATGTGATTGACTTGCAATTTTGTTTTCGATTTTACATAAACAAAATACAGTATAAAAATAATAACATAATAGATAAACAATTAAAGTTAGCATGCATTTAAGAGAAGAAAAGAGGGAAGAGCTAAAAGTTACCTTTGTAGATTCCCAAATTCTTCATGATTCACGATTCCCTCTGCATCTTCTCCAGAACGTCTCTTCAATGATCAAGGGACACCACCGTAAGTGAAACCTTGTTATTCTCTAGGATCCCAAGAATTGGATGTGTGGTCTCCAAGACTTGGAAGAGGAAGAAGAAGTAGTAGAGAAAAGAAGAGAGATTTTGATAGAAGTAGTAAGAAACGAGGATTCAGAATTCCCAATTCAACTTTGTCACAAACATGGCCCATGAAGACCTATTTATAGAGGGGAGGAGCGACACCCTTCTCCTAGTCTTTCCTATTCTTACTCTAGTTTTAATTTAATAAAATATTTTATGTAATTAATTAATAAATAAATAAACACCACATGTTTATTTATTTCTACTTCTCAAAAATTAATTAATTAACCATTAATTAATCAATTAAACGAATATATTAAATCATATTTAATATAAAATTAATCAACATATAATTATCACATATTTATATGTATATATCTCTTTAATATTTGAATCTTATTCAAATATTGTTCTCTCTTAATTATAGATCACATCTATAATTAACCATATTATATTAATCTCATTAATATGCAATAGATTTGAAAAATTCAATCCATTCATCTTATATATCCTTTAGTGAACTAACAAGGACCTTATAGACCTACAGATTAGAAGCTCCAATAATATAAGATTAACTAATTAAACTCTTTAATTAAATTAATCAATTTTCATTAACTATCGGTCACTCCATTAAAGACCGATAGTTGCATTCTTCGCATTGTAGATTTATTTATGTCCATGGAGATAACCAAACAACAATGAGTTGATCCTTCACAAATTGCTCATAACTATAGTTTGATCAAAATACCATTTTACCAATGTAGTTACATCTAACTCGTTAAATATCATTGATCCCTCTAGTGAACAAACAATTTATAGTTCAACTACAAACTAACACCTCTTGAGTCAGTGAGAGGTTGAGGCCTCAATGTTCAAGACTCGGAATCAGCTATTGGTGGAATAATTTATCTATTTTCCCTGAGGTCAAGAAATGAGTGGATTCCATCTTGTGTAGTTGTGTTCCCAACTCCCTACTCAGACAAGTATTCAAAATGGTAGGCTTGTTGAGTCGACTAACAAGGTCACTCTCACCCATACAAATCAAAGGATTGCCCTCACAAACAGGAGTTCACAACTCACTCAAGATTAAGGTCAAGTCACATATGGTCATCCTACTGAAATGTAAGTCTCTTCTAGCAATGGTGTTATATAAAGATACTATTCATTTCGCGCTCCGATCTTATAAAACTCTTTGTATAAAATACCCCCGCTCGCATGTCTCCATATGAATGATCAGGATCAAATCATTTGAAGCACTTTACAACAATTGTAACATTTGCAAAACAGGTCATATTCGTAGTGTCACAAGGATAAGGTACCCAATCTTATCCATCTACTACAAACCATTTAGGTTATTACTTAAACATGATCCACCTGTACATCTCTACATATATGTTTAAGTTTCATAAAATAACTTTGGATCTTAGTATATTGGATTAAATTAATGCAATCTAAATATTAATAAAATACCTTTGATTTTATTAGATATATAATTTATCTTTACAAACTACAAGAGACACTCGATTTAGGACATTAACTCCACTACAACCTTGGATCTTAAAACTATTTTGCTTCATGGTTTCTGGTTTTGGAATCTCAAGTCCATATACTCTCTACCATAATCAGATCGTGGTGTTTTTATCTTTTTACCTAACAAGTTTTTAACCTCAGTCTTATATTCCTTGAATTTTTCAAGTACTTCAAACTTATGTTGCATTAGGTATAGATACTCGTATCTTGAATAATCATCTATAAAAGAGATGAAATATCCATACCCTTCTCTTGCTTTTACATTCATCGGACCATAGAGGTCTGAATGTATAAGTTCAAGGGCTTCTTTGGCTCTATAACCTTTTCCAATAAAAGGTCATTTTTTCATCTTGCTTTCAAGGCATGACTCACACACAGGTAAATAATTTTCTTTTAAACTATTTAGAAGTCCATTTTTCACCAATCTCTGAATCCTATTGAGATTAATGTGACCTAACCTTAGATGCCAAAAGTGGGCATTTTCTTTAGGAGAAATCCTTGGTCACATAGTAGTTGTTACCATTATGAACATTTCAGTATTTAGGAAAGCCACCTTAGTACATATAATTTTTTTTTTTTTTTTTTTAAGCAAATCCTATCTCCATTCTGTTTTTTAAAATAAACACTTTTCTTCTAGAGAATGAGAGAGAATAATTTTGCTGAATCAAACAAGAAATAGAGATTAAATTCCTTTTCATATTAGGAACTACATATATGTTATCTAATAACATATATCATTTCTTGTCTAAAAGTAACTTAAGCCTACCTACGATAATAGTTGAAACGGCCTCACCAGTACAACTCGAAGAGTCATCTCCCAAACTTCCAATTGTCTTCAAGAATAAATCCCTAATAGGAAGAACATACGTGATTAGTAGCCCTGAATCAACTATCCAATCATAATCATTATTCTCTACTAAGCATGACTCCAAGACAAGTAAATTAGATTTATTGTCATTGGATCTCTTCCTAATCTGGAGAGTAGTGGGATCAACTTGAACACCCTTATTATGAACTCTAACTTTTTCCTCCGAGATCAAACCTCTTTGATAAACTTTGCTAGAGTTAGCAACTTTTTCTACCTTTATTTATCCCTTGACATTTAATACGGGCCGGAGTTCAAATAGGGAGCTGACATTATTGGTTGCATCTATATCAACCCCATCATGCTTGAATTGTGAGGACACTTGCTCAAACAACCCTTGCATTTATTGCATGATCTAAAGTGCAATGACCATGTTCTTAAATATTTTGGCCAAGGCATCAGGTATGCTCGCCAAAATGTGAACTCGAGTCTCAAGATTAGCCTCCATCCACCTTTTGTATGCATCACAAATATTTCGTGTTGTATCAGGGTTAGAATTGGAGGACATTCCTTAGTCAATACGAAGTTAAGATCATTAACCATGAACATAGTTTTACTCGATTCTTTCCAAATTATGTAATTGAATTTGGTCAATATTTCAGCATTAAAAAGGTTCATTGAAGCGCTAGTCATTTTTGCTGATAGAAAACAAATTACTTGTTTTAGACACTTATGCAAAAGTTCATTTTAATCCAAGCAGTTTAGCAAAAACTAGTAATGAACCCAACATTATACCATTTTGCAATGATGCTTTAGTGATTTAGTACAAAAGCCACCGAAGGGTGGTCAGTCACCCTTCCCTGAATTGAGATACTTCTTAACCAATCATTACACCAGAATAACTATTATTCTTATAACGATTAGCCACATTGATTTGGTCAAGAAATCATTAACTTGCTTAACAATTTCTTGTAAGTGTGACCCTTCATTTTAGACCCTAGAGTTTCATCTAAATGAGCCAACTGAAGGAAAAACCGATTGGGGTAAAAACTAAAGTGATCCTATTCAGAAACCATTTCTAAAGTTTGCCCCTGATATTGACCTAATGCACAAACTATCCGAAGGTGGATGCTTCCAAGGTGCCTCGAGGCCATGTAAGAAGGTCTCACGATGCAAACCAATGAAGGAGGTCGTAGGATATGTTGACACATATCCTTCTCTAACTTACTATAAACATTCTCTCCATTCATCTTGATATTGACTCGTGTAAATACCATCCGAAGGGGGATGCTCCCAGGGCACATCGAGGCCAAGTTGAGTCTCACAGTGTGAACTTTTAAGGGAGAACATGAGTAGAAAAAAAATTGATATATCGTATATATCTTTCCCCTCCCACCGAGTATTTTACAAAAATGGGTTTATAAACTTAGTAAAAATTGGCTAATTAATTTTAACTAAGTCTTTATTAATTTGCTCAATCTAAGCTTATATTGAATGTTTCAATAATATGTGACTTCATTTGTTAAACTTTTTAACAAAGTTAATTACTTATTGCATGCTTATAAAATATTTTCCCAATTCACCTTCTAGGTCAGTTCCCAGGTAGAGGTGTTATGTTCCGTCAGCTTAAATACCTCAACCTAGACAAAAATTTTCTTTGACAAAGGTCCCTTATGGGCAATTATTTTATAAATTTAATCTCTTATTGAAATTCATTTTAATCCTATTAAAATGAATTAAAAGATTAATCTATTTCTAATCTCATTAGAAACATGTTTAACATAAGTCTAGGTGAATTAATTTTAAACCATTTAAAATTAAATTGGACATATGTTTGCATGCAACTCTTTATTATAGATTTTAATTCTAATTTCATTATACTTATAACCATTATAAAATAATAAAAATAAAATTTGCATTTACATTTAAAGACATTGATTAAATGTAACATTTATATTTATCTAAATAATGTCATACTCAATGCAAAATTTATTTTAATTGAAAAATATAACACTTATATTTAACAATTATTAAGCACACATATGCATCATGTCATCATATATTATAACAATTATAACCTAGTATGATGCATGAACATACTTAATGTACAATACATCTAAAATAATATAACACTTATACTAAGATACATGACCATGCTAATTTAATCATACATCCCAAAAATATAATACTTACATTTTGACATGATGTGTGAACATGTTTATCCTAAGGTGGGATTTTGAATCTAAATGACATATTTTATGCACCATTCAAAAATAATTTAAATCATACATCTCATGCATAATTCAATTTAAAAAATAGAAAACATGACCAGCTATTAGCATTTCCTAGAAAATAAAATAAAATCTAATACCCTAGCTTTTAGAAAATTCGAAAAGAAAATGGAAAAAGACAAAAAAAAAAAATGCTTATGTTCAGCGATGACAGCAGATAAACCAAGGCTCAAAATGACAATCAAACCAATCAAAATGAGACCCTAGGTTTTCTGAACATACTGACCAAATTTCAGCATGATCCAACAGTTAGAACTCCAGTTATCGACAAATTTATAAAAACTATTCCTGAAAAACTGAATTGCATTGCATTGTTTTTCTCTGTTTTTTCTTGTTTTGCATTTGTTTTCCCGGGTTCTTTTCACAGCTTTTTACCAGGAAAGATATCGACTTACAAACTTGATTTACAGTAAAAAAAAATACCCATAAACATTGGATTTTACATTAATTTCATCAATTTAAATTATAAATCTAAATGCCAAAAGCCTAAACAGTCAACCCGCAAACCACAATTAAAATCACATACATAATTTGCATATATTTCTAAAGCAACCCACCATTCTATTCTGTTTTTGTTTCTAAGAAAATGAAAATCAAAATTGCATAAATTGGACTATTATACCAATTGAAGGGATTGAATCTCAAGCGGAAGCGTGTGATTGTCTTGCAATTTTTATTTTATTTTACATAAACAAAATACAGTATAAAAATAATAACATAATGGATAACAATCAAGTTTAGTATACATTAAGAGAAGAAAAGAGAGAAGAACTAAAACTTACCTTTGTAGATTCCCAAATTCTTCACGAATCCCTCCGCGTCTTCTTCGGAACGTCTTTTCAATGATCAAGGGACACCACCGTAAGTGAAACCTTGTTATTCTCTAGGATCCCAAGAATTGGATGTGTGATCTCCAAGATTTAGAAGAGAGAGAAGAAGTAGTAGAGAAAAGAAGAGAGATTTTGAGAGAAGTAGTAGGAGACTAAGATTCAGAATTCCCAATTCAACTTTGTCACAAACATGGCCATGAAGACCTATTTATAGAGAGGAGGGACGACCCCTTCTCTTAGTCTTTCCTATTCCTAATCTAGTTCTAATTTAATGAAATAACATTTATTTAATTAATTAGTCCAATAATTATATAATCATATATATAATCCAAATTAATATATATATAATTAATTAATTAATAAACATCACATGTTTATTTATCTTTACTTCTAAAAAATTAATTAATTAATCACTTAACCATTAATTAATCAATTACACAACTATATTAAATCATATTTAATATAGAATTAATCAACATATAATTATCACATATTGATATGTATACATCTCTTTAATATTTGAATCTTATTCAAATATTTTTCTCTCTTAATCATAGATCACATCTATAATTAACCATATTATATTAATCTCATTAATATGCAATTGATTTGAACAATTCAAATCATTCATCTTATATATCCTTTAGTGAGCTAACAAGGAAACCTTATGGACCTACAGATTAGAAGTTTCAATAATATAAGATCAACTAATTAAACTCTTTAATTAAATTAATTAATTTTCATTAACTACCGATCACTCCACTAAAGACGGATAGCTGCATTCTTTGAATTGTAGATTTATTTCTATGTCCACGGATATAACCAATCAATAGTGAGTCAACCCTTCACAAATTATCATAACTATAGCAGAGTCAAAATATCGTTTTACCCATGTAGTTACATCTAACTCCTTAAATACCACCGATCTCTCTAATGAACAAACAATTTATAGTCCAACTATAAACTAACACTTCTTGGACTAGTGAGAGGTTAAGGCCTCAATATTCAAGACCCAGAATCAGCTATTAGAGTAACAATTTATCTACTTTCCCTAAGTTCGGGAAAGGAGTGAATTCCATCTTGTGTAGTTGTGTTCCCAACTCCCTACTCAGATAGGTGCCCAAAATAGTAGGCTTGTTGAGTTGGTTAACAAGGTCACTCTCACTCATACAAATCAAAGAATTGTCCTGATAGACAGGAGTTCACAACTTACTCAGGATTTAGGTCAAGTCACCTATGGTCATCCTAGTGAAATGTAAATCTCTTCTAGCAATGGTGTTACATAGAGAGACTATTCATTTCGCGGTCTGGTCTTATACAAACTCTTTATATAAAATACCCCTGCTCACATGTCTCCACATGAACGATGAGGATCAAATCATTTGTAGCACTTTACAATAATTATAACATTTGCAAAGCAGGTCGTATTCGTAGTGCACCAGGATAAGGTACCCAGCCTTATCCATCTACTACAAACTATTTAGTTTATTACTTAAACATGACCTTGTATGTCTCAACATAGATGTTTAAGTTTCATAAAATAACCTTGGATCTTAGTTTATTGGATTGAACTAATGCAGTCTAAACATTAATAAAATACCTCTTATTTTATTAGATACATAACTTTTCTTTACAAACTACAAGATACACTCAATTTAGGACATTAACTCCAATATTTTTATCATCATTCTCTTTTTTCCAGTCTTGCTTCTTACCTTATTCTTTCTTCCAAGGGTAACAAAACTTTCTAATATGGTAAGGCTTGTTGTAGCAATGATGTGTCCTATTCTCTTTGTCTCTAGACTTGAATCTCCATTTTGAGTTACCACAACCTTTGGGTCCCCTACTCTTGTTTCTTCCTTGATTCTCAACAACAAGAGCATGTGAATTATCAACTCCCATCTCCTTTCTTCTTATCTTTTCATTTAACATGCTTTGTTCGATAACATCCAAAGAAAGAACACTTTCGAGAGCAGAGTTACTAATAGTCATAACTAAGATTTCTCAATTGTTTGACAAGGAACCTTCATAGTAGTCAACTTGTTAATAATATCTGAAAAGTCACTCAAATGCTTAGAAACAGACTTCCCACTCTTCAATTTCAAATTAACCAGTCGTTTGATTAATAAAGTTTTGTTATGTGAGGTTTTCCTTTCATAAAAACCTTCCAATTTCTTCCATAACTCATATGAGTTGGACTCCTAAGACACATGGTTGAGAGTGCTAATATCAATCTACTACCTAATAGTCCCCAAGTTTTTCTCTTTAACTTCCCCCCAATCTTTTTCTTTCATTTTCTTTGGTTTTGCAGGTTTAGAAATGGTGTTATCAACTTTTGTGATTGTTTCAATTGGATCAAACAGAGCTTTGCAACACAACAAATCCTCCATCGTCTTCTCCAGATGGAATAACTGGTTGATGCCAATTTAATCATTGAACTACCTCTACCCCTACTAGTAGAATCCATAACAATGATTAAATTAAAACTCACTCTGATACAAAATGATAGGACCTAAATAATATATCAACAACCCACTAGGTTCACCTTCAAGACATAATCAACCAAACAATAATAGACTCCAATAAACCAAAAATTAATCACCAAATAATTGCCAAGCAATTAACCAATAATGGATAACAATAAACCATAAAAATTTGGAAGATTAAAAGCAAATAACACGCGGATTATATATGGGAAACTCCTTCGATGTGAAAAGTAAAAAACTACGGGACTTGTGAGGAGTCTACCCCCGTCAACTTCTCTTATTATGATAAAATCGAGGGAAAAAAGACCCAAATAAGTCATACAAAGATTCACAACCTACCAATACTATACATAAGAGATCAATGCTTGAGAAATAAAAGAATGAAAAATATCACCTAGTTTTACAGATTCTTTAGAGCATAAATTTCGGATAAATCAGAGCTGGAAACAACAATCTAACCATTCAAAACAAGGCTCTATATGTCCCCAATATGATGACCAAACTTCAATACGATCCAACGGTTGAAACTCCAGAAATCGATAATTTTGTGGTAGTAGTCGCTGAAAAATATAACTGCAGTAGTCTCCCTCTATTTCTCTTTTTTTTCTTTCTCTGTTTTTCACTCTCCTCCTCCTTAAGTCACACCCATATCGCAGAAAAAAAAAACTAGAACTTTCAAGATAGGGCAATCTAAAATTAGCCTCAATTGGGCTAAACATATAACCCAACATTTTGGATTCCAAAACACGAGTACTTTAAAAGAAAATAAAACTTGCTTGTGCAATAAGTGAGCTTGACAGCTATAACAAAAATGAATATACTTCATATTCATCAAGTTAAAGAGAAATAAAGTGAGTATGTATAATAACTCACAGGTCAAACAAACTCTTAACATAATAGAAACAAACTTAACAATATGATACATATCATATAATATACTAAAGCTTAAGCTTAACTGTTTCTAACTTGAACCATTTGAAATCAAAGTCATATAATTCTTTTTTAGTATTCAGAGCTCATCATTTATTTGAACTTTTTCTATGTGAGAGTGTATCTATTCTAATATTTTGTTGAAACTCTACACTTTCTCCACCTTGATTTCTTTTCGTCTTTTTACTTTTAGAATATTCATTTTAGTTTTTGTATTTTTATCATTTGTTCATAATGATACTTTCAAAATATTCATTTCGATCACTCTACTTACAATTTTAGTTTTTTTTTTTTATCTATATATTAATTGGCCGTTGTATTAAAATAAAAAACCAATTAGTTATTCAAATTGTACCTAAGTAATTTGGTGTTTGTGCTCAACTTCGATTTAATTTTGGTGTAGCTTGGTTAAATTTCACGAATGGTCACTTCTAAAATGTTATTTTTTGAAATTAATATTTATGGTTTAGATTGATTTCTTATAACATATCCAAGTATTTAAATTTATTGATTAAAGCATAACTTAATGCTCATATAATGCAACACAAGTCTATGGATGTCTTTGATCAACAATTACAAAATTTTCCTCTTCAATTTGTAGCCTGTAGATTCTATTCTACTTATGAAGAATAGCAACAATACTTAAATTTTGTTTGGAATAAAATTTAGGGGACATTCTGGTTAAAGAGTTGGTTATTATAGTCCTGGATTATTATTGTTGGGTTATAATAGTTTATGTTTGGGGTATAGATTATTTTAGTTTGGGTTATAATAGTATGTGTTTGAGGTGTAAACTATTTTAATTTAAGAAGAAAATAGTAAATATTGTAGCAAAAAAAATGATAAATGCAAAATAGTAAAAATTGTAGCAAATAGTAAATATGGTAGTAAATTGGGATTTTTAAATAGTGTTGATTGTAGTTAGTTAGTGGTTTTGAAATAATATTTACTATAATAAGATGTGGTTATTATAGTCTTAGAATAGTTTTCGATCCAAATGTCCCTTAATATTTGGTTGATCAAATAGATCCATATAGGGGCCGTGTATAACTTCTTCAGAAAAGGGATCAAAATAATTAATTTGGACAAGTTACCTACTCCATTAAAATGCATTTTAATTGAATGCGTAATGGGATTGTGTACCTATTAGAAATGGCATTATTATTGTAGTTGCAATGTTTGTGTTTCTCTTTGGAAACAAACAAATGAATATCAACCAAATATTTGCATCATTCAAGTCAAACATGTCATATTAGTTTTAAATATATCCCACCAACTCCTATCCATTGTTTGACTAATGTATAGGGACATCTAATTTAACATAAATTAAACTAAGTAGGTAAATCTGTTCAAATAATCTCATAAGCTGTAGAACTAAAACTATTAATTACATGAAAGTGAATGATGGGTCGAAATTGACTTTACGACGCAACTAACGAAAAATTTTGAATTTGTTTGGATTGACTAGAGAAAAATTTATTTTTTAAAATATTATTTTTATTTAAACCATTTTGATAAAAAATGGTTAAAAATACACTTTGAAAGTGTATCAATAACTATTTTGGGTTACTATTTTCAAAGTTAAACATCTGAAAAGTTAAACCAAATACATCATTTATCATTTGCTCAACATGCCGATTCTATTGCCTAAATTTTTTTAGAAGAAAATGTTAAGTATTAAAAATATTAGCAAGTAACCTTGCTATCAAGGATGGACTCAAACATGGACAATATACATCATAATACTTTAATTAGTGGGACACAAACACGCTATGATGAAGATTTATTTTCTTGCATAGTTTTTGTGGTAGTCTAATCGTGTGTGTGGTAGGAGAGGTTTGAAGAAAATACAATGAGGGTTTTTCTTTGTTGTTAATTTCAAGATATCGCGTTTTGATACTAGAATCAAATAGTCTGTGTTGGAATCTTAAAGAGATTTTTGTAGTACAAGTTTAAGGGTCTTTTTGTAATCTCCATCATAGTTAACCAGTAGTTGCAGAAGACTGGATGTAGTCTCAAGATTATGGTATGTTGAGGTTGATGCCCTAAACTCTCATTGTCTTGTAGTTTGTAAACATTGTATCAAATAAATATTTGTGATGTAATAATATGAGATATTTTCTTCATTGTTGTCTATGAAACATGAGATGTTTTATTTGCTTTACCACAAACCAATAAACTAAGATCCTTGATTGTCGTTGTGACTTAAGCATGTATGTGGAGACATACAAGTGGATCATGTCTTAAATGATAACCAAAATGGTCTGTAATATATGGATATAGGAGGGAAACCTTATCCTGGTGACACTACAGATGCGGCCTGCTTTATAGATAGTTACAAGTATTTGTGACGTACTACATATGGTCTGAAGATCATTCATGTAGAGACATGCGAGCGGGGGCATCCTATACAAAGAGTTTGTATAAGATTGGACCACGAAGTGTTATAGTCTCGTTATATAACGTCGTTCATGATAGAGATTTCACTTCACTAGGATGACCGTAGGTAACATGACCTTAATCCTGAGTAAGTTGGGAACTCCTTCCTTTGAGGGCGGTCCTTTGATTTGCATGGGTGCAATGGCCAGATTACCGACTTAAACCTACCACTTTGGGGATTTTTCTGATTGAGAAGCTGAGAACTCAACTACACAAGATGAAAATCACTCCTTCCCTGAAGCAGGGATAAGTAGATAGATTGCTCCCTTAAGAGCTGATTTCGGGGCTTGAACGATGTCGTGCCACACACATTCTCATGGCCTGCGAGGTGTCCACTCATAGTAGGACTATGAGATATTGTTCATTAGAGGGATCAGTGGTACTTAAGGAGTTAGATGTAATTACAGGGGAAAAATGGTAAATTGTCCTAGCTGTACTTATGAGCATCTGTGAAGGGTTATTGTATTGTTGGTTAGTTATATCTGATGGACACAAAAATATATCTATGGTGAGAAGAGTGCAGCTGTCAGTCTTTAGTGGAGTGTCTGGCAGTTAATGGATGGTGGATCTCGTGGCTAAAAAGTTTAGTCAGCTATTCACGTACCGTTGGAGCTTCAAGCTACAGGTCCATAAGGTCCCCTTGTAAGCTCAATGGATTCAAGTTGAGAATTAGTTTTTGGGTCGGTTTGAAGTATTCAAATTGACAAGAGGGGGTTTGATTATATATGATATGATTAAACTGGTTCAAATATATATGATATAGTAGACATGATGTATGAGATATATTAATTGGAGGAAAATGGATATAAATATGATTTATATCAAGTAAAGAGAAAAAGACTATGGTCTAAATGTTACATATGATGTGATATAAAACTATATGTTATAAATATAATATGATAAGTTAGTTATTATATTTATTTATATTTAAAACAATTATGAGATAATTGTTAATAGTTTTCTCCATAACCGTGCGTGAAAGTGGGAGGTTGCATTTAGTTTTCTTAACTGAAGGATAAAATGAAAATAGTTTTCATTATGCAAAAGTATTATAGTATCGCTTGACAAGTTGTACGCTACCTATCGTTTAGCTAACGAGAGCCTAGACAACAGCCTCAAGTATTTCCTAAACGATCGTGTACACGTACAGTTTCCTAAACAATCGTGTAGCTTTTACTAAGCGATCGCGCGCCCGAGCGAGATTCACTAGATGATCGTGTAAACAATCAAGACACCTTACCTATATGATCGTGTACCTTATCAAGCGCCAGTCTATACAATAGACTCTAAACTCTCCACTTGCTTGGTCGTTGAATACGATCATTCTTTCCTCCTTCCTTCTACTAAATCCAATAGAGCCTACACCTCATGGATTCTCACTCTGAGAATACCAAGGTCACTAAGTGGTGGTGTTCCAGTTGCTGCTTGTTCATGGAGAAGACTATTTGTTTGTTGAAAGAGAGCGAAAGATTTGGGTAGACGATCACAACGACAGTGAAAGGTACTATTCTTGACGAGAGCAAGAGATAAACAAAGGAAGAGTTCTTCAAAGGTAAGTCTTTCATTCCTTTGTATTTAATTTATTGAAAGCATGTCGTATTTGTTCTGAAATGCATAACTTGTATGTTAGTTTGTGAATTCTTATATTTCTGTCACAATGAATTTAGAACGATCTTACTTCCGCTCATAGGTACTCTTTGATAAGAGTTCCTTAAGGGTGAACTGATATAAACCTTCAATGTTATTGTCTTTTTCCATTCTTTTTATTATTTGTTCATTTTGTGCATGTTGGGAGTTGATATATAATTGTGTTCTTACGCATTTATTCATACTCGTATACATTTCTAATATCATGTGGGACTTGATCCTTACCAATGAATGTACATCAACATGGGAGGGTCGTAATTGTCACACGCCTTTAATTAATATTTATGCAATCACACATTGTGCATGAGGTCCCGTAATTACATTCATATACTTCGTCTAAATTGGATTTGGATTTGACCTTCTAATTCTAAAAAATTGGTTGAACTCTTGGAGTAAGTACAATCTATTATGCACGAGGTCGGGAGGGAAGGGTTATGGAACTTGGCTCTTTTTTGTCATTTTGGGATCTTTTCAGTTGCTACTGCCTAAGAGTCCCTATGACTTAGGCACCAACTAATCTCCTTTGGTTTGGAGGAAATCGAGTGTACTTTTTATGACACTATAAATGTGGTTCCTCAAACAAGACACAGATATCACATATGACGTCCTAACAAAATCAGAGACAACAACAAAGTAACAAAAAGTGAATCAAGAATAAATACACAGGAGTTGATAACCTAGTTCAGTGACAGACCACCTATGTCTGGGGGACAGTGTGTCCAAGAAAGATAATCCACTAATATATAAAGTTAAACAATTACAATGTTGTACTTATTTGTAAATAACGACTATTATAGTGACACACACATAGTCTAACTTAGTTAATCACCTAGGTTTCCCCTAGATGTGAGACTCCCTCTCACTCGAACTTAGGCTTCTCCTAAGTATGTGAATATCAGTGAGCAACACTGGGCTCCCCCCTAAGTGTGTGAGGCTCCTTCTCACTTTGAATATATCTTTTTTCCTTCTTGGCTTCTTGTGAACTCCCTTCACGTGAGAACTTAGGCTCCCCCTAAGTGTTAAAAACTCTCTTCTTGTTGACTAATACCTCATGATCCCCCTAAGGTTGATAAATCATTTTCGATTAGTTTTGTCTTAGGCTACCCCTAAGGCTGAAAAATACTTTGCAATATTGTACCGCTTACTGAAAGAACACTATGATGAATACGTCGCCACATACAGGAATAATACTCTCTTCTTCGATTAAGTATTATGCAGTAAATACTTTGTCAAACTCAATGAACAACCTCGCAAAATAAAATATGTGACGACCTAGCAATAAAACTTCTTAAGTTGGAAAGATGGAAAATATCCCCACATAAAATCGACTACTCACCAAAAAGGAAAACATCCTATAAAAAATATTTTGCAGAATAATTTAAATAAGAAAATAAATATTCTGCAAAAACAGCATCTTGAGTCACAACCTCTAGAGAAATACTCACAGAGACATATTCTGAGACAACCCACAAACTACCCAAGTAGCAAATGCTAAGAAATTTAAACAAGGAATTATCATAGATTCATTTTCAAAACTTATTTTCATACATGTCTAAACTTTTTTATATTTTCGTATATAAGATTTGATGTATTTTTTGAACAAAAATACCCTTGATTATGGTAGGCGGCTAGAGAGAGAATGTGACATTGAAAAAAAAATGTGTGTGTGTGCGCGCGTGTGTGTACGCGCGCGTGCGTGTGTAAAATATGGAAAGTTGTGGGAAAATATTATGATTTAATATATTTTTTTTCTTAAAAAACGCACCACATACAAAACTCTTTTTCTCTTTTCTATTTTAAAAAAAGGTTTAATTAATTTATTGTTGGTGACTAAATGGTAATTTGGCCCTAACTTTATTGTAACTTTTTAAAAAAAGTTAAACATTCTTGTAAATAAGGAAAAACTTAAATATTAATGAAATATAGGTCCCTTATAGGACTAGAAAGCCCTTTAAACAAATATATAACCAATATCACAAATGTAACAACTATAACCTATTTTTTCAGCCCTAAAGTTGAAATTTATCAAATAATAATTAGAAAAATTTTAGGTGTTGCCTAGAATGCACCTACCTTTATGCAGCTTAGATAGTTGTCCAATAAAAATATTCATGTAGTAAATATATATAATTTTTAAATGAATTGTTTTTAATTTTATTTTTGTATCTAAAAGAAAGTGATGCATAAGATTAGACTGCACCTAATCATTGTCCATATTAATTTACTCAATTTTAACGTTGAATTTTTTAAAAAAACACACTTGCTAACCATTATTTTAGAAGTTATAACAAGTCCAAACTAAACCATAATGTGTTTGTCATTTAATTGTGTTTTTGAGAGACAATTATGTCCTTAGAGTTCCAGATTTATGGAATATTGCATTTAGTTTAGTTAAATCATAAATTCAACTGGTGAAATTATCCACTCCCAGACAAATGTTTCTCGTATATGTTAGTTTTCTTAATTTGAAATCAATCTCATCACGTTTAGGTTTCTAAGTAAAATTAAATGTTATTATTCATGGTAGTTAAATGAACTAGAAACTTAATCTAGAGGTCAAAACTGGTAATTTATTTACATATTATATTAAAACCTGACCTAACAGTTGCAGTTAGGTGTTCTATTTTTGCATCAATATCATGTCCATTATAGGAGAGAGTTCAAAACTTCAACTATCAAATATTATAGGTGTTTTATCTATTCAGTTTTGTTAATATTTAATCTATCTTTTTTTAGATAAGAATTTTGAGATGGAGTTCGAACCTCTACCTTTTTGATTTAGATGTAGAATTTATGTTTTATAAAATTGAATTATGCTTATATTAGAGGAATTTTAAAATTGTAATTGTGCATGCTTAAAAAAATCAATAGATATTGTATTAATTAGTCTTGTAAAAATTTATGGTCTCCCAAATCTATTCAAGTTTATGTATTTAGAAGCATAAACATTTGTGGTACAGAAAAAAAAAAAGTCCATTCCTTTTACGAGAAAACAAAATATTAATCATTTTTATGGTTGGATATTTTTCCTTTTCTCTTTTTCTAATTTGACTAAGATCAATGTCGGGCCAATTAAACAATTATATGGCCATATTTCTATTATTATTATTATATATTAGGCTACAAAATGCCAAATGATGACATATCTCACTATGGGGCCCAAGTTAATACAATCATTATTAGTCGAGCAAATCAAATTATTTGTAGAGAAGGAAAAGAAATACTTAAATAAAAAATTAATATATTAATATTATAAATATCATAAAAATAGATGCCAAATGCTTAGTATCCTAAAAGTCATATGTCATTTTTCATATTATCTATGTGCCTAATTCATGTTTGGTGTCCATATAAGTCTATGTCCTACTTGTCATTTTGCCTATAAATTGTGACATTTGATAGATCTCAAAATTATATACATTGGTGAGAATAAAACTAAAATTTCATATATTTCCTATTTTCATAAAACCATATTTTCTATTTCTAATATTCATATTTTCATAAAATTATAATTTTAGTTATTTATAATTGAGTTGTGTATAAGTTTAATTATATTTTATTTATTTATTTATTATTATTATTATATATTTTCTCCATATCCGTTGTGCTTCATTGTGTTCTTCAATTTCACAATAGCACAAGCTCCTGTTCCTTTCATCTCTGAAGGTAGGTCGATTTTTTTCCTCTTTATTATAATTAATAAATTAAATGTTATTTTGCATATTTAGTACATATTAAAATTCTAATATAAATACAATATTTTGTGATAGTGTTGCCATGACAAACCTTGCAAAATTAGAATTTGCAACCCTTGACATTAATGACAATAATTATTTGTCATGGGTGCTCGATGCCGAAATTCACCTAGATGCTATGAACTTGGGAGAGCCAATTAAAAAAGAAAATACGACATCCAACTAGGACAAAGCAAAAACTATGATTTTCCTTCGTCATCATCTTTACGAGAGATTAAAAATGGATATCTTACAATCAAAGATCCCTGTATCTTTAAAATTTGAAAAAAAAGGTATGAATATCAAAAGATAGTTATTCTTCCTAAAGCCCGTTATGAGTGGATGCATTTGAGGCTACAAGATTTTAAATCAGTAAATGATTCCAATTCCACATTATTTCAAATCAGTTCAAAATTGTTGTTATGCGAAGAAAAAATTATTAATGTTGATATGTTAGAGAAGACATTTTCTACATTTCATGTCTCGAATATGCTCCTGCAGCAGAAATATTGAGGGAAAGGTTTTAAGCAGTATTCTGAATTAATTTCATGTCTTCTCGTGGCTAAACAAAATAATAAGTTATTGATGAAAAATCATGAATATAGACCAACTAGAACGATACCATTCCCTAAAGTGAATGTTGTGAATTTTAATAATAATCGTGTTCGAGTTGTGGTTGTGGTCGAGGTCATGACCATGGCAGAGGAAGAAATAATTATTATTTTCGTGGTGGTCGTTTTAATCATTTAAATTTCAAAAGAACCACACAAAATCATGATCACGAAGGAAAAGCTCCACACGATAAGAATTCAAAAAGTGTTGAAAATAAATGCTTTCGATGCGAAATGACTAGCATTGGTCACGTACCTATCATACATCAAAACACTTAGTTGACCTCTATCAAGCCTCCCTGAAGGAAAAAAGAGAAAATTGTGGAAGAAAATTTTGCATACTAGGATAATGATATATATGACCCATCCCATATGATAAATTTGGATGTGACGGGCTTTTTTTAATCTTCTAAAGAGAAGATTGACACAGTTAATGGAACACCAAGTGTTTCTTTTGATTTTGAGAATATTTAGAATTAATGTTGTTGTTTTCTTTTATCTATTTTCATTTTTTTTAGTAACTTTTATATATTTTAAGTGTTATTTTTCTTATTGTAATTATTTTCTTTTAATGAAGAAACATGGATCATTTTCATATGTTGGGTGTTTAAAAAATGAGTAAAGGAGATTTATGTCTAACATACAGTGCAACTACACACAATATTTATAAATAAAAAAATATTTTTTCAAATTGACAATTCTGAAAGCAAAAGTAAATACAATATCAGGTTCTGCAAACTTGATCGAAAGTTTTTGGAAAAGCAAATATTATTTTGCCTAGAGGAACAAAATTTACAATTGACAATGCATTGTTCTCTAGTCAATCAAAGAGAAATCTTCTAAGTTTTAAAGATATGCGTTGCAATAGTTATCATATTGATACTTATAGTAAGAATAATGTGGAATATCTATATATTATCTCTACTATCTCAAATGAAAAACGTATATTGGAAAAACTGCATGCTTTATCTTCTAGATTGTATTATACTTATATACGAGTAATTGAAACATATGCAACAATGAACCTAAAATTCATTGAATCCAGACATATTTACAATTTGGCTTGATCGATTGGGTTATCCATGATCTATAATGATGAGGAGAATTATTGAGAATTCAAATGGACACCCAATGAAGAACCAAAAGATTGTTCAATCTAATGAATTATCATGTAATGCTTGCTCTTAAGGCAAAATAATAATTAGACCATTACTAGCTAAAGTAGAGATTGAATCATCTACATTTTTAGAATGAATTCATGATGATATATATAGACCTATTAACCCACCAAGTGGACTATTTAGATATTTTATGGTATTAGTAGATGCATTCAGTAGATGGTCACATGTGTGCTTATTATCAAGTCGAAAACTTGCATTTGCAAGATTACTTGTTCAAATAATTAAGTTAAGAGCACAATTTCCTAATTATACAATTAAGACCATTCATCTTGATAATGCTGGTGAATTTACATCACAAGTTTTTGACAATTATTGTATGTTTGGGATAAATGTTGAACATCATGTAGCTCATGTTCATACACAAAATGGTTTAGCATAATCATTCATAAAACGTTTGCAATTAATTTCAAGACCATTACTAACTAAGCTTCCTTCATCTGTATGGGGACATGCTATTTTGTATGTAACGTCACTTGTACGCATTATGCCAGTAACTTATCACAAGTACTTGTCATTACAATTAGCTTTTGGTTATGAGCCAAATATTTCCCATCTGAGAATTTTTTAGTGTTCAGTATATACTCCAATTGCTCCACCACAACGTACTAAGATGGGTTTTCAAAGGAGATTAGAAATATATGTTGGTTGTGATTCCCCATCAATTATTAAATATTTTAACCCTTGACGGGTGATGTATTTACTATACGATTTGCTGATTTTCATTTTAATGAGACAAATTTTCCGGGGGGGGGGGGGGAGAGAGAAATTAAGAAATTGGAAAATGAAATTACATAAAAACACATCGTTATTGTATCATTTAGATCCCCGTGTAGATCAATGTGAACTTGAAGTTCAGAAAATAATTCATTTGCAAAATGTAGCAAATCAATTACTAGATGTATTTATAGATGCAAAGAAAGTAACTAAGTCACATATACTAGCTACAAATGTTCCAAAAAAAATTGATATCCCAACACAACAAGTTGTCACTAATGAGTCTGAAATACGCTAGAAGCGTGATAAACCAGTGGGTCCCAAAGATAAAAATCCTCGAAAACGAAAAATAATTAATAGTGAAAAAGACTTGGTTGAGGATGTAAATACCTATGAAAAAATCATCGACATGACTAGTGAGGAAGGTGAAATACCTAAAGATAATAATGAGATTTCAATAAACTATATCATGACAGGAAAAAGATGGAATTGAATTAATGTAATTATTGACAACATTTTTGCGTCTAATGTTGCTCTTCATATTATATCTAAAAATGAGGATCCTGAATCAAAATAAATTGAAGAATGATGACATAGAAAAGATTGGCTTTAGTGGAAAGAAATAGTTGAGGTAGAATTAAACTCAGTTTCAAAACGAAAGGTTTTTGGACCAATAGTCCGAACACTAGAAGTTGTCAAACTAGTGGGATACAAATGGGTATTTGTGAGAAAAAGAAATGAAAATAATGAAGTCACAAGATACAAAGCAAGATTAGTTGCATAAGGTTTTCCACAAAGACCTGGTATCGATTACGAGGAGACATATTCTCCAGTGGTGGATGCAATTACATTAAAATATTTAATTGATTTGATTGTGTATGAAAGTCTGGATATGCATTTTATGGATATAGTCACAACATATTTATATAGATCTCTTGATAATAATATTTATATGAGAATCCTAGAAGGATTTAAGATACCTGAAACATATACATCAAATTCTTGGGAATGATATTCAATAAAGTTACATATATCACTATATGGATTGAAACAATCAGGACAAATGTGGTACAATCACCTAAGTGGATATTTATTGAAAGAAGGATATCAAAATAATCCAATATGTCCGTGTATTTTTATAAAGAAATCACAATCAAGATTTGCTATTATAACTGTATATGTTGTTGATTTGAATATAATTGGAACTCCTGAAGAGCTTTCAAAGGCAATATAATATCTTAAGAAAAAAATTTGAGATGAAAGATCTCGGAAAAACAAGTTTTTGCCTTGGTTTGAAAATTGAGCATTTAGCAGATAGAATATTTATTCATGAGTTAACTTATATAGGAAAAATTTTGAAAAGATTTTATATGGATAAAGCACATCCATTAAATATTCCAATGGAAGTCCGTTTATTGGATATAAAGAAAGATATATTTCGACCTTGAGAATATAATGAAGAACTTCTTGGTGTTGAAGTACCATATCGTAGTGCAATTGGTGCAGTTATGTATCTTGCTAATAATATAAGACCAAATATTGTATTTTCAATGAATTTATTAGCTAGATATAGTTCTTCTCCTACAAAAAAATATTGGAACGGAATTAAGCATATACTCCGTTATCTCCGAGGAACAATCGATATGGGTTTGTTGTATTCAAATAAATCAAATTTTGATCTAGTTAGTTATGCAGATTCTAGATGTTTATCTAATTCACACAAAGCTAGATCTCAAGCAAGTTATCTGTTCACATGTGGAGGAACTACTATATTATGGCGATCGGTGAAATAGACCATAATAGCCACTTCCTCAAATCATGCTGAAATTCTTGCAATTCACAAGGCTAGTCGAGAATGTGTATGGCTAAGGTCAATGGCTCAACACATTCGTGGAATATGTGGCTTGTCTTCTAATAAAAATCTTCTAAGAATATTATACGAAGACAACACAGCTTGCATAACCCAAATCAAAGGAGAATATATTAAAGGAAATAAAACAAAACATATTTCACTGAAACTTTTCTATAATCATGATCTTGAAGAAAATGACGACATCACTGTACTACACATTTGTTCGAAAGATAACCTGACAGACTTATTTACAAAGGCATTACCAACCATAACTTTTGAAAAATTGGTGCACTACATTAGAATGCAACAACTCAACAATCTTAAGTGATGTTTTTGTGAGGAGGAGTAAATATATTATATTCTTTTAAGAGTATGTATTATATAAAATATGTACTTTTTTTTCCTTCCCTGAGGTTTTTTTCCCATTGGGTTTTTAGATATAGGTTGATGTCCATGTAGGGAGTATTATAAATATCATATAAATAGATGCCCAATGCTTAATGTCTTGAAAGCCATTTGTCATTTTTCATATTATCCACGTGCCTTGTAATAATTCATGTTTGATGTCCATGTAAGTCTACATCCTACTTGCCACTTTGTGTATAAATAGTGGCATTTGGTGGATCTCAAAATTATGCACATTGGTGAGACTAAAAAGAAAATTTCATATATTTCCTATTTCTATAAAATCATATTTTCTATTTCTATTATTTCTATTTCCATAAAATTATAATTATGATTATTTATAATTTAACTATTTATAAGTTTAGTTATATTTTATTATTTTATTATATTTATTTATAAGTTTAGTCATATTTTATTATTTCATTTTTTTTCACATTTTCTTCTTCATAGTTTTCATATTTCCTATATAAACATTTAAATTCTTAGTCAAATTTCTAAAAAAAAAAACAAGTTTTTAAAAATTATTTTTAGTTTTCTAAATTTAGCTTCGATTATGAAAACACTCATAAATCTATACAATATAACATCATAAATAGATTGAAATGATGTTTATAGGCTTTAATTTTAAAACCTAAAACCTAAATATAAAATAATTACCAAATGGGGTCTAACATATTGGATTTTAGTTAAAAAATGATTTAAGGCATGCTTTGCATATATTTATTGAAAACAAAAAAAAGGGAAAGAAGTTACTAACTAAATATTATTTTTAATCCCAAATAATATTAATTATTTTTATTAATTTTGCATAACTATTATTTGAAAATATTAAATAATTTATAATATATTTTATTGATACTAAAATAAATGTATTTGACCTTAAGTTGACAACAACAATAAATAAAGACTTTGGACAGTAATATAGCTCAAAGAGTGTAAATGAAGTTAGACTTTCACACTTACTTAGCTTTAAGTTTTTAAGTAACCAATCTTTTGTATAACCTGCCACGAGATGCATATCAAAATTTGAGGTCATTAGGATACAATAGTTTAAACCCTTTGTAGACCAACTAGTCTCCTAACATGCAGACGAAGTTCAGCATTAAATCATGTCCTCCTGCTCATCTTTGACAACAAGCTTAGATACACAAGACATTGCTCTAATAATCAATGGTCGGCTCCAAATCATGAATCATGCTAGGAATTCGAAACCAGCTTTCGAGTATGCCTCCTTCATTATTGGGCGAAGTTTTAGTTAATCCACCAGCTCTGTCACTTTTTGCCTTCTTTGTGGTAAGTCTTAGATTTGAGTTGTTGTCTAAATAGCTAACCTAATTTCTAGATAGATTTGTGGCTTTTGAACCTTCACGACCGTAGTGTACCTTCAAACATTGTTTTGTGACAAGTGCGATGGATTTTGGCCTATTCCATCTCGACTGTTTTAGCCTCAACCTTAATTTTTTTTTTTTCTTGTTCTACCATTTACCTTACTCATAATGTACTTCTAAAAATATTCAATTATACTTTTCAAAACCAGAAATAAAATTTGAATTTCATACCAAATTGGTCCAATTAAATTAAATTAAGGTCTCTAAGACCTCAATTACTTCAACAGCATTGAAATGAAGGAATGAAAATAAAAATTTCCGTAAACTTTGATAGTAGAAATGGAATCAATGGGTGGGATGTACACTGAGAATCAACCTTTACAAATACAGACAATTTCATTTCTCTCCAAAAAAAAAAAAACTTCCAACAATTTCATTTATATTTTTTATTTCATTACCATTCAAACAATTTTATTAACTACTTCCACAATCGGATAAAATTTCCTATACTACAATATTAGATGATATATAATTAAATTTATTTTTATTCATTAATTTAACTTTTTGAGTCAATTACTGATTTAAGATGGTATTAGAACAGGTGCTCAAAAGAGATCCTCTATTCAAGTCTGTACACTCTTTTTTCCTCTCAATTAATATTTAACAATAATATTAATGAGGTAAGTCCAACAATATTAGAAAGATACTAATAAAGAAAACTTTCTAGTATGAACTCATTGAATGGGTAGTCCTCCTTGTTATCTACATCTCTCTCTCTCTCACATCACATCTATTAATGAGATTGAATTCAAAAACTACTCGAAAGGACTTTCGAAAACCAATCCAACAAGTATGAACTACAATTATGAGTTGGTGTGGGTTGCCTTGCCGCTTGGGAAGTTTGGCAGTAGCTAACAGAAAGGCAGCGACTCGCCAAAATTCAACATTTTTGCCTCATTAGTTTTCAGTGGCCGAGTCGAGTACCGACCCTCGACTCACTGGAAGATCAAAAATCACTTTCACTCCCCTTCCTCCCTTCCCTTTTGTGACGTTTTGTCAAACCAGAGAAATAAAAAAAAGACCCCCATGGGGTCTTTGACGTTTTGTGGGCTGTGGTGGAAATTTTGCGGAGGACCCACTTGCAGAGGAGGATCAAGAGAAATTTGTTGAACTCAACAGACTCTTTTCTCTTCTGGGTTTGATCCTTTTCCTCTTATTTTCTCCTTTTTCTCTTCTCTTTTATGATCAATAAGTGTTTTTGAAACAATTTACAGCTTTTGTTGTTTTATTTTATCCCCCCTTTTCAGCCTGGAATTGAGTGGAATTCAAGTATTCTTGTTTTCACGCTTTCAATTCTCTTTTGTATTACCCTTTTTTTTTTTTTGCTTTTCCTTAGTTGAATTGTTTTTTTGACTTTGCTTGTCCAGGAAAGTTTCAGCTATTTTCAGGGGGAAAGTTTGGCCTACGGATATGCTAAGGAGAACATTTTTGTGTCATTTATTTCTTTTTTGAGGACTATGCATTGGTCGGGTTCTGAAATTCTATCTGATCTAAGATTTTTCCGATCCAACAGTCTTTGCAGCTTCGTTTGCCTTTTTCAGGTGGAATGGAATTAATTTCTTTTTTTACCTGATATTGTTCTTCCTTCATTTCCCTATTGTCTCTCCTGTGAAACACTGGTGTTTTGATGATGATTTTTAGTGGTTTTTCAAACGCTTTTTCCTTTGATTAAAGAAGCAGAGATGGGTTTATCTAGATGCTATTGGTTTTTATCTTGTACCATTTTCTAGAAGAATTGGCTTGCTTCCTGCACCTGCAAGTTTGGAAGTTGTTTATTTCGTGATTTTAGAATCTTCTGTTCAATGGGAAGATTTGTTCTCTATCTGGGTTTGGAGTGTAATGGCTGTGAAAAGTTCCATTGTTGTGAAGTATCACTGTTTTATTCTTCTCTCATGGCTTTCGGTGTGCAATGTTAAATTTCTGTTTTCTTTCTAATGAATTTTATAGCTACTATAATTCTTTGTACAACGTGGATACCATTGCACGATGCATTGGAAATTTAGGAAATGTCATTCGGTCTGTACTGTATAACCCTTCACTGGCTGAAGTCCTACTTCTGCTGTAAATGCTGTGTTAGCTTTGGTTCTTATTAGAGAAATTTGGGACAGACATTGTTGAGAGTTGAAATTACATAATACTATAAGTGAACACTTGATACCTTTTATTCTCTCTGCTGTATGGATTTTGTTGCTACCATTTTCTTGTTGGTGTATTGCTTGCTCCAAACTTATGTGTTTCAACTACTTTACGAGCAGAAATCATGTTAAACGCATAGAGTAGAGCATGTAAGAACTATCGAAAAAGATTTGTGTATCGTTTATACATTTCAGAATTTAGAGTGAATGATTTCTAGTTCCTGACTGAATAACTTGCTGCAGGAAAAAGTATTGTAGCCAAACAATCCAATAGTAAAGTTTCTATTATGGGTTGGTGGACTAAACTTTTCAAAGGCCACAAAAGCTCATACAGGGAAAGATATGGAGATGATAGAATTTGGGATGAACCTCGAACCTCTGTGGTAGGAACTCGGTTTTACTTCTCTTTTTATTTTTATTTTTTTGCTGTTTCAGCTGATCTGTCATATGTGGATATATAGCTGACCACTTCTCAGACAGTAACTACAATTACATTGTTGAAAAAGAGGAATGGCTATGGTGCCAGACCATCATGTGCACACTACAAAGTAAAATACTTCTCAATACTGGGTGCTGATTTGTATTCTTGGAAAACTTGAGCGCAGGATGAATTGACAGAATATGAACAAGAGGAAATCGATTATGCAATTGCACTTTCGCTTTCGGTAGAAGATCAAAAAGGGAAAGCAGTGATAGGTGAATTTAGCTGCTCTCATGATAAAATTTTGCCATCTGTGATTTGTTGACTTATCTTTGAGGAAGTTCTAAAGTCCTATCAAGTGTTCATCACTTGGTGTGTGTTTGGTACTGCATGAAGATAGCATATCACGAAATGAAGCATAGGATATCAGAAATTAACTTATCATCATTGTATACATTAGTTTATTTCAATGATGGTTAGCTCATGTTTGACAATAATCAATAGCTTATTAGAAATTAAGAACTCGTGACTTTGACTTTTTCAAAACACTTGTGGCAAATGTCTTTCTGATGAGCCAATATCATACAAATAAATACTTCAAAAATTGCACTTGCTATTACTCTTTAAAAATTGCAGGTATTGTTGATTATACTGTCATGTTGGCAGGGAAAATTATTTTAGATGTTGAAATGATGGTAAAAGGATCCTATAATTATTTCTTGTTAAACAAATGAAGGGCTCACTGAAAACAAGGGTGAAAAATGCTGAAACAAGAGAATGTGCAATTGTGTTTTTTTAATTTTCATGTTCATTAACAACAATGATACAATGCATTGCCACGCTATATTAAGGTTCCATTCATAGCCTGAGTTTAGTATTTCGTTTTTCGTGACTTGTCAATTGCAGACGAAGAAGCTCAAAGTGATGAAGATGAACACAGTACCAAAGCTGAATCAGAGGATGATGAACGAAGTATCAAATCCCAGTCAGAGGATGATGATCAAATTACTAATTCTCATTTGGAGGAAGATGAGCGACTTGAAAAAGCTCGAATGGAAGAAAATGAGCGAGTTACCAAAGCTCAAATGGAGGAAGATGAGCGACTTGCTAAAGCTCAAATGGAGGAAGATGAGAGGGCTGCCAAAGCTCAATTGGAGGAAGATGAGCGGATTGCTAGCACCCTAGTGGAGGATGATGAGAAGGTTTCCACATTTCAAGCTGAAGAAGATGAACAGTTAGCTAGAGCTCTCCAAGAAAGTCTAAACATAGAGCCACCACCTCCTAGATATGATAGTGGAAATATTTTCAATCCTTATCCTTTCTTCTATCCATCAGGATACAGGTACGTATTGTCAACATGCATATTTTTTAGCCTCATCAAAGGGTTTGTGGCCCAAAGACTAGCCTGTGCTCGAACTTGGTCTGGTCGATGATAAGTTTAATTGCAAGTTGCAAATACCAATGAATATGCTACTATATATTTGGCTTAAGATTAAAAAAAAAAAGAAAAAAAAAAAAAAAGAAAAATCCATGAATTGATTCAAAATTTCCAATCTAGGCGGTGAATAAAACTTCAATCCAACTAGTCAAACTTCTGAACCTATCCTTTGTAGACTGGCCCAATCAATTTAGGCTCAAACAGTACTTTAGGCATGTTTAGTCTGGTTTGATCGCGGGCTTGTATTTCTCCAATTACAATATTATGATGTGATATGCATTTCTTTCTAATTTCTTTTTTCAGATCTACGATATGATTACAGTACTTTAGGCATCTTTCTTTTTTGTTATGGATTACTCAGAATCATAGATAATCCCCAAGACTCCATTTGATAATGATCTGGTTTTTGGTTTTTGGAAATTAAACTTATAAATACTACTTAGAACAACTTCACCGTTTATAAATACTTAGAACAAGCTTGTAAATACTACTTACGCCCATATGTTTCTTTGTTTTGTAATCCACTTTCTATCCATGTTTTCAAAGACTAAGCCAAGTTTTGGAAACCAAAAAAGGTAATTTTTGGAATTTGGAATTTGGTTATGAATTCAAATATTTTTTTCTAAGAAAAGTGAAAATTAAAATAAGGAAATTGGGATAAATATAAAACAGAAAACGAAATCGATATTAAAGGGGTCCGAGTAGTGTATTCAATTTTCTATAAGTAACTTTTAACCATGATACTGAAAATCTTACAATGCTTATTAAAGCCTTTATATTGCCAAGAGAATTAGCTACTTCTCCGACTTGCATTGCTATGCCATGTTTATGTGGGTTTAACATTGACATTGTAATCTCTTGGGTTTCTGTTTAATTGATTTTAATGGTTCTAGAAGATTGGTTCTTGGACAATATGAAACAACTTATCAGACACCAAATGACATCTAACTCAGTAATTTTTCATTTGGTTTGGCCCCAAAAACTAAACTCATATTTCATGCAGGGTTTGTGCTGGTTGCCAAACTGAGATTGGTCATGGGCGGTTTCTAAGTTGCATGGAAGCTGTTTGGCATCCAGAATGTTTTCGCTGCAATGCTTGCAATGAACCCATAACAGATTATGAGGTGGATATACAATTGAAGTTTACTGCATAAACTTTTTATAGGACTTGGCCAACAATTTTATTTATCAACATATGTTGAGAGAAGTTTTGAGAGCTTCCCATCTCTCCCAAATTCCCCTTAGAGAACCACAGCAAAACTACAGCAACAAAATCCCCTTAGAACAAACACTCCTCCCTTGAATGAGCCTCCTCTCTCCCCACACACATTCTAACTAACAAAATCTAACCGAATATAAATGGGCCAACAACGCGCACAGAAAACCCATTGCACTCCTTTTTTCTTCTTCGCACACCTATGCTTGTAAACCTTAGTGATTTAGGGCCTATCAATTTTGTAAAGGATAGTATTTAAATCATTTGCACTGTTGATATACAAATAGAACCTAACTGTCTTTGAAGTATATGTCACATTGATTTACGATCAGCAAAATTTAATTCTCGTTAGTACTACCTACTGCTTCGACCTTTTGGATGTGAGTAGCTATTGTTGCTTGTTATAATGGGGATCAACATTTTGACAGTTCTCTATGTCCGGGAACCGACCATATCACAAATCCTGCTATAAGGAGCAACATCACCCTAGATGTGACGTTTGCCGAAACTTTGTAAGCCTCTCATCTTCTGTTTAGTCAATTTCTCTCTCTAAAGAGATGCTATTTGTTTGTTTCTCCTGGATCTTTCTCTTAGCAACACTTGGGCAAACATCAATAAAAAACTCTTTGTTGGTTTTTTTGTTTTTTTGTAGGTTGGAGAAAATTCTATTAAAATATATATGATTACCATGATGCAATATATAATTTTAGTTTTAATTTCATTTTACTCTTGTTAGTTCACCTTGATACAAGTATATAGTCCATACCTTCATAAAATCATGTCATTGAAATATGGTTCATTTGAGCTAGAAAATGTTTGACCGATTATAGACATTACATATTGCTTCAAATTAAGTTACTATTTCATCTATGATTAATTTGAAACTTAGCAAAACGTAAAAACATTAAACTAAATTCAGATTCTTAAAACTGTGTAAATGATCGAAGTAAATGATGTTTTTTTCGATCCCAAATCATGGCTCGATGTAATATTCAATATAATAAGTCCACTTGATCCTGTGGAGGAATTTTAAGCAACTTAAACATTTCTGATATGTTGTCCCAAAGGTGTCAATCCGTAAAGATGAGTCGGATTGGAATACCCCAAATCTCCTTCATTACCCACTACCTTTAGGTTAGGTGCTCAAAACCAGTTTGAGATACTTATTAATAATTGTTTTAAAAATTATATATGATGACTGGTTTGTGTTACTGAAAATGATAGATGAAGCATCTTGTCGCCTCTTTCATATTTGTCCATCATGTAATTGTTTCTGATCTTCTCCTTAATTTCCTTCTGCACAGATTCCTACTAATTCTTCTGGTCTTATAGAGTATAGAAAGCATCCTTTCTGGTCACAACAATATTGTCCTTCACATGAAAAAGATGGAACTCCGAGATGTTGTAGTTGTGAAAGAATGGAGGTACTTTTTAAAATTATTTTTTGTCTCATAGTGTTTACTCTCTTCCCTTCTACCGGTCACATGTGCATATTAGGAAGAAACAATATCTTGAGAAAATGGCTCTCGTCATCTTGGTTTGAACTCGATGTGAAACTGTTTGATCATTACTTTCCACACATCAGTTGGTTGTACTTGGACTCAGAACTAACTTTTTAATTGATGAAGCCAAGAGACACTAGTTATCTTTTACTTGATGATGGACGGAAGCTCTGTTTAGAGTGTTTGGACTCAGCAATCATGGATACTCATGAATGTCAACCACTATACCTCGAAATTCAAGAATTTTATGAGGTCTGAATATGAAACTGGAACAACAAGTTCCCATGTTGTTGGTTGAGAGGCAAGCGCTTAATGAGGCCATGGAAGGAGAAAAGAATGTAAAAGCTAATGGACCTTGTTTGTGTTATGCAATGCATGTCATCGTCGTCCTTATCAAGAACTCATTTGATTTTTTCTTTTTGCTTGTGGTTAACAGGGTCATCATCACTTGCCGGAAACTAGAGGACTCTGCTTATCAGAAGAGCAGACTGTTGCTACCGTATGACATTTCCCCTCTCTTAGATATTTCTCTATTTCCAATTACACAAATTTAATTTGTTCAATGTGGTATGTTATTATATTCTCAACAAAATCTGCAGATCTCAAAGAGGCCGAGGATTGGCGCAGGCTATCGTATAATCGACATGTTTACAGAGCCTTATAGATTAATCCGTCGATGTGAAGTTACTGCTATTCTCATTTTATATGGCCTCCCTAGGTATGGTTTCCTTGTCAAAGTATCCAAGTACACATTTTGATGTGTATCATGTTCTTCAAAAGGACCGTGAAGTAACTTCTTCATTTCAGGTTATTGACAGGATCTATCCTGGCTCACGAGATGATGCATGCATGGCTCAGGCTTAAAGGTTGTTTATTTGCTTCGTACTCTTTATGTTTTCCTTTTTATTGATTTCATAAATAGGTTTAACACGTCATGACGTCAAACAGGTTATCCCAATTTGAAGCCTGAGGTTGAAGAAGGCATATGCCAAGTATTGGCTCACATGTGGTTGGATTCTGAGATGTATTCCATTTCAGGGAGTGGTGTTGCCTCCTCATCTTCGTCTTCGGCCTCATCTTCATCGTCATCACCTTCGTCCTCTTCTTCTTCGACGTCTTCAAAGAAAGGCAGACGATCTGACTTCGAGAAGAAACTCGGGGACTTTTTCAAACACCAGATTGAGTCAGATACATCATCGGCTTATGGAGATGGATTCCGGGAAGGGAACGAGGCTGTTTCCAAGTATGGCCTAAAGAGGACCCTTGATCACATTCGGCTGACTGGAACCTTTCCATAGAGTAACATTCAATTAAGCTTTTACGTTTGATATATAATCCCAGTTCATACAAAAACACATTATATAGTACATAATGAGAAAAAAATAATCAAAATAAGCATTGAAAATTTATGTGCAATTATTGTGAAGTTCTCTTAAAAAAGTGTAGCATAATTGTAAGTATGTTACCTGTATGGCATTTACAAACAAGTGTCAGGATGAATACAAAGTTTTGCTGTTGTTGGCTTGTGGAATTCATTTTCATTTGAATGGTTGGCCATGGATACTTCTTGTGTCAATCTTGTCCTGCCATTGATTGACCACATCAGTGCTGGAAGAGTAGCGGTTCAACTTACAAAATAGAACCCATTCTTCTTTATTTTTCTATTTTTCATTTTTTAATAGGTAAAAGAATTTACATTCGGTAATAATAAATAAGAAATCCATCACATATCGTGATTAGGTCATTGTTTTAAATGAAAACAAAAAATATATATTGGAACTGTTTTTAGATATGTTAAAATATCACTATCTATCAGTATTTATCGCTCTCTATTATTGATAGACAATGACATGTTGCTATATTTGTAAACAAATTTGTTCGTTTTCCTATATGTGAGATTCTCTACCTAAAGGTTATTTCTAATGTTAATGAGTAAATTAACCCATTTGACAGTAACACATTCCACTATTAAATTTTCATTAATAAAATTTCATTTGATAACTATTTGATTTTTTAGAATTAAGCTTGTGAATATTGCTAATGAGATTGTATGTTTTGTATTCTCAAATGTTTTTTAAATTGAAATAGAGTACAACATTCATGGTTACTTCTATAATTTATCGTTTTTATCATTAGAACTTGGCCTAATTCAAAATTACCCTTAATTTTTTTTTAAAAAAAAGAAAAGTAAAGACATTGTAAAAAATAAAAAAAGAATTACTATTTTTTAAAAAAGTCAAATGATTACCGAAGGGGTGTAAGTTATTAGTATTATTATTATTATTTTATATATGTGAATGTTTGAGCCAGATTATGCACAACAACATTTAGATGTTAAGAAAAATTATAGATAAGTGGTCATGTGGATTTAAACTTATTCAACATAGGTGGTCTCATTTTAATTAAATTAATGGCCCTTTTTTAATAAAACCAACCCAGGATGGCTGTTATTATTGTTTTTCAATAATTTGTGGCTAATTAATAATCATTATTATGGCTAGGTGAGATTATTTGTGTGAGCATTGACTTTGCTGATTGTGTTTGATTTTGTGGTTGGGTTTTGTTTAGTTTTATACTTGTACTTGTTTTAGTGGCTTGATTTTGATTTTGATTTTTTATTCTTTATTATTTTGATAAATATTTAAAATTATTTTATTTATTATAGAACTGTGGATACTAAAATTTTCTGTCAGGATCCAACTGCCAGTAAATTTGAAAAACAACAATGAGGTATTATTTATATTTAAACATTATTGAGAACCATTTGTATTTCAAAACTATAAATTGTATTTGAATAATGTTGCACTAGAGAACAGCTTAACATTTAAAACAAGAAACCTAACTACAATATTTTAACCAACAAAAAACGTAATCTTAAATCACAAAATCTGACTAAATCTAATAGAAAAAAATGATTGATTAACGGCCACTCGTTAAAGATGAAAATTATCAGTAATAATCTAAAGTGTTTCTATCTTTCAAAACTACCGCATTTTAAAAAAAATCGTTAAAATAGTTTTTCTTAATCTTTATTAGTTGAGATTGACCACCAAGATTGAAAAAAAAAAAAAAAAAGTTTTTACTATCAATTATTTTGAGATTTCTCGCGAGAATCTAGCTAGAATCAACAACAAAATTCTACTAATCTTTGGAATAGGGGTGGCCATTCCAACGGCAGAAATCGCATCGTTTCTAAAAATCGAACTGAACCGAAAACTCAGTGAAACTGAAAAATGCGATTCGGACCAGTTTGAAGAAATTTTGAAACCGAATTAATTTGGTTCTGTTCGGTTTCAATTTTGAAAACTGAATTTGAAACTGAACCGACCGTTTTTAACGAAGATATATAAATATATATATTAAAAAAGAGTAAAACCGAATTTAAAATCAAACTATTTTTAATTTAAAGAACAAAACCGAATTTAAAACCGAACCGAACTGCATATATGCGGTTTGGTTCGATTCAGGTTGAACCAATAAATCGGTTCGGTTCAGTTTCACATATTAGAAAATTCGGTTTGGTTCGGCTTGACTACCAAACGGAACCGTTTCCAGCCCTACTTTGGGAATACTATGTAATATTTTCAAATCTTATATCAAATCTTCTATCTTTTCAAAAAATTTTGATGTTAATCTTATTTGAGGTTTCATCGAAAAAACCAAAATATATAGAATATGAGTGTTAATTCTACTCTAGAATTTACCTCGATAGGATGAAAAAGTTATTTTTTTATCTAAATCTTGGTGATCGATCTTGGTTGAGATAGATCGAAAAATACTATTTCAAAGGATACTGATGAGTAAGGATGAAAACAGTTTAGTTATTTTTTTGACAATTTTTCTATAATAATAATAATAATAATAAGTGAGATAATCTGTCTTTTCCCATTTAGCCATTTTCATTGGCTCATTAAGGGATAGAATTTAGTTATAAAATTATTTCTTCCAAAGCTTAAAGTTCCCTGTTGGATTTTTCCTACACTGACTTGTTATTTGTGAAGATTAATTTAGGAATAAAGAAACAGCCTTGCCGTCCACTGAAACTTTGTTTTATTGTATTTGAATTATTTCTTAGTTTTTTATGCAAACAAGAGCTTAACTTGATGTTCTTTTGTTTTTCTTATCAAATTTTTCCAAATGGCAAACTCATAAAACTAATGCCTCTTCAGATACCCCAAATGAGAGACTTTTCTTCTTTTTCTTTTTCTTTTTCTCATTTCATAGCTTGACTTTCTAAGCTATCCAATCCATTTTTCCAAGCTCTCATGGCAATGACTTTCTACGCTCTCATTTTAGTTCTTTTTTTTTTCTTCTTCTTCTCTTCTCTCGTTGCTTCTGATTCACCACCGAATGCGTCAGTTGGCTCGTCGTGTAATTTGAAATCAGTTTGCGAAACTTATGTAACTTTCTTTGCAAAATCTCCTGAGTTTTTGGATTTGGAGAATGTGTCTGATCTGTTTGGAGTTCGTCGATCGTTAATTGCCGAAGCTAGTAACTTGAATCCCGACGACAATCGTCGTCTATTCCCGGGAGAACTCTTGTTGATTCCTGTTAATTGTACCTGCAATGGAAACCAATACTTTGCCAACATCACTTACCAAATCAAGCAGGGTGATGTGTACTATGCTTTAGCAATGACTTCATTTCAGAATCTTACTGAATGGCATGTAGTGAATGAGTCAAATCCCAATTTGGATCCAAACTTACTGGACATAGGAGATGAAGTAACTTTCCCTCTTTACTGCAAGTGTCCATCGAAAACCGACATCCAGAAGAATATCAATTACTTCATTACATACATATGGCAGCCGACCGATAACATTTCTGTTGTCAGTACTGAGTTTAATGTCTCGAGTGACGCCGTATTAGTTGAAAATAACTATACGAATATGAGAGACGCAACGAACCTTCCTGTGTTCATTCCCTTGTTGCGATTGCCTCTTTTCTCTCATATGAATCCATACAACGAGACAACGAAGAACGATAAACACAGGTGGATTATCGTTGTTTTGTTAAGCGTTGGAAGTTCGATTTTGATTGTTATTTTAATAGCTGGATTGGTTTGTGCTCATTTCGTTCATAAGAATAGGAAGTCATTGAAATGGAACAAGGTTTCTGTGGAAATTGCTGGTAGCCCTGCAAGAAATAATGCCTTTGGGGCTAAGACTGACTTGAAAGATGATAGATTGCTTCCTAAGGTTTCAGACTACTTAAGCAGGCCAATCTTGTATGACATCAATGTGATCAAGGAAGCAACCAAGAACCTAAATCGATGCACTCGAATTGGAGGATCGGTGTATCGAGCCACAATCGACAAGCAAGTCGTCGCAATAAAGAAAAGTAAGGAAGATATAACAGAGGAGCTGAACATTTTGCAGAAAGTAAACCATGTAAATCTAGTAAAAGTAATCGGTTTCTCGATCGACATGAATCGTAGTTGCTTCCTAGTTTATGAATACGTAGAAAACGGTTCACTTGACAAATGGTTGTGCTCATCTTCATTGGCCTCCCTTACATGGGATCAAAGAATTTCCATAGCATTAGATGTATCCCATGGTTTGCAATATATGCACGAACACATTCAACCGAGCATCGTCCATCGAGATATCCGAACGAGTAACATACTTCTTGACTCGAGCATGAAGGCAAAACTATCAAATCTCTCCATGGCTAAGCCTGCATTGGACACAACGTCACACAAGATAGATATTTTTGCTTTTGGAGTTGTGTTATTGGAGTTACTTTCAGGGAAAAAAGCGACCGAAACGAAAGGCGATGGCGAGGTTGTGATGTTATGGAAGGATATAAGAGAGGTGATGGATGTTGAGGAGGAGAAGAAGGAAGGGGGGCTAAGGACATGGATGGATCCAAAACTTGAAACCTTCTACCCCATTGATGGAGCTTTGAGCTTGACAGATTTGGCCATGGCATGCACCCATGACTTGCCAATGGTAAGGCCAAGTATGGTCGAGATTGTGTTTAATCTCTCTCTTCTCACTCACTCATCTTCTTTGACGTCATTAGAGACATCTTGGGTTTTGGGTCTGGATTCAATAGAGATTAGCGAAAAGGTTGATACAGTTTTGGCCCGATGATTTTTTATTCAAGAAGTTGAAAAACGACGAATATGTAAAACAAGCATATAGTTCATACAATTTTGGTGAGTGTCACATGATTAATCTCTTTCTTCTCACTCAATCATCTTCTTTGATATCATCAAGAATAAATCAATATCAGAAAGAAATATCAGTTATAATTGTTATTGATCTATCAATATGATTGATATGACGATATTACGTTAATGGATTAACTAGAAATTTGACAATGCAACATATTTGTTCCAATATATGAGTGTTCTCTTTTGAAGTTGCGTGTATGTAATGTGAATTATTAGCCTTCTTATTATAGGGTTGTAATGGATTAAGCTATTGGATTGAAAGTAAGGAAGTAAATAGGATAAATAGGAGGAGATGAAAGTTGTTTTATTTATAATTTTTCTCAAAAAAAATATTTTGCTTCCCATTAATTTATTTTAATAATATCATGTGTTTTAAAAATTGAGAAAATTAAAAAACAAACATGAAGATCAAATGTTTATTTGAATACTCGTGACAAAATTGGAAATTGGCCAAATTAACTCATACAAGTTTTTGTTTTGTACAAAAAGCCTCTTTTGAAAAATAAACTAAATTTTTATATAGTAGATAAGCATATCATTTTGGTCCTCCTCAGCCATGATCAACACTGAAATTTGAATTAAAAAACACCTTTTTCATCTTATATCCAATTATTAATTCTTTTAGATTTTTTCTATAAAATTTTAACTTTCTCAATCAAATCTTTCCTAGTTTGGATATAAGAGGAAAAAGTTAACTCTTTATATAAATCTCAGTAGTTGAGATGGTCGGTCTCGATTGAAAAGGACCGAGAAATTTTAAAGAGTTAAAAAAGAATATGTTAACTGTGAAATGTGAATATTAAAGAGGGATGTTTTTGATAATTTCCAAAGTCATAGGAATGGATTAAACAAATGAGCCTATTGGGAAAAGAGATTCAAAACCTTTACAAAACTTATTTTCACAAACGTCGAAATTATTGTATATTTATATATAAAATATGACCAAAGTAACCCTTGAGGGGGTAGCCAACAATTAAGTGGAGGGTATTTATTAGGATAACTTTGATCATATTTACGAAGCTTTGTTAATATGAGAGAAAGAATATGAGCAGAGGGATTAAATTATTTTGAACCAATTTGCATTAATCATTGATATTCTTTTCCTTTTTCACGACTTCTGCACCTCACTTTCTTCATTTTGTTACACCAACCACTTGTACTCCAACAACTCCATTTCATGTCATTATTTTTTGCATTTCTCAAAAATTATGTGTGAATGAGGGAAATCTTTGAATTCTCTTTTTTGAAATATGTGTAACCAATTGCAGGTTGAAAACAAAAAGATAATTGACCCCTAATATTTGTGTAATTAAAATGTTGTAGTAAGTTATGAAAAACTTTGACATGAATGAAAAATAAGATGTTTACGAAGGGTTTGTGTGTTTTAACCCAAACCCTATATTTGCTTTGTAATTCAAACTCCAAATCAGATGTGGGAGGATCATTATCGTCATGTTCTTTTCTCTCAAATATTCTTCTGCTTGTTCCCGCCTTAACCGCTCAGTCTTTCGTTCCCACTCTTTACCCACTCATTCTTCTGCAAAGAAAAGCACTTTCCCCCTTGATTTTAAGTCCCCTGTTCATCAATACCTTCACATTTCATTAGAAAGATGCTCCTCCATGAGAGAGCTCAAGGTTCTCCATGCCCAAATTATCCTCCAAGGACTGGTTTCTGAAATTCTCACCCTTGGAAAATTGGTCTCTTTTTGCTCTGTTTCTCAAGCTGGGGATCTTCACTATGCCCAGCTTGTTTTTGATCACCTTCTCCAGCCCAATAAGTTTATGTTCAATTGCTTGATAAGGGGATACTCCGTTTCTCAACACCCAATCAATGCTATTTTTCTCTACTTTAAAATGCTGCGATCTGGGTTTTTACCCAATCAATTTACTCTCCCTTTTGTGCTCAAGGCTTGTGCTTCTCAGCTTGCGTATTGGGAAGCTTTATCTGTTCACTGCCATGCTATTCGATTGGGGATTTTGTCTCATGTATGCGTACAGAATGCTCTGATCAATGTTTATGCGGTTTTTGGCTTTGTTCAATGTGCACGCCAACTGTTTGATGAAATGTCTAATAGAACTCTGGTGTCCTGGAATTCGATGATTGGTGGGTACTCTAGGAATGGGCTTTGTAAGGAAGCTTTTTTGTTGTTTCAAGAGATGAGAGAGTCTGGATTTCAGCCGGATCAGTTCACATTGGTTCATCTACTTTCCATTTGTTCAAGAAGTTTTAGCTTAGATATAGGTAAATGTGTGCATCACTATGTAGAGATTACTGGGATTGAGGTTGATCAAATTTTAAGAAATGCACTGTTGGATATGTATGCCAAATGTGGGGATTTGCTTTTCGCTCGGACAATCTTCGATAGAATGATTGACAAAAATGTTGTCTCTCGTACTTCCATGATTAGTGCATATTCAAACCATGGACTTCTTCGCCTTGCTCGTGAGGTATTTGATCAAATTCCGGAGAAGAATGTGATCTCTTGGAACTCGATGATCTCGTGTTATGTCCAAGAAGGTCGATGCAAGGAAGCATTGCTTCTTTTTCAACAGATGTGTGAGACCACTACCATGCCTGATGAGGCTACTCTAGTTAGTGTTCTTTCAGCCTGCAGTCAAATTGGTGATTTAGCCATTGGAGAGAAAACACATTGTTACATGTGCAGACACAATATCATGATTACTGTCACTCTTTTGAACGCCCTCATTGACATGTATGCGAAATGCGGTGCCCTTGAAACCGCCATGGATTTCTTCTTTGAGTTTAAAGATAAGAATTTAGTTTCCTGGAATGTCATTATCCAGGCACTTGCATTACATGGCCATGGACTGCATGCACTAAAACTATTCAATATGATGCATACTTCGGGGATTTGGCCCGACAAAATTACATTCACGGGACTGCTATCTGCTTGTAGCCATAGTGGACTTGTCAACATGGGACGATATTTATTTGAGAGAATGAGTTCCATTTACGGTATCTTTCCTGAAATCGAGCATTATGCATGCATGGTGGATTTGCTAGGAAGAGGAGGGATGTTGCAGGAAGCAATAAAACTCATTGGAGGAATGCCAATGAAGCCTGATGTTGTTGTATGGGGCGCTTTGCTTGGTGCTTGTAGGACTTATGGAAACGTAGACATTGCGAATCAAATCTTGAAACATGTACTGGAGTTGGAGACATGTAATTCTGGGCTCTACGTTCTTCTATCGAACATATATTTCGAAGCAAAGAGATGGGTAGAAGCAAAAAATGTAAGAAAACTGATGAGTGGCCATGGAATCATCAAGTGTAAAGCTGTTAGCTTCATTGAGATTGATGGGTGTATAATAGAGTTCATGGTTGATGACAAGAGACATGAAACAAACGGTATATATTCCATGCTGGATCAGTTAACAGATCATTTGAAGTCTGTTGGGTATTTCTCTAATAACTCAGTTTCCTTTCTGGATTTAGGAGGCTAATGTTACCAATATCTCTTGGGGGGTGTTTGGCCCACCGACCTCAGAAGTTGATGTTAAATAATTTAACTCCACCAACTTCAATAGTGTTTATTATTTAAGTTCACATATTTATCGGGGAACTTTATCTTCCCCTCTTTCTTTATTTTGTACGTTTATCGAAGAACTCCATTTTCACAATTCTGCACCTCAAATACATACTTCCTAAATTCAACATATTAACTTTAGACTTCAGAACTCAACCCAACTCAACGTCGCTCACCCCTTCATGTTGTATTATATATGCTCACTGTATATGAAGAGAGAGAAGACTAACTATTCAGCCTTGCATTTTGGTCATGCGTTGGGTCTTGTGAGCTCAATTATGCTCAGTCCAATCCGAGGTTGATGGCTGAGTAAAAGCCAAGAGAAGTCCAAGTAGATGGCGCTGCAGCATCGAAGGAAGGAGCTGCTCGCTAGCACAAAGTTCTAGTAAGTGTTGCACAAAAGAAGCTTACAAGGTAGATGCAAGCGTTGTAGCACATGGATAGCCTCTATCTTCGACCTTCTACGTAGCAATTTTCTTCATCCAAGAAAGTAGCAGTTTGAAGCCTTCTTGAGGGGAGGAAAAGAGGGCATTTCAAACTATTGTATTTGTGAGTAAACTTGTAGCAATTATTGGACTTTAGATTGAAATGAAATAATGTGATTGTTCGTTTTGTATAATCTTCTCTTCATCAATATAGTATAATATGTAAAGGTCATGGAAGATAAAAACATAGTTCATAATGTGATCGTTGTGTTTAATTTTTAGAAAAATACAGCGGAAGGAAATGGAAGTTATGCAGATTTCAATTGCGTAATGTGGAAAATAGTTGCTCATTTAAACTCGAAATCTCTCTTCATTCACAACCTTGCAAACAAAGCTGTTTTCTGTTTGGTTTATACTGTTTAATCAAAAGGTTTGAGCGTATTTTCATGGTTGAATTTGGCTATTTGTATAACTAGCTAGATTAAGAATAATAAACTTACATGAAAAAACAAATTTTCCTCTCTTTCTTACATGTTGCAACTGTGTATTAAATGGACAGAATTTTCTATTAGATTAAAAAGCACCCTTGGCGAAGTTAACAATGTAGTCTTTGAATTTTAGTTTTAATAATTTAATCACTAAACTTTTAATTTTGTAGTAATTTAGTTATGTAACTTTAGTGTGTAACAATTTATTGATTGTATTTTAAATTTTATCATGTTTTAAGTCTCTATTGTGAAAAAAATGTCATTAAGATTTAATAGGATTTCATACATATATATATATGATTAAACCAAATGTGTTTGTAAACTATAAAGATTAAGTTGTTACATAATAAATGTTTATTTTTATAGTATGTTTAATAGTGGAGATTAAGTTGTGATAAAGTATAGAGTACCCATCTAAATTATTACCGATTAAGTTCAAAGGGTAGATTGTTATAAATATATTTGTATTGAGACTAAAATGTTATTTACAAACTTTCTGCAACTAATTTTTGGTCATGGATTGTTATATTAAACTATAATTAAATCTTATTAGTTGATTTCCTAAGAAAATTAATTTTATAGGAGCCAAACTTTAAAAGTTCAAGTAGGGATCCAACTGAAGTGGTTGTAGGATGATAAAATTGGGCCAAGGGATCCTATTGCACTACTGGGCTAGCTCTTTGTAGGACCCTTATCCATTCCCCCCCAAGTTGACCCAATTCCTGCCTTCCTAAGTCCAATTCAAAAATGAATAGGAAAACCCCAGGTTAACCTTCCTATAAATATATTATTATATTTCTATGAAAAGCATGTTAATATTCTTGCCTAAAAAATTTGTTATCTTATGCAATCTTGTCTGATTTAAGAATTAGAGTATCATTGGCGAGCACCCTCTCAGTGCACATCTTGGTCGCCTCATCTTGATTGCCTCATCCTAGTCTTCGCATCTCGAGTTGCATCTTCTTGTATGTTTTCATCCCAATTTCCTCATCTCAAATCATCTCATCTTGATTACCTCATCCTAGTCATCTTATCCTAATTGCCTTATCTCAAGTTACCTCATTCCAGTGACCTCGTCTCGAGTCACCTCGTTTTAGATCACCTCATTGTGGTCTCCTTATTCCATGTCGCTTCTTCTCCAAATTACAAATCTATAATTGAATCACATGAAGGTCATATGAGATTTCTCTTGGTCATAGTTTGGGAAATGTTGGCATTGTATATGAAGGAAGACGAGTGTGTTATGTGTTCTATTAAAAAGCATACTAGAGTTTAGAGATGAGTAACATGAATTAACGTATGGTTGGAGGTGGCTCCGACTAGAATCAACACCTAAATTCACCTTGGCCTCTTTTGAAGGAGGGAAGACCCAGGGAAATAGAACAACATTGCACAATGCCCATAGTAGAAAATGAAGTAAGAGAAAAATCCTAAGTGATGACGAATAGAGGCGGGTGAGGCAAGAACTAAAAATGCCAGAAATTGATGAGACATTGGTGGTTAAGGTCGAAACCAACCCACTCTTGATGGTTGAGGCCAAGGCCAACCAACCCTTAGTGGCTGAGGCAAACCTGAAGAATCTCGTGGAATGGAAAGCTTAATTAGAACAAGACTTCGAGGTAATGAAAGTTATTAGGACAAACCAACTCCTCGGTTCTTCGGAGAAAGCAAAAAGTTGCCTAGAGAGATCAATTGCTGGAAGAATTGGAATCAGGCTCAATCATATCTAAGGAAAAACGAATCAGTGTTGGGACCAAATTGGCACTACATGTTGGGAAAAAACCTTCCACTACTACCATAGGAATAAACTGGAAAATAATAGAGAGAAATTAAAAGAAAGCAATAAAACTGGAAATAAGAATTAAGATGGAAAATCTCCAAACCAAAGAAAAAATCACGGACTAAAAATTTGATTATGCAAAAATTATTACAATAGTACAAAAGATTTTATGATGAAATTTTTTTGTGTAATTGTAATAATTTTTTACATAGTAAAATTTTTCCGGTCCATATTTTTTTTCCTCCAATTTGGAGTTTTTCACATAAATTCTTGTGTGTCCCGTTTTATTCCTTTATTTGAATTCCTTTATTATTTTTTTCTCGGTAATAATAAGAGGTTTTTCCTCATACTAAAATAATTTTGAACTTCATCGATGCAAAAATGAGTCAACAAAAATCACCATCTATATTAACATAAGGTATGTCAATGCAAGCATGCCTCATCAAATAACTTTAGTTAAACATCATTGGTGGACCATAGTCGATGAAAATGTACATTTTGTTGACATGTCTGTTGATGAAGACATGGCATATTGGAACGAGGTTGGTTATCCTGATGCAACGAGTGTCGACCAAAGCTACCCTCTCCCAAAACTTTTGACAAATTGTGACGAGATGTAAGGAGCCCAAAAACTAGAATTTGACCTATATTAACACACATGCGTCGGTATAGCCTTTTTTTCGGGTCAAGAATTTGACATTCTCCCGACACATTGTAAAAACGTCGAAAGAAATCAATGGTAAACGAATATCTACGTCGTTAGGAGAAATGTCAGCTGTCCTTGACAAGACCTGCACATATCTTCACAATGATGCGTTATTGTCTATTTTAGGTATAAACCCTCATGGCTTTGCTTTTGGTTTCATCGAAAAGGCCTCATGTCATTGGAGATAATTATCCTCCCCCATAAACCCATGATCATACACTTATCTAGCCAATATGAGACTTCGATTGCATTCCTAACAACCCTTCCCTTGAACAAAGGATCATCGAACCTCCCTCTAAATAATCAATTACATTTAAACAGATCGCCTATATGAAAGCTCAGATATGAAATAATCATACCTCCAAATTATACTAGAGAACACCGCCTATCCTAGAGCTCAACCATGGATAGATACCATCATGACTATATCTTATGAGGTGCTCCACTTCTTTGTTCAACACTCGAACATGGCTAAAATAGGACATGGCTTAATACGATTTGTTAGAGAAAAAAATCCTAATATCTCTAGATGGTACGGTCCACTTTGAGTATAAACCTTCATAACTTTGCTTTTGTTTTAACATAAAAACCTCATACAAATAGAGACAATTGTTCTCACTTATATACCTAGGATCATTCTCTTTCCTAACCAATGTGGTACTTTGTTTGGACCTAACAATCTTTTCCTCGGACAAAGTACCATATTGAGCCGATCACACCCCCTCCCAAACTACCTTTTTAACCTGAGAAGAGGTGTGAAGACAGTAGATGCCAACCTTCTTATGACATCCATTGCCTAACCTATTCTTGAAACTTGTTTCCATTGCGCCTGTGGTACCTGATAAACAATTGATGTACACATGTATCTTCTGTTCCACATACTCTTATCTAGACTCATAGGCATATAAACTTCGTTATCAGACGAAAAACATTCATCACTTATACACAAAACCAAAACAAGTTTACATAAGTTTATACAACATAGTATTACCTAGGTTCTATCCTTCCCACTACTATGTACAACAAAGTCTTAAAAACTTTTTTTTAAAAAAAACATGATGGACTGCCTAAACTTTCAGTCCTTAGAGATCTTTGAGCTTGTTGCAGACTGACAGATTAACTAGGCCCCGGGGAATTGACCGCTACCTAGGAAAAATGAAAACATTTGAAAATGGTGAGATAAAATACCTAGTGAGTGACATTTTTCTAAAACATATTTATACAAAGACATGATAAGAAAACATGGTCTACTAGGTAAACATGTGTTTCCATGACTCAAGATAAGGAACAATACTATTTTCATTAAAAAGAACATAACTTTCTGTGAGTATATAAAACCCTAAAAATCTCAATCATCGTTTGTTCGCTTGAAAAATAACTCAGTTGAGGGAGAACCCTTTTGCTCAATCACTCAACGTCGTTTATCTTAGTTGATGTAGAGTAATCTCAATACAGTTAGCATCACCGACACTATCATATGTGCATGTAGATATACCCCAAAGTCTAGTACTAATATTAATACTTATACCCTAGATACCGTCATCTCCTTAGGTATCAAGGGACCCAGATGACTTCATTTCCTTGAGTATCAGGTTTATTTGATAAAAAAAACACTTAAAACATGTTTTTAGGCTAAAATTATAGTATTTCAAGTAATAAGCATTCCATTGAAAACATTACATAGAAATAGTATAGGCATGAGAGATAATTCAACATTAAGAAATGTTTTATCAACCCATGGTTTCAATCATAAAACTTAAGCATGCTTCATAAAATTCTATACAAAAGTTGTCATGCTTTGGAACTTAAAAACATGCTGCAAATTAGATAAATATACTTAAGAAATTTTGGCACAAGCTTACTAAAATGTATGCTTCGTTTTACATAAAGCACTAGTCTTAAAAAGAGAAAGACCATGCATCCAACAACATAGGCTTCTGATGACGAAAATTTGGTGAACGCAATTATGCGATGCATGTCTTAAGGTATGCATTGATACTCATGCGTTGGTGGTCATGCATTGGAATGAAACTATGTGTTAATGAATATATGCGATGACCATGCGTTCCCTCACAAGTTTTCTTGTGCTCACGCCAAGTATAATGCGAACGCAATTTTCTCGGGTGATCCGAGGTCGAACTCAGGGACTTGTAGCTAGACGTATGCGGTAATGTGTTTACGGCGGATGAATAAAAGAATGATGGGGGGTATAAGCTACAAACTACTCCTACTTCCAACTAACAGATTAAGCGATGAGAATATGAATGAGAGGTAGAGACACGACAACCGTTGACGCATAGTAAATAAATGGAAAATAGATAAAATGTGTGAATGTGTTCATCGCAACCCTAAGCTTGACTGCAAGGGCAACCTCAGCCAACACAAACTATGCGATCATGCTACACACACTTGTGCCTAATTCTAGGACGCATGCGATGTATATGCGATAGCGTCGAGAAGCCTATGCCTAAGCCTCCATAACCCGCTCACGTGCTCTCACACATAAGCGTGATGACCACATACCACGTATCCTACTTATGGACGCATGCAATATTCTATCCGTAGGGTGCATACGCTGTGTAATAGCAAATGAAGCTTATCTTTAAGTTCCCCATTCTTGCTTATGCGTTTCAATCCACTCTCTCAAGTCTTAAATTTGGTTTTTAGACTACTTTCTCAAGTATGCCTAAATGATGAATGATGCGCTCATAAGACAAGATAACCACATAAACTTGGCTGACGTAAGATTATTCCTATCTCTAGTGAATACTTTCTTACATTACTTAATGCGACCAACCACTAACCGTCTCGAACAGTTAGTTGTTGCTGATTTTACTCATAGACAAACGTTGCGTTCGCCTATAGACAGGCGTTGCTACAGCTTCACACTAAGCAAATAAGGTTTTCTCACAATACTCACGCAACGCACACCTTCTGGTGGTTTGCTACATGCTTCATATTTCTATGCCGCATGATTAAGCATGCAATACTCTAACAGTCTCACTAAGTGATGCAATGAATGTTAAAGATGCTAAGCAAAGAAAGATGGAGATGGAATCGAAGGAAACATAGAAATACATTGAACACACAATGTATTAATTTCTTAATTCAAAATGCAATACAATACAATATAAGAAAACAAGAGAAAATGAAATGACCTGCTGGAAACAATGCTTTTAGCAGATGTGTGTCAAGGCTGCCAGTGGCACCATGGAAGGGCGGTAGAGCTGACTCTCTCGAGATCTAACTCCATTGAAGGCTCCGGTCGTCACTTGGAATGGATGAAGGAGATGAAGAACTCTTCAAGCTTTCTTCTAACTCTTTGGTTTGGATCACAAAGGATCCACACCGAAGGTAGGAAACCTTAGATGGAAACCTTGGATGGTCTGAAATTCTGCTCATCGGCTTCTATTTATAGAGCTAACATTAATGGACCTGCTCCCGAAGTTGGAAAGACATTATGCTCCCGAAGTTGGAAAGACAAGAATGAAAACAGACCTGAGAGACCCTATCTATTTCTAGAGTTCGCGGAGTTCTGAATCCTATAATACATCCCTCCGATTGGTAAGGTCGCTCCAGAGCAGACATGCAGGCGCATTATAGAATCTCATGATGCAACCTAATGGAAGAGACCGTAGGATGTGTTCACACACTTCCTTCTCCCACATACTATGAACAACTTCCCCTATGTACCTTGGTATTGACTCATGAAACACTCTCCGAATGGAGTCCACTCCCAGGGCAGCCCAAAGCCAAGCATGAATCTCACGGTGTGAACTCTTAGGGACGCTAGAGCTAAAAGTACATTACTTCTCTCCAGCTGAAGTGTTCTAGACGATTAGAGTATAAAATACTTAGCGATACATTTTGACTAACTAAACATATCCTAAGTCTAGGTGATTCATCCGAGTATAACTTTTATACTAGATTTTTAACCTACGATGTCTAGGTGATAAACAAATTTTATTACCTCACAACGCTCACGCATGCTCATAAAATCGGTTTAACCTAACTCAGACGTCAACTCGATCTCTAGGTAGTAGGTGTTCTGTGAACCGTCAACTTAAAAACCTTCAACCTTAGTCATCTTATCTGAATTTTTGCCAAGATCTTGTTGGGTGAGTTTTCTTGTAACTTCGGTTTTACAAGATATCGACCTATTTTCTATGAAATTTAGGATTGCTCGATGGTTATCCCTAAATGAGCATGTATCTTATCATTGTTATAGATTTTAGAAGTCTAGGTTATTTTATAACAATTATAAAATGAATTATAACAATTATAACCCTAGAGCATTCATCTATAACATGCTTCCTTCAACCAAACATGCTTTAATATAACACTTATATTAAAACTAAGCATGCATAGTATATATTTTATAACACTTATAAGATATAATAAATGCATGTCACATGCTTTTTCAATGGTGAGGTTTTAGAACTATATGGCATACTATATGCACACATAATCAAACAATATTATACATCGCATAATAGATAAATAACACTAAAGTGGACCGATTTTGGCATTAAAAACAAGCAAATAACTAGTTTATTACAAAAATCAGCAACCAGCTTCCTGGAACCAGCTTCAAACACTTTGAACCATCTGGAACAGGCCAACAAACTCTCGAACCGACTGAAAAACTCCAAAAACCAAGTTGAACCGGTCAAACCGGCTCAACCAGGTTAAACGAACCGATCCAGACCGTCTGGACCGGTTGGTCAATGGCCGCTGGCGCAATCAACGGAAGCAGACGCGGGACGGGTCGACAGAGCGCGCGGGTTGCGAGCAGGCGGGAGGTGCACGGGCAGCTTCGAATCGGGTTGCACGAATCGGAGCGGGCGGGCGCTCGGGTTAGATCCGGTCGGGTAGGCGTGTGAGCGAGAAATCGGGTCGGGTCTGTGAGCCAAAATTCTCCAATTCTGCTACTGTACTCTCTCCTGGAATCAAGAAATTACAGCCTAATTTCAACTCTAATGAGTCCAACAAATTTACAGACCCTTTTTCACACATTAATGTTATTAAACATGTGAGCAATTACAAATTTCCACTAGAAATTTAAAGAAAAACAATGCCAAAATCAAAATAAATCCACTTTAGTCCATATTTCATTCAACACTTGAATAGAAAGGAAAAAGACACCCATTAAAAGCAATTGAGCATAATTAAAGCATGCTCTGATACCACATGATGGAACACGAGACATACGCAGCGAAATAAGAACCTAATTACAATCTAATTGCTTTTAATTTAAAGGAAAAAATGCATGCAATTGAAGGAGAAAACAGTAATTAACTTACCTTTGAAGCTCCCGAAAGCCACTTTTCCTCGCTTTATCTCGACCCGAACTCTTTCGGACCACCACTAGAGTTGACCTACTATCCTCTAGACTCAGAATCGAGTTGTGGGACCCGGTGGATGAAGAAACCGAGAGAGAGAAAGAGATGAAAAAATAAGATGGAATTTTGGTTTTGGGTTTTCCCTCTTTTTAGCCCAATTTTGAAAAACTAAATTTGAAAAAATTGACAAAAGTTTTTCAACCAAATTGAAAAACCCAATTTATAGAAAAAAGCCATGCAACAATTGCATGAACCAAATCCCTAAAAACCCAACACCTATAATCCACTATCTTAGTGGGCTTAATGTCTCCACTATAAGCCAACACCTAGCTCACTATTTTATTAGTGAAATTATCCAACAAAAGTTTAGATTTTTCCACTAACTTTAGTCAAAGGGCAAAATAGTCATTTGGTCAAAGTAAAGTTTGACCAAAAAGTCAACATTTTGACTTTTTATGATTTTTTCCGTGTTGACTAATTTTGACCTCCCGAGCATGATTCCACATTCATTTTCTCGAAATTCAAATCACATTTGAATATAAGGTCGGTCAAAGTTTGACTTTTCAAAGTCAAAAAGTCAACTCTTTGACTTTTTACATCTTTGACCATTTCCATTATTTCCGAGCTTCTGAATATGAACGTATTCATATTCTTGATATTTAAATCACATTTAAATATTAAAGCTGTATCTCTAAACTGAAAACCCGACCACTATATCACATATACTTGTCGGTTTCTCTCTCTTCACCTAATTCGAATAATTCGAATAATTCTATCATATTGTTCTAAGTTTATTCCATATGAGCTAGCAGGGGAACCTAATGGACCTATAGATCATGGGCTCCAACAGTCCGAGATTAGCTAGTTAAACTCTTTAGATGGAGCTAATCAACATTCGTTCACTAACGGGTCATTCCACTATAGTCCAGTAGTTGCACTCCTCTCACTATAGATATATTTGTGTCCATTTGATATAACCATGATTAGTAAGCTAATCCTTCACAGGTTGTTCGTAATCTCGGATGGATCATAAAAACCGTTTACCCCCAAGACTACATCTTGTTCCTTAAGTTCCACTGATCCTCTAATGAATAATTGGTTTAAGGTCCAACCTATAACCCGAATCCCTCTCGAGACAAGGAGAGAGTGGGGCCCCTTGTTCAAGATCTGGATTCAGTACTAAAGGGAACAACCTATCCATTATCCCTATAACAGGTAGGAGTGAATTCCGTCTTGCACCCTATGTTCCCAGCTATCCACCTAATCTTACCCCTAAAATGGGAGGCTTATTGGGCCAGCGATGATGAGCTGCCCTCACCTATGCAGATCTAAGGATAATTTCGTGTGAACAGGAGTTCATAGTTAGCTCAGAATTAAGATTAAGTTACGTAGGTCATCAATTAACGAAATAGTCAGTTTTATATATAAAACAACATTTAAAACGTAAAAAGTGACTATTTCATGGTTTAGTCTTATGCAAACTCATTGCATAGGATGCCCTCACTCATATATCTCTATGTGAACGATTCAGGATAACATCATTTGTATTAACTACAAAGTGGGCCGCATCCATAGTGTCCCCAGAATAAGGCGCCCAACCTTATTCATATACTATAGACCATTTTGGCTATATATTTGAACCTGATCCATATTTATGTCACTATATAAAGTTCAAACTACATTAAATAGCCTCATGACCTTAGTTTATTGGATTCAAGATTACAATTTCAATAACAACTTTATCAAAAACAAAACAGAATATGTTTATTAATTTACAAACTGAGTTTTAGGACATAAAATCTAACAGGTGAAATGTCAACATCATCTTTTGATTTTCCAAAGATATGCGTTGATGCTTCCATTCCACCAACCTTGCGGTAATCCTGCTATTATGGTTATCATCATGTAGCCGCAATCTTGAAATGACCGCATTCACTTGATTACCACAACTTCTACACGATGACCGCAATCGCTTGACGATCGCAACTCCTATGCCTGTCTCTTATACACATCTAGATGTGTATAAGAGACAGCGCAACGCCTATGCGATGGACGCATGCGGTCGATTACCGCAACACCCATGCATTGAACGTATGCGTCCATTTACAATGGATAATTTCTCCGCATAAGGTCGTCTATGCGATAGCCCAACTTCTGCATCTACGTCCGATTCCTGCATTAGCTACAAAGATAGATAATTGAATGCATAATAACACATAATAGTAGGTTAGCCGAGATTCTTGATACTAAACGACGCAAACTCATTTTCTCATGAATTCATAACATAATTGTCGCATATTCTGTTTAACAGCCTTCATAATTCTAAATAAAAGGCCTAAGATGATGTGAATTTCTTCATGTCATCACACCCCCAAACTTAGAATCATGCTTGTCCTCAAGCATGCGTTATACTCAAAAAATTTTAACTCACCGTCAGACCTTCCTTTGCGATGACCAGCTTCTCAGAGTATAATTTACTCATACCTCTAACCATCGCCGCAATGCTCTCCTCCACTTCAGATGCTTCTTCAAAAAGATCTTTTCTACGTTTAAATCCGACAAGCCTTTGCTAAAAAATTTTGTTATTCATTTCCCGTAACTTTGCGTTTAGCTTTTGAGAATGCATTCGTTCAAAATACTTCAAAAAAAAATTGTGGTTACTTATTCGAATGTGGCATTGAACCTGGTTACACTCTTCGTTTTGGCTTACCCCTACGTGTGTCATGCGGGCGTCCAACTTCGGTTGCGTTCCATATTCATCTCAACTCTTGTCTTGCTTAACTGCGGCCGACAGAGGATTTGCGCTTATGCATTTATCCTGGCAACTTGCCTTAGTTTTGGCTTGCCCCCACGTGTGTCATGCGGACATCTAACTACGGGTAGGTGCCTTTCACAACTTAACTCTCATCAACATGGGTTTCCCAATTGCGTTGACATTGGAGTTGTTATTCTCATTTTTTTTCATTGAAATGATCACAATGTAATGAACGCAATTCTCCAAGACCGCTGCCACCCCCAAACTTAGAGGTTAGCAGCGTTCTCACCATAAAGCTAAAAACAAAATCATTAGGAATGCAGTAATCAATGTTTGAGCCAAGGTTTGCACATAAGAAAACTTAAGACTTTCAAAATTTGAAGAAGCTATTAAAAGTAAGGAGTGCCTTGCGATGCTTAGTTAGCGGATGCGGTGAATTATACGTACCATCATAGATGCATCGCAAAGGACGCAATCAGCAAGGAGAATTTCAAAAGGATAATGCATAAAGGATAACAAGAAAGGACCTTAGGCAGAATAACACATGCAATTATACGTTGGAATCCACTCGATCGAAGCCATGCGTTGAAGGATGAAGGGAATTCTTCTGTTGTAACTACGCACCGAGGAGAATTATTATCGCACCTACAAGGAGCAAACGCACCACAACCAAGGAAGCAGCCGCATATCCAAAATAACAATAAATGTAAAAATAAACTAAACTAAGAAAGCAAGGTAAATATAAAGTAGAAGACGTCCCTGGAGAAATTTGAGTGTTGTCACCGCAAAGGAGTCTCCCATGCAAGAGATTTCTCTCAACAACTTAGGTCAAAAGCTTGCCCTGACCTTTGGAACTTCCGGCAATTGGTGGCGCATACAGTCGTCATGTGTTTAGAACTACCTTCAGCTCATGCAACTGATTACCTTTCTATCTTGGGGTCAATACTGGCTTTCGACGCATCGCCTACACTTCAATATTGGTTGCAACTCGGTCGCCACAAGCTGCAATTACCCCCAAGATAAAAAGTTGCCTGCAGAGACACAAAACTCAACAAACAATTAGCTGCCAAGTCCCCGGCAACGATGCCAAAAACTTGATTGATGAAAATTTTGGTGAATGCAATTATGCGATGCATGTCTTAAAGTATGCGTTGATACTCATGGGTCGGTGGTCATGCGTTGGAATAAAACTATGGCGTTAACGAATGTATGCGATGACCACGCGTTCCCGTCACAAGTTTTCTTGCGCTCACGTCAAGTATAATGCAAACGCAAGTTTCTCGGGTGATTCGAGGTCGAACTCAGAGACCTGTAGTTAGACGTATGCGGTAATGTGTTTATGGCAGATGAATAAAAAAAATGATGGGGTATAAGCTACAAATTACTCCTACTCTTAACTAACAGATTAGCGATGAGAATATAAATGAGAGGTAGAGACACAACAACCGTTGACGCATAGTAAATGCATGGAAAATAGATAAAATGTGAGGATGTCTTCATCGCAACCCTAAGCTTGACCACAAGGGCAACCTCAGCCAACGCAAACTATGCGATCACGCTACACACACTTGTGCCTAATTCTAGGACGCATGCGATGTATATGCGATAACATCGAGAAGCCTATGCCTAAGCCTCCATAACCCGCTCACGTGCTCTCACACATAAGCATGATGACCACATACCACGTATCCTACTTCTTGACACATGCAATATCCTATCCGTAAGGTGCATACACTGTGTAATAGAAAACGGAGCTTATCTCTAAGTTCCCCATTCTTGCTTATAGGTTCCAATCCGCTCTCTCGAGTCTTAGATTTGGTTTTTAGACTATTCTCTCAAGTATGCCTAAATGATGAATGATGCACTCATAAGACAAGGTAACCGCATAAACTTGGCTGACGTAAGATTATTCCTATCTCTAGTGAATACTTGCTTACATTGCTTAATGCGACCAACCACTTACCCTCCCGGGCAGTTAGTTGTTGCTGACTTTAATCATAGACAAACGTTGCATCAGCCTATAGACAGGTGTTGCTACAGCTTCATACTAAGCAAATAAGGTTTTCTCACAATACTCACGCAACGCACGCCTCCCGGTGGTTTGCTACATGCTTCATATTCCTATACTGCATGATTAAGCATACAATACTCTAATAGTCTCATTAAGTGATGCAATGATTGTTAAAAATGCTAAGAAAAGAAAGATGGAGATGGAATCGAAGGAAACATAGAAATACATTGAACACACAATGTATTAATGTCTTAATCCAAAATGTAATACAGTACAATATAAGAAAAGAAGAGAAAATGAAATGACCTACTGGAAACAATGCTTCTAGCAGATGTGTGTCAAGGCTTCCGGTGGTGCCATGGAAGGGCGGTGGAGTTGACTCTCTCGAGATCTAACTCCATCGAAGGCTTCGGTCGTCACTCGGAATGGATGAAGGAGATGAAGAACTCTCAAGCTTTCTTTTAACTCTTTGGCCTGGATCACAAGGATCCACCCGAAGGTAGGAAACCTTGGATGGTCTGAAATTCTGCTTATCGGAATAATGACCTAATTACACTCTAATTGCTTTTAATTTAAAGGAAAAAATGCATGTAATTGAAGAAAAAAACAGTAATTAACTTACCTTTGAAGCTCCCTAAAACCACTTTTCCTCGCTTTATCTCGACCCAAACTCTTTCGAACCACCACTAGAGTTGACCTACTATCCTCTGGACTCAGAACCGAGTTATGGGACCCAGTGGATGAAGAAACCGAGAGAGAGAAAGAGATGGAAAAAATAAAATGGAATTTTGGTTTTGGGTTTTCCCTTTTTTTAGCCCAATTTTGAAAAACTAAATTTGACAAATTTAACAAAAAATTTTCAACTAAATTGAAAAGCCCAATTTATAGAAAAAAGCCATGCAAAAATTACATGAAGTAAATCCATACAAACCCAACACCTATAATCCACTATCTTAGTGGGCTTAATGTCTCTACTATAAGCCAACACCTAGCCCACTATTTTGTTAGTGGAATTATCCAACAAAAGTTTGAATTTTCCCACTAACTTTGGCTTACCCCTATGTGTGTCATGCGAGCATCCAACTTCAAGGTAAATCCTTATTAAAACTTAGTCACTCACTGTCTCGTGCTATCCCCAAGGGTTATAGGCTTCTCTTACTTGCGTTTGCTTTCTGACATAGATAAATACCTTTGGTTATAACATTGGCTCTCTTTTGCGCTTAAATCTAGTATTAAGGCTTAACAATTCCCTTAGAATCTTCTTTATAAGCTTACCAATGCCTAACCTCCTACCAACGCATCACCCAACACTTAGTCGCTTCACATGCTACTTGGCCGATCGGGCACAAGGCACACACGCATAGATACTTAGATAGGTGCTAGGAGACTCACACACCTCCTAGGCATTGGGCAGTTGAGGGCGTTAGAATTCACACGTTCTTGGTGACGGCACCCTTCTGCCGTACGACCTCAATGCAACACCACGCACACACACCCTTACCAACGTCCATGCACACTTAGGTGTCCTCTCACCTAACTCAGTTGCTTGCTTGTTCTTCGGTTGCAGCTATCTGCTTGTTCATCCACAACATTTTCCAGATTCAACTTCCAGCTTTTATCTTAAAATCTAAACATTATCTTACAAAATTTCCTTATAAGAAATTCTTCCTAATCATGTTAACTCTCTTACCTTAAAATTTGAGCTTCCAATTTCGCTTGATGATCTTAAACTCCTCCAATCTTCTCAGCTTGCTCGAGTGAACTAAATCTTGGAACACTCTTCAAATTCTTCAAGATTTCAGCGGGAATTTGTTGGAATTTCTTCTTGGCAGCCTTGGAACACCTCCTTCACCGGTTGAATTACACTTAGGCAGTAACTTCTTTCCTTAAGTACGAGAGAATTAGGAAAAACTGATTCCTTCTTCATAAATTTATATTTATACTAAGACTTGCATGACTAGGGGCTTAATTTGGTGACACCTAGGCCACTAACTCATGCTTAAGGACTCTAATGATGCCACTCAGCCTACTAACCAAGTGATTAAGCTAACTTTTCTTCTTCATCTCAACGTATAAGGCTTACATTCTCTCCAACCCCTTTCTCGACCAATACACACACAACTAACTACCTTCAATGCCTTACCTTAGGTGCTTCTTCTTTAGCACCTTGTCCACCTAACACAGTCCAAACTAACCTTTATGGACCCATGTGCTTTCTAAGTTAAGTTGCCTGCCAACACCTACAAACAACCCTACACTTAACCACTGATCTCAAAACTTTGCAGCTAATGCACACCTCGCAGCTTCATGCCTAGTACTTTCGCTTAACGCATCATCATCACCTGCTCTTACACACCTAGCCGCATGCAAGCTACCTACTTGGGCCCACCTAACCTTTAGTGAGGCCAACGTTTGCCTTTTGCTAGCTACAGCCGACATCAGTGCTCAGTAGCCCAACTCTTACCTCTACTCCTTAAGCCTTTGGACACGGAGTATTCTCTTTCTTCAACATTTAGCCAATTATCTTTCATTAGACCACCAACGCTTGGCATGGCTCTATCTCTATAAGCCTTCCAAAAATTCTACTAAGTGTTAAGACTTTTCCATTCCATCCGAGGGCTTCTAGTTCCAATACTTTGAAAATTCTTTCACTTCTAAGCTCATCTCTTTCACTTCTAGTTCCCCAACACTTAGGAAATTTCCTTGCCTTAGCCTACTCCACACCCAGTTTCCCTTTACATACACTTTTAAAAAAATTTCACTAAAGTGTTGGATGTCTCTCAAGCCACCCGAAAGCCCTTTCTTCCAACACTTAGGATATTTTCTTTCTCTTCTATACTTTTACATACTAACAACATTCATAACATGTTATACAATTAAGTTAACAACCACAAACATTAAACATCAAATAAAACACAAGTGTAAATACTTAGGAGAACAAGTTCGAGGGTTTACAAAGCCTCCCCTCATCCCACCACTACCGATTACCGGCTAGAGTTTGCTCTTAACGAAGTCTAGAGCAAAGCCAAAGCCAGATAGAGTGTAACCATGTTGGATTATATGTCCTAAAACTCACAGTTTGTAAACTTTAAACATATTTCTATTTTTCAATAAAGATGTTATTGAGATTATTTCATTAAAATTGTTATTGAACATATAAATTCCTAAATCCAATAAACTAACGAATCTATGGCTATAACATGAATATTTAAACTTTATGTAGAGACATAAAAAGGTTCAAGTTTAAATATATAGCCAAAATGGTCTATAAGTATATGGATAGGGTTGGGTACCTTATCCTGGGGACACTATGGATGCGGTCCGCTTTGTATATTGATACAAACAATGTGATCCCAAGTTCGTTCATATGGAGACATGCGAGTGGAGACATCCTATGCAAAAGATGTTTTCATAAGACCGGACCATGGAATAGTCACTTTTCTTAATAACGACCTACTATTAAAACTAACTATTTCAATTTAATGACCTAAGGTAACTTGATCTTAATCCTAATTGAACTATGAACTCCTGTTTATTCGAGATTATCCTTTAATTTGCATGGGTGAGAGTGACTCAACATCGCCGCCCAATAAGCCTCCCATTTTAGGGGCAATATTGGATAAATAGCTGGGGATATAGTCCTAAGACAAAATTCACTCCTATCCAAGGGTTAGCAGATAGATTGTTCCCATTGGTGGGTTGTATGTCCTAAAACTCGTAGTTTGTAATATAAAACATATTCTATTTGCAACAAAGATGTTATTGATATTTATTCAATAAAATTGTTGTTGAGTATAAATTGCACATGTAATGACTAAATCCAATAAACTAAGATCCATGACTATTACATGAATACTTGGAATTTATGTAATGACATAAAAATGGATCGAGTTTGAGTAAATAGCCAAAACGGTCTATAGTATATGAATAAGATTGGGTACCTTATTCCGGTGACACTATTGGATACGACCCACTTTGTATCTAGTGCAATCGATATGATCCTAAATCGTTCATGTGGAGACATGCAAGTGGAAACGTCCTGTGAAAAGAATTTTTATAAGACCAGGACCAAGAAATAAGTCACTCTTACTTTATAAGGTGTTTACTGTTTAAGACTGACTGTTTCAACTCGATGACCTAGGTAACTCGACCTTAATCCCGAGCGAACTATAAACTCTTGTTTATTTGGGATTATCCTTAGATTTACATAGGTGAGGGTTGGCTCAACATCACCAGCTCAATAAGCCTCTCATTTCCAGGCTAAGATCAGGTAGATAGCTAGGGACATAGGGTGCAAGATGGAATTTATTCATACCCATCTCTAGGGATAGTAGAGAGGTTGTTCTCTTAAGTATTGATTCCAGGTCTTGAACAAAGGGTCTCACCCTCTCATTGGCCTGAGAGGGACTTGGTTTAGTGATTGAATCACAAACTTATTATTCATTAGAGGATCAGTGGGATATAAAGAGCAAGATGTAATTTCGAGGGTAAAACAACATTAGACCCAACCGTTATTATGAATAACCAGTGAAGGGTCGAATTACTGATTATGGTTAAATCAAGTGGATAGAAATATATCTATAGTAAGGAAAGTGCAACCACCGAGTTATAATGGTGTGTCTCGGTGGTTATCGAAACTTAATTAATTCAGATTAAATAGTTTAATCGATTAATCTCAGATCGTTGGAGCTCATGATCTGTATGTTCATAAGGTCCCTTTACTAGCTCATAAAATATTAAACCTTGGATTAAAATATTGAGCGAATTTAAAGCACTCAAATTCGAAATTAGGGTTTGAATTTGAAATGTTCAAATTCAATTTAGGGTTTAGATAATTATATTCTATATAATTAAACGTTTAAATTTATCAAAATTAAACATAATTGGAAAGTTTAAAATATTTAAATATTGATTACATGAATAGGATTCATGTTTGAATTAGGTGTTTTATTAATTTAATATTTGATATTAAATTATCAATTAATTAATTAGTTAAAATTAAAAAAATTCAAATTAGGAAATTCAATTTCAGAAATTGAATTTTAATTTAATTTCATTAAGTTATAAAATTGAATAAAATTAAATTTGAAATTGAGTTTAGTGGAATTGTCCAAGATTTCAACTTCTTAGTAGATTTCTCCACAATTCAATACATAGTTAATGCTAATTGAAGTATCAATTAGCTGAATGAGTGAGTACTTGCATGATTCAATTTGATAAATACTCCGAATTTCAGAGTATTGAAGGACAAGCATTCTGAATTTTGAAAACTTTTCAACAAAAATAGTTTTTGCTCTCAAGCTCTCTCAAGCCCACTCATCCCTCCCAATTCTGAGTTTCCACCACTCAATCCAAAGTTGAGAATAGTAGAGAAGGTTCTCTTGGTGGTCTACTGAAGAAATTGAAGGTCAATTTCATAGATTAAGTAAGGAGCAAGTGAAAATCTTCAAAGGTATACACAATGAAACCCTCTTTTTGTTAAAAACTTGTTTTAGCATGCTTTGACTCAAAATTAAGTGTAATTAGGGTGCTTAATGATTCTGTTAGCTTCCGTTTTATGCATGTTTATTCTATCACCCTTAAGTACTAACTCCTGCTCTTGAACGAAAGGGGCCTCGCCCTCTCTATATCTAAGAGGGACTTGGTTTAATGGTAGGATCATAAACCAATTGTTCATTAGATAATCAGTGGAGACTTAAGAAGCAAGATGTATTATAAGGGTAAAACGATAATTTTGACCTATCTGTGAATACAAACAACCTGTGAATGATTGACTTACTGATTATGGTTAAATCAGATGGACAAAATATATCTACAGCGAGGTGAGTGCAACTACTGAGCTATAGTGGAGTATCTCGATAGTTAACAAAAATTGATCAATTTAGTTTAAAGAGTTTAACCAATTAATCTAAAAGTGTTGGAACTAATGATCTATAGATCTATTAGATCACTCTACTAGCTCGTAAAAGGATTAAACCTTAGAATAGCATATTGAGAGAATATGAAATGTTCAAATTCAGTTTAGGGTTTGGATTATTATATTCGATATAATTAAGCATTTAATTAACGAATTAAACAATTTTGGAAAGTTGAAAATATTTAAATGAAATCTAAATATTAATTACATGAATAATAATTCATGCTTTGGATTAGGGTTTTAATTAATTTATTATTTGATATTAAATTATTTATTTAATTAATTAAATTTATTTATTTAATTATTTATTTCAAAATTAAGTTTTTAAAATTTAATTTTGATTTAATTTTGTTTTATTTGAAAATCAAAATTAAATTAAAAGAAAATCAATTTAAAATGGAAAGTGGATTTTTCCCACTTTTTTCATTTGATTTCCACCTATTCCACTTAATTTGTGGAAAATTGAGTGTCAATCTTCTACTTCAATTAATTTACATGTCCAAATTACATAAATACATGTTAATTTGAAGAGAACCGATTCATACAATTTGATTTTGAAAGTGAAAAATTCTTAAATATGTTTTCCTTCACTTCAACTCTCAAAACCACACCAAATCTCTCTCAATTTGGGTTCCACCACCCAATCTAAGACCTGAGATTAGTAGAGAAAACTCTTGTGGTGATCTGCTTCAAAGATTCAAAAAGAAACTCAATGAAATTTGAAGCATTTTGAAGGATTCATCAAGGGTTGTATGTTTAAAAACCATATTTCTGTTATTCTATGAACTTGCACATTAATCCACTAAAATTAACGTAATTAAAGTGTTTAAGATCAAATCTCTCGCATGTTGAATGCTCAACATTCCCTCCCCCCATGTGAACTTCTCCCCCCCCCCCCCCCCCCCCTCCCCCCGCGACAGATCTACTCTCCATCTAAATCCACCTAATTTTATATAGCGCTACTTGCTTACTACTTTTCAAGGAATTTTTATTTTTATTTTTATCAATATGAGGATTCATCCATAAAACTCACCTCTTTTGTTTGAAATCATTAAGGATCTCATCCACACAGTCAGGTTTAGATCATGGTTTGTATCAATTGCTAAGGACAATCAAAATTATCACCCTTCTCTATAAATTATATGATATTATCCACTTTGGGCATAAAATCTTCATGACTTTGCTTTTGAAACTATCCAAAAGGCCTCATACAATTGGAAGTAATTGTGATCCTTTATAAGCAACCATGGTCTTCCTCTTATCTAGTTAATGTGAGGCTTTGTTCGCATTCTCAAAATAGATTTTTGAGGCGACAATCATTGTTAGTTAAAGTAAGTCATTATAATTCTTATAACAAATACTAACTAACTATGCCAATTTTGACTATAGTAAACGTTGGTCATTGACAACCAACATCCATCACTATAAGTTACAATGATAGACATAATAGATGTTGGCTAATATCTTTCATTGCAAACATCCCATCATCGTTAAGGTTTACAAAGCTAGACAATTACAATTATTAGTCATTTACAGTTACACCAAAATAGATGTCGTCGAGTCTCGTCTTTATAATCAACTATCTTTATGTAAAACATACTAACATTTAAGTGTTATGTTAAAGTATTGGTATAATTAGATTTATCATAAACCATCAACTTAACCTTTTGGATAAATAATTTAACAATATCAGGCATTGAATTTTTGTAAAGAGTTGTCATTAAAAACCTACAATAACACCTAAATAGATGCCAAGAAATAGATGAAGTGGCACTCTTTGGCTACCCATGCACAAAAAGCAAGACATTCCAAAGTTCAATTATAGAAATTAAGTTGTCCTCTTTGGGCTCATCACATTCTCAACCATCATATCGCACCCATGATCTTCTTCTTTTTTTTTTTTTTTTTTTTCTATTTCCTTCCAAAATAAAAAATAAAAATAAACCTAGAATAAATTATAAAGTAATTGCCATTCGTGGGGTTGAAAATCAAAGATGAATGCTTCTATTTTAAAATTTTTTATTTAGTCTTAAATAATGTAGAGAGAAATGGAGGATCATATGGATTTGAGTTGGACATATATATTCAAAAAGATGATATATTTGACTTTGGAACTCAGGGTATAATTTGAACTAAATGATTGAAATGAAGATTCAAGGCAATTGCAAGACGCATCTTTTATGTTTTGTCTTCTCTCTTCCTTCTTAAATCTATTCAATGGACATTTTTTAATTTAAATTATCAGATCAGATTCTTTTGTCATTTTTATACCCTATTTCATGTCTATAATTTTGGGAGTCTCTCTGTGCACATTGTTTGGCTTTGCCGGTTGGTGAGGTTATACTCTTCAAGCATTGCCAACAAATGATAAGTTTTTGTGTCACAACTTTACTTAGAATTGAAAACAAAAAGATCAACAAATCCTGGGTTTCTCAACTCTAGATTTGATATATAATATGTATAAAGGAAGGTTCAACAAATTGATTGTTGTGTCGTGGAATGACCACTACCTTGGAAGCAAATTACGACATAATTAATCTCTGTACTAATTAAATTGTTTTTTTTGGCAATTGCTCCTCAAGGTTAACACAACTTCCTTTTCAAATGTGCATTCATCATAGAATGATTTGAATTAAGTGGAAACTTTTTTCATATCAAGAGAATGGAAAATAGAGAGAGACAATATAAAAATCAAAGCTCACTCCTCAAAAATAACCTGGACAATCTTTTTTTTTTTTCGAAGAACCAGAAGATAATGTTTTCAGGTCTATAGTAAAATTTAAAAAAAATACGTTTTCAAATCTAAATCAAACAAAGAAGATCATTTTCATAATCTCTAAATTAATTGAAGAAAATGTTTTCAAATTTGAGGAACTTAGAACATGCAAATCTTTCAATAAAAGCAACTAATTTCATGACAAATTTGTGAGAGTTTCTGAACCTAACTTAGATGGCCAAACAGAATGTAAACAATCAGTAGAAATAAATCGAAAGTAGTAAAGAACGGCAAGATATATAGTGGTTCGACCAGTTTGGTCTACATCCACTTTGAGAACCAGCTTGAATTAATTTATTAATGAGCAATAAAGGAATTTTACAAATTATAGATAATCAACGAAATCACCAATCTGTAATTTTTGTATCCACTGATACCGAGAGATCCACACACAATGTCGCCTCTGAAAACTGAGAACAACCCGCTGCAAAACAGCCCAAAAACAATGTGTTATCGCCTCTGACCGGCGAATCACGCACAGGCCCACGCGTATCTCTCCCTACTGCCGCTCCACGCAAGAACCAGTGCGAAACCCATGCCCTTGCCGTCAACCTCACACGCTGGACGGAAATCAATCTCACTAGACACCTACGCCACCACCGCGGACGCTTGCCCACGTCAGGCCCCGTCACCCACGGACAACGGCGGACGTTTTGCTTCAGGTGGCTCGTGGACTTCAGCGGTTGCAGCTCACCAGACGAAACCCCCAGGCGGCTGCTTCTATATTCGGTTCAGCGGTTGCTCTCCCCCCCTAAAAGAGTTACACAAAAATACTGCCCTATTTTTGAAGAAGAAGAGATAATTGCAAAAATGTCACTGCTCAATAATTACGATAATGCCATTGGGCCTTTAAATTTCCAAAAACCCAATAAAAAACCACTTAAAAAACTTGTTCTTTTCTACAAATCTCCCTCGTAACAAGAATATTTAAGTGCCAAACTGATTCTCCAATCTTCCTATCATTCAGATTTAATATTCAACCCATCTAATAGGTATTTGAACCTATGGGCTAAAAGAACCTTGGTTAACATATCTGACAAATTCTCAATTGTATGAACCTTGACCAGTTCAACATCTTTCTAGGCCACAACTTCTCTGATAAAATGAAATTTGACATCGATATGCTTAGACCGTTCGTGATGAGATGGATTCTTCTCAAGATGAATAGCACTCTGGCTATCACAACGGACGATAGGAATGAACTCCTACGACAACAACTCACCAACTATCCTTTTCAACCACACTGCCTCTTTCACAGCTTCACCCACTGAAATATACTCTAACTCAGTAGTAGACAAGGCAACAACTGACTATAGAGCAACCTTCCAACTGACCACATTACCAAACAAATGAAAAATGTGACCTGATAGAGACCTTCTTTTGTCAAGGTCTGCAGCATAATCTGCATCTGTGAAGCCTTCCAACAATGTTGCTTTTTCACAATCCCTGCTAAAACACAATGATACACTGGCACTACCTTTCAAATATCGAAGCACCCATTTAACAGCATTCCAATGCTCCTTCCCAGGATTTGACATAAACCTACTTATTATACTCATAACATATCCCAAGTCAGGCCTAGTACAAATCATCAAATACATAATATTTCCAACAGCATTACAATAGGGAATATTAGCCATCTCTAACCTTTCTTATTCAGTAACAGGACACTGAGATGAAGAAAGCCTAAAATGAGATGCTAAGGGTGTCGAAACTGCCTTACAACCAGACATATTATACTTCTCAAGCAGTTTATGCACATAATTTTCTGGCGAAATGGTTAACAAACCTTTCTCCCTATCTCTTTTCACATCCATGCCTAGGATCCTTTTCAGTTCACTAAATCTTTCATCTCAAATTCACTACTCAATCGTTTCTTGAGATCACAGATTTCAAAATAATCCTTAGACACCAGAATCATATCATCTACATACAGAAGTAGATAAGTATGTGTACCTTTCTGAGATAGTTTCCAATACACGCAAGTATCATATGAGCTGCTGTGAAACCTTTGCTTCAGAATAAAGGTGTCAAACCTGATATACCATTGTCTCGGCAATTGCTTCAATCCATAGATGGACCTGTGAAGACGACAAACCATGTCTTCCTTTTCTTTCACTTCATAGCCCTTAGGTTGAGCCATGTAGATCACTTCCTCCAATTCACTATGAAGGAAAGCTGTGGTGACGTCTATCTGTTCAACAAGCATATCAAAGTGAATAGCAATAGATAAAATTAATCGAATGGACGAATGCCTCACCACCGGAGAGAAAATCTCATGAAAGTCAACTCCCTCCTTTTGTGTGTAGCCCTTGGCTACTAGTCTAGCCTTATACCTAGGCTTGTTGTCACCTCCTGTACTTGGCTTGATTTTATAAATCCACTTTGACTGAATGAGTTTCTGATTAGNAGCTTCACCCACTGAAATATACTCTAACTCAGTAGTAGACAAGGCAACAACTGACTATAGAGCAACCTTCCAACTGACCACATTACCAAACAAATGAAAAATGTGACCTGATAGAGACCTTCTTTTGTCAAGGTCTGCAGCATAATCTGCATCTGTGAAGCCTTCCAACAATGTTGCTTTTTCACAATCCCTGCTAAAACACAATGATACACTGGCACTACCTTTCAAATATCGAAGCACCCATTTAACAGCATTCCAATGCTCCTTCCCAGGATTTGACATAAACCTACTTATTATACTCATAACATATCCCAAGTCAGGCCTAGTACAAATCATCAAATACATAATATTTCCAACAGCATTACAATAGGGAATATTAGCCATCTCTAACCTTTCTTATTCAGTAACAGGACACTGAGATGAAGAAAGCCTAAAATGAGATGCTAAGGGTGTCGAAACTGCCTTACAACCAGACATATTATACTTCTCAAGCAGTTTATGCACATAATTTTCTGGCGAAATGGTTAACAAACCTTTCTCCCTATCTCTTTTCACATCCATGCCTAGGATCCTTTTCAGTTCACTAAATCTTTCATCTCAAATTCACTACTCAATCGTTTCTTGAGATCACAGATTTCAAAATAATCCTTAGACACCAGAATCATATCATCTACATACAGAAGTAGATAAGTATGTGTACCTTTCTGAGATAGTTTCCAATACACGCAAGTATCATATGAGCTGCTGTGAAACCTTTGCTTCAGAATAAAGGTGTCAAACCTGATATACCATTGTCTCGGCAATTGCTTCAATCCATAGATGGACCTGTGAAGACGACAAACCATGTCTTCCTTTTCTTTCACTTCATAGCCCTTAGGTTGAGCCATGTAGATCACTTCCTCCAATTCACTATGAAGGAAAGCTGTGGTGACGTCTATCTGTTCAACAAGCATATCAAAGTGAATAGCAATAGATAAAATTAATCGAATGGACGAATGCCTCACCACCGGAGAGAAAATCTCATGAAAGTCAACTCCCTCCTTTTGTGTGTAGCCCTTGGCTACTAGTCTAGCCTTATACCTAGGCTTGTTGTCACCTCCTGTACTTGGCTTGATTTTATAAATCCACTTTGACTGAATGAGTTTCTGATTAGGAGTCCTTGGAACCAATGACCATGTCTGATTCTTCTGCAATGAGAACAATTCTGCTTCCATAGCATCCTTCCACTGTTCCTTCGAATCAGATACAATAGCCTCTTCAAAAGTAAAAGGCTCTACTTCAATACTATCAGCTGCACAAGTAAGAGCATAAACAACTAAATCAGCATAACCATACCTCGTAAGAGCTTGCCTCACCCGTTGAGGCCTGTCATGTGTAAGCTGATAGTTCTATAGGTCACTGCCACTTGAGCTTTCTTCACCAAAAGCTCTCTCATCAATCAAAGTTCTCTGCAGTTGAAGCTGTCTACGATTAGAACTGGATGACTGATCACTGGAATCACCTGAACTAACTGATGATTGTGCTTTAGAATCAATTCTAACCTCTGCCTCAACCTGATCAACTGTCTGCTATTTCTGCTGCTCTTTGACACGAAATGGCATCTCTGTTTCATTAAAGGTCACATCTCTGCTGATAATGCATTTATTTCTGCCCTCTTCCAAGCACCAAAGTTTATATCCTTTAACACCCTGAGGATAACCAATAAACATACATTTCAGTGCCCTCTTGTTCAACTTCCCTTCCTTAACATGAGCATAAGCTGAACATCCAAACACTTTAAGATGATCCAAGCTTGGAGCTTTTCCTGTCCATATCTTCTAATGAGTCTTTAGGCCTAAAGCGGAAGACAGACTCCTATTAATAAGATAACAAGCTGTTTGGGCTGCTTCCCCCCAAAATTTCAAGGGTAATGAAGCATTTTTCAAAAGACATCTTATACGCTCCATAATTGTTCTGTTGAACCTCTCAGCTAAACCATTCTGTTGTGGAGTGTACGTAACAGTGTAATGCCTCGTAATTCTCTCAGATTTGCAAAATTTATCAAATTTATGATTCAAAAATTCTAAACCAGTGTCTGTCCTCAGATATTTTACCTTCCCGCCTGTCTGGTTCTCAACCTGCTTTTTCCATTCAAGAAATTTCTCAAAAGCTTCATCCTTCAGTTTTAGTGGATACATCCACACATTTTTTGAAAAATCATCAATGATTGACATAAAGTATCTCGAACCTCCCATAGAAGGTACCTTTGTAGGTCCCTATAAATCTGAATGAATATAATCTAAAATTCCTTTAGTAGAATGCTTCTCTTTCCCAAACTTCACTCTGGTAGACTTTTCCATTATGCAATGTTCACAAAATGGGAGTTCAATGTCTTTAACTCCTCCAAAAAACTTGTTGTGAAAGAGCTTGCAGACCACTTTCACTCACATGAGCCAATCTGTTATGCCATAACATAGATTTATCTGTTTCTTTCCCAGATGCAATAGCAGCACTACCTGAAACTGCAGTACCTTCCAACATATAAAGACCATTCCTCAAGGTCCCCTTCAGCTTAACCAAAGAACCCTTGATAACTTTCAGAACTCCATTCTCAGATTTATAAGAATAACCTGCTCTATCTAATTCGCCCAGAGAAATTAGATTTCGTTTGAGTTCTGGAACATACCTTACATTTGTAAGAATTCTGATCATACCATCATATGTTGCAATTCGAACTGACCCAATTCCTTTTACATCACAAGCACCATTATCACTAAGCAGAATTAATCCTCTATCATTTTCTTGAAAGTCAATCAAGAAATCCTGATTAGGAGTCATGTGAAACGTGCATCCATGATCCAAACATTCTGAATGTCCCTGCTGGACACCATCAAAACCTCTGCTGAATCATACCCATCAGTAATATTTGCTGCACTAGAATCCCTTGTATGTTTGCTACTTGATGCTTCCTTGCTCTTATTCAAAGGGCAATTCTTTCTAAAGTGTCCTTCTTTATGACATAGGAAACACTTTTTGCTTTTCCCCTTTGATTGCGACCTGGATCTTGACTCTTTTCCTTTTCCATTTTTTTTTCTCGTTTCTGCCTCTGGCCATGAGTAACTATCCATCCTTGCGCTCCTTTTTAATCTCGAGATTTCTCGTTCTCAAGGCATCCAACACTATATCCATGGACAATGAATCCCGTCCATATTTAATAGCTGCCTTAACTTCTCGATACGATTCTAGCAAAGAATTTAGAAGAATAATTGCTTGATTTTCATCCGACATCTTCTCACCAATGTTATTGAGATCAACTATAATCTTCTGGAATTCATCTAGGTTCTCTTTTAAACCTTTACTTGAGTCCATCTTATATCCATAGAATTTCTCCTTTAGATATAATTTATTTGGCAAGGACTTAATCAAATAAAGACTTTCCAGTTTCTTCCACAACTCCGCTGTAGTAGTGGCCTCATCTACTAGCCTAAACACTCCATCTGACAGATACAGAATTATCGTCGAATAGGTCATCTCATCCATATCCCTTTTTTCAGCTTCTATAATTTTTGGTAGAAGGTTATCTTCATCTAAGATTTTGGCTACCTTTTGTTGTACTAGAATAGCCCTAATCTTTTTCCTCCATAACCCGAAATCACCTTTCCCATCAAATTTAACAACTTCAAACCATGTAGACATCGAAGCCATCTATCAAAAATAATTCCAACAAAAATTCCTGAACAAAGAATATGCCAGCACACACTACCACACAACCTCTTTGGATCAACTGGAGCTCGGATACCACTTGTGAGAGTTTCTGAACCTAACTTAGATGGCCAAACAGAACACAAACAATCAACAGAAATAAATCGAAAGTAGTAAAGAACACCAAGATATATAGTGGTTCGACCAGTTTGGTCTACATCCACTTTGAGAACCAGCTTGAATTAATTTATTAATGAGCAATAAAGGAATTTTACAAATTATAGATAATCAACGAAATCACCAATCTGTAATTTTTGTATCCACTGATACCGAGAGATCCACACACAATGTCGCCTCTGAAAACTGAGAACAACCCGCTGCAAAACAGCCCAAAAACAATGTGTTATCGCCTCTGACCGGCGAATCACGCACAGGCCCACGCGTATCTCTCCCTACTGCCGCTCCACGCAAGAACCAGTGCGAAACCCATGCCCTTGCCGTCAACCTCACACGCTGGACGGAAATCAATCTCACTAGACACCTACGCCACCACCGCGGACGCTTGCCCACGTCAGGCCCCGTCACCCACGGACAACGGCGGACGTTTTGCTTCAGGTGGCTCGTGGACTTCAGCGGTTGCAGCTCACCAGACGAAACCCCCAGGCGGCTGCTTCTATATTCGGTTCAGCGGTTGCTCTCCCCCCCTAAAAGAGTTACACAAAAATACTGCCCTATTTTTGAAGAAGAAGAGATAATTGCAAAAATGTCACTGCTCAATAATTACGATAATGCCATTGGGCCTTTAAATTTCCAAAAACCCAATAAAAAACCACTTAAAAAACTTGTTCTTTTCTACAAATCTCCCTCGTAACAAGAATATTTAAGTGCCAAACTGATTCTCCAATCTTCCTATCATTCAGATTTAATATTCAACCCATCTAATAGGTATTTGAACCTATGGGCTAAAAGAACCTTGGTTAACATATCTGACAAATTCTCAATTGTATGAACCTTGACCAGTTCAACATCTTTCTAGGCCACAACTTCTCTGATAAAATGAAATTTGACATCGATATGCTTAGACCGTTCGTGATGAGATGGATTCTTCTCAAGATGAATAGCACTCTGGCTATCACAACGGACGATAGGAATGAACTCCTACGACAACAACTCACCAACTATCCTTTTCAACCACACTGCCTCTTTCACAGCTTCACCCACTGAAATATACTCTAACTCAGTAGTAGACAAGGCAACAACTGACTATAGAGCAACCTTCCAACTGACCACATTACCANGTGGAGTTCAGCGGTTGCAGCTCACCAGACGAAACCCCCAGGCGGCTGCTTCTATATTCGGTTCAGCGGCTGCTCTCCCCTCCTAAAAGAGTTACACAAAAATACTACCCTATTTTTGAAGAAGAAGAGATAATTGTAAAAATGTCACTACTCAATAATTACGATAATGCCATTCGGCCTTTAAATTTCCAAAAGCCCAATAAAAACTTGTTATTTTCTATAAATTCATATCATTCCAATAATTCGCTAACCATTCCGACCTAAGAAAGATGATTATGAAGTTTAGTACAATCATCAATACTTGAATTTGTACCATTTTTGTAGGAGCTAGTATGGGTTGGAAGCAAGAATTTAGGCATTTGTCTCTCATTTGTATGGGATATATATATCTAAGTAACATGGGCAAACCCAAGAATGAAGGTGCGTTATTAACATTGATTTTAAAATTTCTCATCCTAACATTTTTATAATGGAAAGATAATATATATTTTTTCAAATAATAAATATGAGATCAATATTATATCACTATCATCAATTTCAATTCAATAGGATGTGAACTTCGAACTTCAAACTTTTTTAATCGATTGTTCATATTTTTTATGCCAATTAAGTTCTATATGTTGACTTTGACAATAATATTATCAATTTCTATACATGATTCAATTGGTTAACATATTCTAATCTCAACCAAGATGTTCAAGATTTAAGTTTGCTACTCCATGGAAAGTTAAAAGATTTCTTTGTTACTCATAAGAAAACTTGAAAAGTACTATGCATTTAAAACTATTGGGATGTTTTAAACTTGAAAACGCAATTCATAAGCAAATGAATAACTAAATATTGTTCAAGTATTTATATTTAAAACAGTAAACATGTGTTCAAAGTGATGTTAGTTCAGTAATAATTATATACTCTTTTTCGTAAGACCAGGGTTTGATCCTCCATCCTCACATTGGTTATACTAAAAAATCACGATAAAGTAACAAATACTCTTCCTATTTTATCTAATTTCTTTTATTCCAATTTTTCAAGGAGATTAAAAAATATAGGTGAAAATATAGGTGGAATTACAAGTTTGGTCTTTATTATCGTTGAACTTTTAAAAGTGTCAAATAAATTTTTAAACTTTCAATTCAATGTCTAAAAGGTCCCCCGACTTTTGAAATGTCAAATAGATTCTTAGACTTCCAATTTTTTGTGTAATAAGTCCATGAGATATTCAATATTTTTACTGAGGCACCTTTGGAGAATGTAGATTCACATAACTTAACGGTAACTTTGTTGATTCAATGGAAGATATTCTATAAAACAAAGTTGACTACATACACCATTGTGATATTTGTTACACCACTTCATATGCTTGAGTTAGTTAATAAATTTTAGGATGTAGCAAGAGTTTAGAGAATGAGAGTTAACTTATTCCTTATGGAGTTACAATGGTGTATATATATCAAAAAAATTTCCTCTTCCTTCTCAAATTAGGATACTCCTATGTCTAGCTTAATTCTTTTGTAGGTCAATCTTAAGCTATACGGTTGCACGTTCATTGGTCAAATAAGTTGATCGCCTCAACCTCAGTCTCGTCAGCTTTGGCAGAGGTGGGTTCCATGTATCAAGCACATATAAAAAATTCATTTATGACCCAAGTAGTGGTTATCTTAATTTGTTTTACCGGAGTCCAAATTCACCTATAACGGGTCTATTTGACATAAAATTTAACTCTTTTGTAAGTTTGGACTTATTAGAAACTTTCTTTAAAGTTTAGGGACCTACTGAACAAAATCGAAAATTCATAGTTCCATTATACATTTTTTACCGTTCAAGAATTATCATCCTTTGTCTATTGTACCCAACCTCTTCCATTTGGGTTGAGACAAAAGTTTTGTACCATTCACTATCAGCTCTTTCTACCAAGTTAATTCTATGTTCAATTTCTTTCTTTCTTTCTTTTTTTCTTTTTTTCTTTTTTCTTTTTTTTTCTTTTTCTTTTTTAATAAAGGTTTGAAGTGAAATGTCATGCCCAACGTGATTATTCCAAGCAATTCTATGGTTTCATAAGAAAATATATATGTACATACATAGGACCAAAATTAAGCTCTTAATAGAGTGAAATTTAGTAGATGAAAAAATTAGGAGACCGAGATTGCACGAAAATGAAATAAAAATTTCAACTAGATTGATGTTGCAAAAAGTTTATAATCTATTTAATTATATTAGTAAAATCTAATTCTACCTAATTAAGCAACCACAAAGATATACCCTTTATGGGTTTTAAGCATCTAAAAAATGAAGAGTTTAAATTTTAAAAAGAAATGATGGGAAAAGAAAAAGGTTGTGGGAGGGTTGTTTGTGTTCTAAATCCCAAGGAACTTGAATTATTGATTGCATATCTAAAAGAGAAAAAGGGTTCAATATTTGATTATATATGCCCTTTTTTTGTGGTGGTGGTTCCAATGATTGAATAATATGAAGAAACCACAAGCCATTTGGCTTTAACTTTGGGAGATTGCTTCAATTATTGGCCTCAATCACCAAACCCCATGCATTGCCTTTTATTAAATTAGAGAGACTAAAGACAACCACATATCTATGCAACAAATTTAAATATAGATTGCATGTGGTGTGTAGTGTTAACTTTGGTTGTATTTGTTCATAATTGTCAGTCTTTAAGATTTTTTTTTTCTAATTTTTTAGTTTTTTTTTCTAAGTAAAAACTTTTTTAAAAAATATATATTGTTGTTATTATTGTTGCTACTATTATATTGAGTTGAAATATATATTTTAAATAAATGTTAATCTTTACAACTTGTCTCGTTGTATCAATTTCAATTTTAAACTTTTAATTTCATCATATTTAAGTATTATAAATTTCACTAACTCATTAATTTGAATAAAATAAAGTTTTTAACAAAAATGGGTTGGACCAATTCACACAAATTAATCATTAAATAATATTTTTGAAATTAATAAATTTCAACTAAAAACTTAGCTCTAATATCATTTTCTCTAAGGTTTTATCATTTTTTTTATTGTACATATGTTTATATTATTCGTTGAATACATTAAAGAAAGAATTTTTCTCCATAATACAAGAATTTATTAGACGATAGAAAACTGTTAAACATTTTTTAAAGTTTAGAGTTGAAAGATTTATATTGCAAAAGTTTGAAGTACAATTTCGTATTTTTAGAAGAAAATAGAGTTAAAAATTGATACAAGACAAGTTTTAGTATCGGTTTTAGTATCGGAAATGATTTTTTTTCATTTTTTTTAAAAAAAGGGTTAGGCTAATTATTTTCGGTTTATAGCTTTTGTGCTTTAAATCTTTTGAGAATCTGACAAACTTGTAAAGAGATATTTGAGAGTGTTTTTTTTTTTTCATGTCTCTTTGATTATAGTTTCCATTTTTTTTTAAAAAAAAAAAAACATCTTGTTTTTATGTAAAGAAATATAAAAAATCATAAACTTTGTTTTGTATGCGTGACTTTTAAATTTTCATCACGATTAAAATAAAATTTTTGAAAATAGATAAAAGTAAAATAATTAACTTTGTAAATGAGTCCTCTCAATATATATACTTTTTTTCTTAATCACCTGCTTCTTCAGAGAAAAAAAAAAAAAAAAAAAACCCTTATGGAAATTAATTTAATCTAAAGTTACTTCCGAAGTAAGCAGGCTTCAAGTTGCATTTAATGAGTTATTGAAGAAATAAAGTTCCTTGTATGTATATATACATCGACTATCCTTATCGATTCATATCTATGTACATTATCTAATGTGGTAACATTTTTAGAATTTTTATTCTTGATGTTAAATCTAATCATTCATGGCAAAAAGAATGTAGAAGCTATTGGATAGATTCATCCATCTTTCTATTTTATTTTTTTTAATATGTCATCAATTTCAAGTGTCACAATCAAACTACGATGTAAAGAAAGTTATTAGTAAACAATGAAATGACTTTTAAAAGCAAAATCATTACCAAAATGGTATAAATCTAAAAAAAAGAAGCACCAATTTCATATTATACGTATATTTAGTTATTAGTTGAATGCATATTAGAGCAAATTGCTAACAATTTTTACAGTTTAAGGTTTAGATTATATTGCCTTATCCAAGTTTAAAATATTTTTTTTTAAATAAATGAAAATTTTTGAAGTGTAATTTAATGAAATTAAAAAATTAGAGTTAAATAAATTGATACAACTTAACAAATTCAGAACTCGTTTGGTCGTGATCCAAGAATTTGTCTTTGAAAACATCAAATTTTGTTGAAAACAAAAACAAATTTTTTTATTTCACGATATTTGAAAATACGTTTAGTTCCCATTTAGAAACTTTAAATTTAAATTCAAAACTTGAAAATTGTGTTTAGTTGTGAATTTTAAAATGCAGAAAAGATTAATATGGGTTTAGTAAATTCTATTTGTTTAGACTAAAATAATTAATAGTGAGGTGTGTTTTATTTGGTAGAAACCCTTTTTTTTTTAAAGGTTGTATAGCAAGTTCTCTATGAAAACAAAATTAAAAAACAATGAAAATGACATTTTATTGTTTATTAAAATAGGCATTTTTTAATTGTTTCTTAAAATAGTTTTTGAAATAAGTACACCATACAATTTTTTTTCATTTTTTCTTTGTGATTTTTAATTTTTAGAAACATAAAAACGAAAACGAAACATAAACTAAATGGAGCCCTACATATCAAAATGATTTTGTTTTTCATTTCTTAAAAATGGGTAAGCCAATTGTTTTCGGTTTATAGCTTTTGTGCTTTAAACATTTATGTGATTCTAGCAAACTTGTAAATAGATATTTGAGAGTTTCTTTTTCATGTCTTCTTTGATTAAAAATAAGCTTATTTACTTCATTTCTTTATTTTATTTTTAGGAATGCTCAAGTGTAGTCCATATTTTTTTTTTACTCAAACAAAAAAATTATAAAAAAATCATTTTAAAAAAGAATTTTGTACCACATGACACAGTCTCATTGGATGCTGGTCGGACTACACAAGAAATAGGTGCAGCCCGAAAACACCTAAATTTTTTCCATTTGTTTTACATAAGAAATCACATGCTTTTTAAAAAGACTTATAGGAGAATTAATTTAACCTAAAGTTGCTTCCAAGTTAAGCAAGCTTCATCATAGAATTTACATTGAATGAGCTATTCAGGAAAAAGGTTCTTTGTTGATATATATATACACACAAAAAATTATATATTTATCTTTTGATCTCAACTACATTGTCTTATATGGTAACATTTTTAGAAAATCTATTTTTGATGTTAAGTCACATCATTTATGTACATGTACCTTCATGTAAAAAGGACTTAGAAGCTATGGATAGATTCATGCATTTTTCTATTTTACTTTTTGGATGCATCATCAAACTCAAGTATCACACAACCAAACTATTTTTGTAAGGAATATTATTTAGTAAACAACAAAATGACTTTTAAAGACAAACTTAGTATCAAACATATGTATAAACTTCGAAAGAACATATAACACTTCACATACAACACATGTATAAGACAAACATACAATGACACATAAGCTTTAATAATTTCCATTCCCCTTCTACCAACCTACCTATGAAAGATAGCTTAATTAAGTTGATTTTCATGTATATTAGCTAACATATTTCCAAACCAACTAGACTTTGAACCAATAATTTGAGATAAGATAGTATATATTGGGAAGGACAATAATTGAGCAAGCTAGGGTGTGGAAAGGGGGCTTAGGAATAAAGAAGGAAAGTGAATAGTGCATGTGCAATGGGGATTTTATATTGCTCAATTATATATGCATATGGGTTTTGTTTTGAGACAGAGGACTTAGAACAAAAGAAAAAAAAGAAACAAAGACATGGGACTATATTTAGTTCATACCAAAATGCACATGTTTTTAGACACACAACACACAAATAATGAAACATAGACAAGTGGGTGTCTGTGTACTTCGTCTCTCTTAGGCTTCGCATCAACCCAACACTGTTCAGACCACCATCTTCGTTGGTCGGGTTTTTGCCCTAAAATCTTTACACACTCTCATGGATCTTCTTTATTTGTTTTATTATTTTTCATATTCACACTTTGAATACGTACTTTGTAGTTTATTAAATGTATTGCTTAAAAAAAATAGCTAGCTAACGTAGTTAAATATTTGCAAAAATCGTCTAATTATTGAAACATGATTGATATATGAAAGATCATATGTTCGTACAGATTTTTCAAATATATTAGTCAAATCAAATGATTTCAAGTATTAAGAATAATATTAATATATTGCGATATTATATAGTTCAATGGATAAACACATAACCTATTACTTTCTTTGAAATCGAAAGTTGAATTCCTCATTTTAGATCCCTTCATCATGAAGGGAAATTATTATAAATACAATACAATTTAAGGCATTTTTGCAAGAGAATAGGATCAAATTCAACATACAAAGATAAAATTAAAATAAATAAACAAAAAAACTAATCACCAGTAACCATGAATGTAACAACTTGGATAAGTATGATGCAATCTTTACCTTTAACTTTCACTATTGAGATTTTTTTTATTTGCCGACGCATTTTTAATATGTGGGAACAATATCATTTCTGTCAACAAAAATATATGCATGGGTAAAAAATAGTGTGATCTTAATAAAAATTAGTAAATTAGATTTTTGTCCGTCCTTATTTAATTTATGTCCATGCTGGCTTTCTACATGTCACTTTCTTTCATTCTTTAAACAAATTCACTATTGTTTGTCACGTGAAAATCAAACTTTATTCCCTTTCAGAATTTTGGCACCTACATTCACCAATAAATATTGCAAACACACATATTATATTAAATATATAAATTTAATTATCAAACGTATACTATAATATTAATGTTATATTAATGCTATTTTAATTATGGATTATGTATATTAAATTTGATAAAATAAACACAAATATATTTAGTTATCAGACGTTAATTATTTTACATATCTAACATAAATATTAATTATCTCTCATCACATGTTTAATAACCATATCCATAAAAAATGAATTTGGTTAAAAAAAAAAAAAAGAAAGAAAGAAAGAAAGAGAATTGTATATATTTTTCATGTGGGTCAACAAATTATAAAATATTGCTCTTAAAATGACATAATTGGAGTAATTTCTTCTTAGTATTTTGTTCATTTAACCAAAGTTATTCCGTAGTTTAATTTGTGCATTAGCAAGTTATTAATTTTGTGCAAATATTTATTTTATTACAACGAGCGAGTTCTAGGGAATTTTACCTTGCTTTTTGTTAAAATTAGGTAGTATATTACCATAAATTAAATACAGAGTAAGAATTGCAACCATTATATCTAATTTAATTTCTTATACATATACTTGACATGTATGAATTCATATATTTCTCAAACAATAATGTATGAATATTTATTTCCAAACTATTAAGAAAACAAAACTATTAAAATACATGAAAAAAAGAAAGTACTGGTCAGAAATAACACAAAAAAAAATTTCATCTTTCACAAATAGTACTAGCTCGTTGTAGTGCATCTTGATCAGGGATCGATACCGAAACTAAAAAACTTTATCTTCTTTTAATTTAATAACTCATTCAAATTATCAAATTTTTTTTTTTTTTTTTTTACTTTCTTAATAGAATCTCGGTCAAAACAACGATTAGCCTTGAATAAAATTGGAGAGAAAAATAAGTGAAAATTTTGGTCAAATTGTTCGTGCATTCTATATGATCATTGTATATGGATGAATGATTTATTCTCTTCTAGTTTTCTATCCCCAACTTAGTTTGTAATCCTTCGCACTAGATTGCATTATTTTAATTTCGAAAAAAAAAAGTTTCACATTTTACCTTTCCACCAAAAGAAATTAAAACCCATTCAAATCATATTACCTTACATTTTACCTTTCATCAAGTACAAAATTAATGGTTAAAATATATCACTTTTAAAAGTTTTGTATAAGTATTGATATCATTCCCGTCCAAAATAGCATCGTGTATTAAAATTTAGGTTAAATAATATTTTTAGTCTCTAAATTTTCAAGAAATTAACAATTTAGTCTTTATATTTTGATAGGTAACAATTTAATCCTTGTACTATCAATTTTGTAACAATTTAGTCTTTAAATTTTAGTATATAACAATTTAGTCACAATAATTTCAAATTTATAACAATTTAGTCCCTAATATAATCAAAATTAAATGTCAGTCTTTTATTATTTGATGATGCAGACTTTGTATTTAGTAAAAATATTGAGTCTGTAATTAGTTTATTGGTTTATTTATGCAATAATTCTCATTAAATCTTTACACCAATTTTTACCATAGAGACTAAGTTGTTATAAATTCTAAAGTATAAAGATTAAATTATTACATAGTAAAGTTCAAAGACTAAATAATTACAAAATTGAAAGTTGAAAGACTAAATCATTACAAATCAAAATTTAAAGACTAAATTGTTACTTTTATAAAAGTTTAGGAATAAAAATGAAAATAAATGACGAAAAAGATACTATTTATAAAAGTATGTTTTTTTTTATATGCGTGTAATTTGTGACAATGACCCCAAAACAAAACTAAAAAATACTTTAGACTTCAAAATCCCTAAAATAACCCTATAACAGTTTTTATTGGTAGAGTTAGAAAATGTAGAAAGCAAAGGGAAGAGAGGAGGAAGGCTGAGTTTGACTGGTGGGGACGAAACCGACGCGTCGCTACAAACTACAAAATATATTTTAATGTGGAAACTGGAAAGCAGTAGCTTTTTCTATCCAATAACATAATTAAATAATACCGATTATTTAATTTTATCCATTTGGGAAATTTTTAAAAAATGAATGGTGCTTACGTGGCCATAGACGTGGCTACTTCATGTCTTGCAACGTGGCACTTCTTTGACGACCTAAAACTCCTCTTTTTCTTTTGTATTTATTCCATTTTAATTTTATTCTCTCTATATATTTTATTTCTGTGCATAATTGCTTCGGAACTAGAGTCTAACTCTATTTATATTTATCCAGATTTTGCTTCTTCAATGTTCCTTGTAGTATGTCTTCTACGTGCAATGTATATTAAAGAGGGCAGACTCATAAATCTTCGTCTTTAATTATATATTTATGTAATACAGTGGGTTGATGCCAAATTTTATCTAAATAAAAACGCAAAATCGATAACCACGATAAATTTGTAATTTAGAAAAGCGAAAACCTATAAAATAAAGAAAAAGAATTTTCATGCCTAAATTAATAAGAGAACTAAATAATTGAGGAGTCAAAAGTTTTTGGATTCCTCGTATGAAATTATAATTGTGTATTTATAGGGGATTTGATTTAGGGTTTATCTGAGCCCTATTAGAATTTAGGATATGAGTTTTCTAATCCCAAATAAACTACGATCAAATATTATCCTATCTTATTTTATCTTTAATCTTGATTGTATCTTATTTTGATTTTTGACTTTATTCTGTCGGGCTAAATTACCCATAACATAGTGAAAAACATACCTTTTTAGTTTCTAATTTTTTTTTTTTTGATCTAATTTATGTTTGGTCTTTAAATTTTAAAATGTTACACTTTTAATCTTTTATATTTTGAATTTGTTTTCCATTTGTTCAAAGTGTTACCATTTTAATACTTTTGAGATTTGTGTTTTATTTCAATTTAATCTCTAAGTTTCGAGATTTATATACTTTTAACCTTCATTTTATAATAATGAACAAAACATGGTGGAACTTAATTTGTTATAATTCTTTTAAATAAATTAATAGGTATTGAAATTAAAGATTGAAAATGAGTATTTTGTGAAAAATCGAGGTTAAAAATATATAATTTAAAATTCAAAGACTAAATTGAAATAAAATTCAAATCTCAATGGTATATCTTTCACATGTTGAAATTTAGAGAGACTAAATTGAAATCAAACTCAAAATTTATAGACTAGAAGTTTAGACCTTGTTTAGTAATTATTTTATTGTTTGTTCTTGTTTTTTAAAATTCTTAGTATATTGAAACGTAGAGACGAAAAAAAATTCGGTTAAAACGGTATATATTTGTTTAAAAGGTAGATGTTTGAATGTGTACATCTACATTATTGATCTTGAAAAAGATAACGACAAAAAAGATAGCATTTCTCCCACGTGGCATGTTTAGGAAATTGTTCTTGCAAAAATCAATTTTATATAACTAACTATATTTTCTAATTATGTTAGAAAAAAAGAAAGAAAGAGAATAAGAAAAACGGGATAAAGAAAAGAAAAGAAAATAAAATTAAAATTAAAAAAAAAAAAAACAAAAAAACAAAAACTATAAGTAAAAATTGAAGAAAGAAAAGAAAATTTAAAAAATGAAAGAAATGAAAGAAGCAAAAACCGAAAAAAATAAAAAAAAAATAAAAAAAATAAAAAAGAAAGAAGAAGATGTACAATAAGACAATGGAGGACGAAATTGAAAATTAGAAAAAAAATTCAAAAGTTAACTAGTCAATTCTTCCATATTTGCAAATATTTTAAAAAGATAATATATTTTTAGACCTTTTTCCTTATTTTATTATCTATTACAAATATCATATTATTTAATTTTTCCTAACTTGCGGACTTGAAATATGAAGAAGACCCAATAAGTGAAAATCAATATTAATTGGAAAATAAATAATTCTGCAAGGGTTTAAGCACATGACCTCCTGAGCCAACCTATTTTGATACTATCTTAAATTGTCGATTGACCAAAAAACGTAAGTTAATGAATGAAGACAAATTTAATTATTATATCATCTAACATCTTTCAAATTCCAAGAAAAAATGGGAGAGAGAATAGGAAAAAAAAGAAGAAGAAGGAAATTCCAAAACCTTACCTACCAAAAAAAACATTAGGTAAAAAATTGTTACAGTTACATAAAATTCTCTACTAATCTTAATTATAAGGTCAACGCTTTCTTAAAGCATTTGTTCCACTCACTTCTTTTTTTCAACTTTCAAACTAATACACAAAAAAAATTTAACTAGATTTACATATTCAAGTTAAAATGATTTTGATTGAGATGATTTAAAACAAAAGTTTTAGATTCATTCTATAGTGTTTAGAATTGAATGCGGGTTTCAAATTTTTTTATGATGTGTGGTAACTACCTTTCTAATATTTGGCAAAATATAACTAGCTTTAGATTTAAAATAGGAAAGATAAGTAATGAGCATCACGTTTTGAGCATTTGTTTGGAAGCAACCCATAAAGTAATAAAAGAGGGAGAGAAAGAAAGAAAATAGAAAAGAGGAAAAGGAATGAATAAAGGAGAAAAGAGAGTCTAAAACTTTAATTACTCGACCAATATCTTCATATGCCCTTGTTTGTGGCATATTTAAATGATGTGTAAGCTTTTTTTTGGCTGATGTGAAGCCTTCAATTTTAAGGGTTAAGGACATCTTTATTTGAAATCGTGGTACTTAATGTCCGTCCATGTATACATCAATGGATACCATATTCACACAACAAAAGCTACTCAATATCTACTAAATCTACTTTGGCTTCATTATTATACTTCCATTTTTCCTTCACTTTTCTTCTTTATTTTCTACATTTTCATTTTGATTTTTCAACTTTTAAAAAGTTAACTACTCTTTTTAAAGTTTAAAAATAAAACACTTCATAGTATTTTGGACAATGAGTTGAATTATGAAATTTGGAATCAATATATTAAAGTTAGAAAATTTGTGTTTGGAGTGCTGAATTGTAAGAAGTCTGTCAATAAATGTGCAAAATAGAGATAAGAGAAAGACGGAGTTCTACGATAATTGTGCAAACTTCAATAGTAAACACCAACTTTTGAGGTTGTTAGGCCAAATAGCCGCCCTTATAGTCTCCATACTTTTACTCGAACAACAATTTTAAGTATATAGGAATTTAATTACAGTACAATACAACAATAATAAAATTGATATGGACTATAAAGACTAATTCAATACAAATTTTCAAAGTATTGAGAATTGTATAATTACGACTCTATTTGGTAATAATTTGATTTTAGTTTCTCAGTTTTCGAAATTAAGCTTATAAATATTTATTTCATATATGAATTTCTTTATTTTGTTATTTACTTTTCACTATTGTTTTCAAAAATCAAATAAAAATTTTGAAAAATTAGAAAAGGAATTGTTTTTTTTTTTTTTTTTCTTTTTAAGAATATGAGTAACAATTCAGGTGTTTGTTTTCTCAAAAAAAAAAAAAAATACGACAACTATAGTAAGAAATAAAATGACCAAAAAAATAAAAATAAAATCATTATCGGATATGATATAAATAAAAATGTTTAAGAACTAAATTTCAATCCTAACAAATGTGCAAAACAAAGAAAAAAAAATCCTGCAACAAATAATGGTATTTTTAACCCATCTGAATTTAGAAAATTGATTTTAAATACATACAATCAACAAATTGAAGGCTGAATTTTATTAAAATTAAAAAGGAAAGAGAAATAAAAAAAATTGTACTCTGAAATATTGACATTTACGTGGTCATGGGAGGGAAGTCAAATCAAATTATAAGAAAGAATCCGTTAGTAAATACATTAATACAAAGAGTATTAGGTGCAACCTCAACATCCATCACTCCACGCTTCATTTCCCTAATGTATATAAATAATGTTTATAAATAAGATAAATTATGTCCCGTTTGATAATCATTTAGGATTTATTTGATAATGTTTCAATTTTCTGTTTTTTGTTTTTTAAGAAACTGATCTGTTTAATAACTATTCTTGTTTTTTATTCATAAAATTTGAGAAACGTTCCTAAAAATGAAGTTAAAATTAAGGAACTACGAAAAGTAATTTATCCTATTCCATTTTTATTTTATTTAAAGTTCTACCTAAATTGTACTATTGTGTAGGCTTGATTAATTGGTGACAAAACATGTTCAATTCATTCCTCAACCTCACTTGCTATATATAGCAAATTTAATTTAAAATTTTTTATTTTCAAATATTTAGATTTATATATCATTTTGATTTTCAAATTTCAAATTCTCATTAGTTTTGTTTTCAAATATAGGTAAATGAACTAAAATATTTACAGTAGCAAAACTTCACCGTCTATTATGGTCTATCGCAAATAAACAGTGATATTTTGCTATTATTTATCAATATTTTTAGTAGTTTTGTTATTTAAAAAAATGTTCCTTTTCCGTATGTATATATAAATATTTTTTAAATTTTAAATTTAAATTTTTCAATATACATTTATATATATATTTTTAAAATTCATATAATTTTTATTTTCTTTATATACAAAGCCAATTATAATTTTACAATAATATAATTTTTTTTTACTAAAATATTCATTTTAGGTTCATCTTAGTATTTTTACAATCACAACATTTACATAATAACATAATTGAGTTAGATTTGAGTCAACATCATTTAAAATTTAAAAACAAATGACTTGGGTGAGACATTGTAAATAAAATTTTAGCAACATATGAATGATAGAAATAATTGTATTATTGATATTAATTTTACATTGAAACATTTGTGTATTTGATAGTTTAAATCTTTGATAATTATTTTTTTTCTTAATATTTTAGTGCATGCTATATATATTTTTTATTTTATATAATTAGATTACATTTAAACTAAAAAATATGAAAAAAGTGTAAGGAAAAAAATATAGGCCCTTAGTTTTTTGTTTTTTTTTTTTTGAAAATTAAGCTTATTTTTTCATTCACATTTCTTACAATTGCATATTTCTTAAGTACAATGATGGAATTCTTAGTCTAATTCCAAATTCCAAAAACAACTTTTTGAAAGTATTTTTTTTAGTTCTCAAAATTTGACTTGGTTTTTTAAACTATTGATGAAAAGTAGATAACAAAGGAAAAAATTTGGAGGTAGAAGTAGTGTCCATAGACTTAATTTTCAAAAACAAAAATAAAAAACAAAATAGTTATTAAACGGGTCGTAATAATTTATGTTTAGTATCATTTTTTTTTTATAGTTAACACAATTTATGTTAATTGAGTTAGGTTTACTTCGTCAAAATAAAAAATAAAATAAAGAAACTAATGAGTATAAATAATGTTTATAAACTTTGGATTCAAAACTTAGATAGTTACTAGGGGAGACTTATTATTATTATTATTATTTTATCAATCACGGTTTAATCACTTTTTTTTTCTTTTCAAGTTTCGCATTTTTACTTTTTTAAGTATTTAGTCTTAACTCCATTTTTAATTAATAACTTGTACTTTTTATTTCAATAGTAACAAATGAATAGTAATTGAAAAAGTGGTCCCAATAAATTATTTATATTGACATACGAAGCTCACTCTTCAATTTATAATATAAAAGTATAAACTGATTTATAAGTAGAGAATGATCCATTTGTTTGCGTTTTGAAATTACGTTGTCATTACAGTATGAGAAGTATGAGTTTGTCACATTTACTGTTATTGATATTGTTACTATTAACGTAAATGTAATATATTCATAATTTTAGATAAACGTGATGAAAATCAATCCAATTATATTTGCGATTCTATTCCTTTACGATTGATCTGAACTCCATTACGATTATACCAATTTTTATTATAGTTTGATGAATGTGAACTAAATTGCTTTTTAAATTTTGTTTTTTCAAGAAGAAATTGAACCTCGTTTTCAAAAAGAGAGGAAGGTTGAGGAAATTGACCAAATGTGAGTTTCCTGTTTCCTGTCTACGTAAACGTAAAATCAGTTCTAAAACAGAGGGTCATTATTCAAATTCCTACCAAATCTTCCAGCCTGTCACCACTCATATACAGTCTGGCAATAAATTAAATAAATAATAATATTAATCATTTCTCATTTTCCGATTTTCCCTTTTTAAATAACCCTCAACAAAACGACAAACTAATATCATACGTGGCACTCCGATTCAAGGCACCTTCCCTTCCTTTATATACCCATCCTCATTTCTCCATTCTTCTTCGCTCAATCACCACTCGCTATCATCTGACTCACTGAGTTAACTCAACTCGGAAAGAAAAATAAGAAAAACGAACGAAATGGGCATTTGTGTGTCGTCCGATGCGATCAATGTTGCTACCGCGAAATTGATTCTTACAGACGGAACTTTGGTGGAGTTCTCTTACCCAGTTAAGGTTTCTTATATATTACAGAAACATCCGGCGAGTTTTATCTGCAACTCCGACGAGATGGACTTCGACGACGTCGTTTACGCCGTTGACGACGACGATGAGCTCCAACTGGGGCAGCTTTACTTTGCCTTGCCGTTGGACAGGTTGAATCAGCCGCTGCAGGCGGAGGAAATGGCGGCATTGGCCGTGAAGGCTAGCTCGGCGCTTATGAAGGCTGGCGGAGGAGGGACGGAAAAATGTGGATCTCGGCGGACGGCAATCTCACCGGTGACGTTTTCCGATGAGGAGTTTAGGAAGGGTCCGAGAAAGGGGTTGAAGAAGGGGAGTGGTAGAAGTAGAAAATTTACGGCGAAATTGAGTGCAATTCCGGAATAATGTAGTTTTTGTAGGGTTAAAAGTGTAAATATGATATGGTTCTAGTTTTGTTTTTTGGGCCTGTGGAGATGGAGAGGTTGCTTTGTGTGGATGTTTCGTTTCTTCCGCATCCCATGGCAATGACATGAGATTCTTTGTTGTCCACTTTTACATATTTACCCCTCAGTAAAAGAATATTCTAAAATATCTATTTCTCCAATTATTTTAGTGCAAATGCATTAATTTGATAGCTGAGCTGATCTTCCATCATTTTTAATTTGGAAAACTTTTAACTAAAACTTCCAACCAATAATTAGACTCTAAACGTTTCACTAATTATTGATTATTGTTAATTGTTTTCATTTAATTAAATTAAGTAAAATTATTCTCTCAAAATTATCTTAGTAAAGTAACAAAGAATAGAGGAATATAAGGGATTGAAAACTACTCAAATTAATAAAAGCTCATTATTATTTTATTTATTTTCAACATTGTAATAGTAAGAAAATTTAATAGTGGATTTTTCACACATAAAATTAAAGAAAATGGTTGGAACTAAATTGAGATTGGAGAAGCGCCTTCCAGACATTTTGTATTTTTTGTCATTATTTCATAAGTTGCACAAAGTTTGAAAAAGTAACTTTATAAAAATGGCATCTGAAAAGTAGTAAAACTGTTTTTTGTTTGGAAAATTTTCACCCATAAATTTATTAAATTATTCACATAAATAGTAAAAGAAAAATATTGATAAATACTAATCAACTCTATCAGTATTTATCACATAATATCAATGAAAGATTTTTATTAATTTTTATCATCAATGTATATTGATAAACTTTTATCAATCTCTATCAATTTTTATCAAAGAGATTAAATTTTACTATTTCGTATAAATAATATCGTTACTATTTATATTTGGAAACTTTCAGAAATGTTTAATAATTAATCTACAATACTTAATTTACTTAAAATTGAAGTGTTGGATTATGTCGGTTGATAATATAATTTCAATAGAAAAAAAAAATTATTTCGATAACTTAAATGGAAAATCAGTGGTTGTGGATACAAGTATAGATTCGTGGAGATTCTAACACCAATGATCAATGTTCAAATCAAGCTATTCGATGAATTCCAAAATAATAATAATGATAATAAGTAGGGATAATCATCTTTTATTTTCTAAAAAAGAATATATATTTTTAAGATTAAGGTCCTTTCTACAATTTTTTAAAAAGAGCATTTTATATGTCAAAAAATAATATGTCCTAATCATTTGGCTAACAACTTAAAAGGGTTTTTAAAAAGTGAAAAAGAAAATTTATTTTATTATTATTATTGTTATTGTTTTAAAAAAAGAGTTAGCTTCTTTTGGATGTTCTTCTTTAAAAAAAAAAAAAATAGTAGGGATGTTTTCGTACACAGACTTGGAATGCTAAACTTGAAAATGTTAAGTCTGAGATTAGGCTAGAAGGTCTAAGTAGCTGGGTTTAAGAAAACTATATTTAAAGTGTAGTCTTAGAAGTCTAGGTTTAAGAAACATGTGTTTGGACTGTAGGTTTAGGAAGGCTGGGAGTGGAGTGCAAATTTATAAATCTCGAGTTCGTGAAATATTTTCTTATATTTAATCAACAAATAGATTTTATATTATTTTAAATTGATCATCTTAATTATTTTAATATAGCTAAGTTTAAAATAATCTAAAAAAATTAGGAGAGTATTTTTTTAAATTTTGAAATAGATATTTGACTAAATTATAAGTTTATTTAATTTATTATATTAATAATTTGATATTTTGATTTTACTAGGTTTTGAAATAAATTGTTATATAGAATTTTATTACTTTAACTAATTTAAATTAGGGTTTCCTACATATATAGCTTAAATATATATACTTAATTATACAATTGTGGTCTAATGAGCTATTATTTTATACAAAATCTAGTCAAATTTACTTTTTAGCCATTCTAAATGTATCTATGTAATAATAATAATAGTAACAATAGTAGTAATAATAATAATACGAAAAGAAGCATATAAGGGATGTTTCTTGAAGTGATCGATTTACTGCCAGGAGAAATAGAAGAAAATAAATGAAATCTCATAATATAAAGGAAACATATAAACAAAAAGAATTAGAAGAAAGAGAAAGTGTATTTTAAAAAATATTATTGTAATTAAACTAAAAGCCTATTAGGAATGACTTAAAAAAAACTTTTTTTCAAAATTTCATTTATATTTAAACATTTCTAGTTAAAAAAAAAAAAACTCATTAAAATAAAAACACACATATGTTTGACAACTTTTTGTTAATGGTATTTTTATATACAAGTCTTTTAGTTTGTCATATACTAAAAGTGTTTTTATTAATGTTTTCCAAAACTGGTTGGTGACTTCCAAAATTTAGACAGAGTCGGTGGTCGGAAGTGGTCACCAGAGGTGACTAACGACGGTTGCTGGAGATGGCCAACGGCGGCCGAAGTTAGGCCAAAGTCGGTGGCTAGAAGTTCACCGGCAGGGTCGTCGGAAGTTTGAGACTGGAGGTGGCTGGTGGCAGTCATTAGAGTTGGCTGGCGGTAGTTGTCAGAGTTGCCTGGCGGCGGTTGCCAGATGTGATGTTCGAAAGTTGGCCGACGACGGTCTAATGGGCTATTATTTTAAACAAAAATCTAGTCCAATTTACTTTTTAGCCCTCCTTACTAATCATTTTTTATTAAAAATGTGTGTATATAATAATAATAATACTATTACGAAAAGAAGCATATAAGAGATATTTTTTGAAGTGATCGACATACCATTGGAAGAAATAGAAGTGAAATCTTCCAAAATAAAGGAAACATATAAACAAAAAAGAGAAGAGAGAGAATTAAAAAATGATATAATAAATAATAATAATTAAAAAGAACAAAAATCCAAATAAAAAAAGAATTAGAAGAAAGAGAAAGTGTATTTTAAAACATATTGTTGTAATTAAACTAAAAACCTGTGTGGAATGACTTAGAAAAAACTGTTTTTCAAAAATTCATTTTCATTTAAACACTTTTGATTAAAAAAAAAAACTCCTTAAAATAAAAACACACATATGTTTGATAATTCTATCTTAAAAGTACATTTGTATACCAGTTTGTTTAGTTTGATATATACTATTTTTCATAAATTTTTTCCAGTTGGTTGCTAGAGTCAGTGGTCGAAAGTTATATGGGTTTGGTGTTTTTGGGCATTTTAATTACATTATCGAGGTTGAAGCCCATGTTGCTCGATTTGCAAGAGTTGTAAAGGAGTTTGGTACCACTTTGAGCAAGAACGGCAAAAGAACAATGTAGAAATTGCATTATGTGTTACAGTGTAACGGGAGAGCATAGTTACACTGCCTTTTACGCTGGAGCACAGAAAGGTAAGCATCGTCACGCTCCAACTGAGCATTGTTATGCTGTAAATTTTTTCAACCTAATATCACAATGCTCTTGTCGAGCATAACAACGCTGGCGTAATTTGAGACCAACGTTGCTACAATCTAGCCGAGTGTAGCGACGCTCCAAGGCATTGGGCGCATGCATCCCAAGCAGTTGGAAGTCGTGGGTTCGAGGCCAAATGTCAGTTTTTGGAGTAGTTTTGCCATTTTTATGTATTTTATGAAATTTATTGCTTTTTAAGTAATTAAATTAATATAAGAGTTTTATTAATTTAATTAATTTGTTAGGAGTGCTAAATTTTGGTCTAATTTTTACGTTTGAATAATTTACATGTGATGTATGATTATTTTATTATATTGCATAATGTATGCCATAGAGTTTAAAATTCCACCATAGGATAAACATATTATCATCATCAAATTTAATACAAGTGTTATATTATATAGTTGTATGATATATTAAGCATGCTCATGCATCATATTAAATATAAATGTTATATTACATGATTGCATGCATTTATAATATGTCCATACATCATACTATATTATAATTATTATATTATATAGTTTGGATGATGGATATGTGTTTATTTTTCATTACTTTATAATATAAGTGTTATGTTATGTAATAAAAATGAAAATGCATGAAGCATGACATTACTTATAAATTTTAACTGTTATACTTCACGTATGTCATTAGATGCATGTTTATAGGTTTTAATTATTTCATTGAGTTTTATAATTGTTAAAGTTTAATGAAATTAGAATTAAAATCTATAATCAAGAGTTGCATACTAACATAGGTTAAAATTAATTTTAAATGATTTAAAATTGATTTCACCTAGATCTATGTTAAAACCTAGATCTATTTATAATATAATTAGAAATATGTTAACCTTTTATTTTTCCTTTTTATAGGATTAATTTGACTAATAAAAGATTAAATTTATAAAATACTTGTCTATAAGGGACCTTTGTCTAAGGAAGGTTCTGTCTAAGGCTGAGATATTTAAACTGATAAAAACAAAATACCCCTACTTGGGAACTGACCTGGAAGGTGAATTAAACAACTATTTTATATGCATGCAATAAATGATTCAATTTATTAAATATTTAATAAATCAATCATATATTGTTAAACTACTCAATATAAACGTTATATTGAATGACTTAGTTAAATTAGTTAGCCGGATTTATCTAAGTTCATAAATTTTAGGTTCTAAAACACTTAGCGGGAGGAAAAGATGTATATGATATGTAAAATTTTTTACCCACGTTCTCCTTAAAAGTTTATACTATTAGATCCATGCTCGGCCTCGTGGTACCTTAGGCGTACCCAATATTAGGAAAGTATTTGCATTGGTCAATATCATGGTGGATGGAGAAAGTTGTTTATACTAAGTGGGAGAAGAATGTACGTCAACACATCTTATGACCTCCTTCATTAGTTTATAATGTTTTTCCATGTTCGGCCTCGTGATGCCTTGGGAGCGTCTCCCTTAGGAATATGTTTGCATGGAAAAGGACAGAGCAAACTCCAGAAATGGATAAGATCACTATAGTCAATTGCAACAATATGTTCTTCCCTGAGGTAGACTGATTGGGGTAGGGCTATAGGATTGAAAATGAAAGGTTACACTTACAAGAAAACATTAAGGTAGTTATTGATTTTTTGACCAAATCAACGGTAATTAAATATTATAGGAATAAGAGTTATTCTGGTGTAATATTTAATTGAGAATGTCTTAATTCAATGAAGGAATAACTATTTATCCTGAGGTGGATTTATTCTAAATCACTGAAGTATCAATGCAAAATTAAATGATTTTAGGGTTCATTAAGAACTTTGCTAAATTGATTGGATTAACTGAGTTTTTTCTTGCATATCTAAAATAAGTAGTTTGTTTTGTATCAATATCTTGTAAACGTGACTAGACTTGTAATAACCTTGCTCGGTGCTTATAAGTTAACCAAGAAAAATTATGCTACTTGGAAAAATACGATTAACACTGTCTTGGTCATCGATGACCTCAAATTCGTCCTAACGGAGGAATGTCTTCCAGTTCCTAGACCCGCAACATCACGAATTGTTCTTGACGCCTATGACAGATGGACTAAGGCCAATGATTAGACCATAGTCTATATTTTGGCAAGATTAACTGAAGTCTTAGCCAAAAAGCTTGAGCCCATGATCACTGCTTGCGAGATCTTAGAGTCATTGTGTGAGATGTTTAGGCAACCGACCACACATCTAAGGCATGAACTCCAAAGTACATCTTCAATGCCAAAATGAACGAGGGATCATTTGTTAGGAAGCACGTCCTTAATACGATGGTCTACTTCAATGTGGCCGAGATGAACGTGGCTATCATAGACGAGTCCAACCAGGTAAGCTTTATTCTGGAAACTCTTTGGAAAAGTTTCCTCCTACAGTTGTGTAGCAATGCTGTCATGAACAGAATATAATACAACATTACCACCCTTCACAATGAGCTGCAGACTTATGAGTCCTTGATAAAAGTTAAACGACATCATGGAGAGACAAATGTTGCCAATTCCTCGAAAAATTTCCACAGGGGTTCAACCTCTAAGGTTAAGTCCACACCTCCTTCCTCAGGCTTTTAGAAGTGGAAGAAGAAGAAAGGTGGTAAGGGGAATAATGCTACCCTACTGATTGCTGCCCAAAAGAGCAAAAAGGTCGAGGTTCCAAGGAGAACTTGTTTTTATTGCAACTAGGATGGGCACTGGAAAAGAAACTGCCCAAAGTATTTGGCCGACAAGAAGAAGGTGAAAAAAAGTAAATTTGATTTACTTGTTTAGTGGAAAATGACGATTTCACATGGATACTCAATTTAGAAGCCACTAACAACGTTTTTTCTTCATTACATGAAACTAGTTCATGGCAGCACCTAGAGGTTGGAGACATGACTTTGCGGGTTGGAACAGGACAGGTCGTCTCGATGGTTGTAGTAGGGAGCCTGAAGTTGTTTTTTTTAACTCAAATTTATATCATTGGATAATGTTTATTTTGTTCCTCATTTCAAGAGGAATTTAATTTCTGTCTTTTGGAACAAAACTATAAAATAACTTTTGTTTGTGATAAAGCATTTATGTCAAAAAATGGTATTAATATATGTTCAATAATAAATGAAAACAACTTATATGTGTTAAGACCGTTAACATCTAAAATGCTCCATTATGTTGAAATGTTCAACACTGCAACCATGCAAGACAAAATACTTAAAGTTTCTCTAAAAGAAATGCCCATCTTTGGCATTTAAGACTGGGTCACATAAATCTCAATAGAATTGAGAGGTTGGTTAAGAATGGACTTCTAAAAGAGTTAGAAGAAAATTCTTTGCCTGTATGCGAATCTTGTCTAAAAGGTAAAATGACAAAACGACCTTTTATTGGAAATGATCATAGAGCCAAAAAACCCTTGGAAATTATACATTCAGAACTTTGTGGTCTGATGAGTGTTAAGGAAAGAGGAGGATATGAATATTTTATCACTTTTGCAGATGATTATTCAAGATATGAGTATGTTTACTTAATACAACACAAGCCTGATACACTCGAAAAGTTCAAGGAGTACAAGGCTGAAGTTGAGGATTTATTAGGTAAAAAAGATTAAAACACTTTGATCTGATCGAGGTGGAGAGTACATGGATATGATAGTTCAAAACTATTTGATAGAACATGAAATAACATTTAAATTCTCAGCACTTGATACACAAAAAATAAAAAAAAAAAAAATGGTGTATCAGAAAGGAGAAATGGAACCTTGTTAGATATGGTTCGATCAATGATGAATTATGCTTCTTTACCTAACTTGTTCTGGGGTTATGCAGTGGAGACTGCAATCTATCTCTTGAACCAAGTTCCATAAAAAAGTATTTCTGGAACACCTTTTGAGTTATGAAGGGGTTGTAAAAGTAGTTTACGACATCTCAAGATTTGGGGGTGTCCAGCCCAAGTGCTAGTGACTAACCCAATGAAATTGGAACCGTGTTCAAAGTTGTGCCTCTTTGTAGGCTACTCAAAGGAAACAAGAGGTGGTATCTTTTATGATCTGAAAGAGAATAAAGTGTTTGTATCGATAAATGCTACTTTCTTGAAGGAAGACCACATTAGAGAGCATAATCAAAGAAGTAAAATTGTATTAAATGAGCTTTCTAGTGAAACTGCTGAATTTTCACCAAGGGTTGTTGAAGAACCATGCATTTCAACAAGAATTGTTGATGCTGCTTCATCTAGTTACACACATCCTCCTCAAGATTTGAGGGAGCCTCGACGTAGTGGGAGGGTTATAACCCAACCTGCTTGTGTTTACAAACTACGAGATTATCAGGAGAATTAGGATACCAATCCCAACAAAGATAACCTTCACAAAATGATCTGAATGTTTGCCATATGGTAGTCCTTTCACCATGTTCTTCCTTGCTAATAATCTCAAGTCATCAAAGTTTAAATGCTCAAGTCTCAAGTGCCAAATCCAAGATGAATCTTACAAGGGCTAGTTGCATAAATAGAATTCAAGCCCAAAATAATAGAATATGTAGTACAAGGATAAAATAATTGCATATATAGATCAAAAAATGGTAAAAGACTAAAAAACCCATGCCTAGCCACCATTTTGTTTGCTTCTTTCCTATTTTCTCAAATTAAAAGCTATCACTGATAGCAGCTATCAGTGGTTTGATAGCAGCTATCAGTGATAACCACTGATAGCTGTTAACAACTGCTATCGTTGATAGCTTCTATCAGTTGCTATCGATGATAGTTGCTATCAGCGATAACTTTCAATTTGAGAAAAATTAATAGAATCTTGAAATATTAGCTTTTAATTTGCTATCAATTATTAGTAGCTATCATTGATTCACTTTCATCAATTGGAATCAACGTTGAAATATTACTACTTAAGGTTATCAGTGGTTATCAATGATAGATTTATAAATAGTGATCAATTTTGAAAGAAGACCAACAACTTTGATTACCATAGTAGTTATCACTAATAATTTTTTATTATGGTCATCACTGATAGTAGCTATCAGTCGTTATCACTGATAGATTTTCATCAATTAGAATCAACCTTAAACTATTAACACTTAAGGCTATCAATGATAGACTTCTATAGCTGTTTATCACCTTTGAAAAAAACTCGATATATAGATATCACCTAAGTTTTATCACCGATATCACTAACATCACTCATATTGTGGTTATCAGTGATAGCTTCTTTCACTGATAACATCACTAATAAGATGCTATCAATGATCTCACTGATATCATGATGTCAATGATAGTTCTCTATCACCGATAACATCAGTGGTAGCTTCTATCACCGATGACGTGCTATCGGATAGCTTCTATAATTGATGACATGCTATTAGTATTAGCTTCTATCACTGGTAACATGCTATCAGTAGTAGCTTCTATGAATCATAGCCACTAAACATATTTTTGCCCATTTCTTGTCCTTTCCAAACATTTATAAGTCTCTTTTCTTTTCGATGATAGCTTCTATCACTAATAAACATGCTATTAGTGATAACTTCTAGGCACTCCACTTACATTTTAGTTTGAGATTTAACTTTATTAATTAAATTCACTAAGTTGGCTATCAATGATAGATTTCTATAAAGTGGCTATTAACTACGAAAATATAAGAAAAGATTAAGTTATCAATGATAGAAAATATTAGTGGCTATCACTGATAGACTTTCATTTTTTTTTTATATTTATTATTTGTTATAATAATCAAACTTGATGATTGACTTGTTGGTGTTGAGTCACTTATGAATTGAGTACTTTCAAGTCATGTGTATGGAATTCAGCCTCATAATTCTTTGTGAAAAAACGGGGAAGAAGAAAAAATTCAAATAAAGGAAAGAAAAATTTTAAAAATAAGAGAAAGAGAAGAAGCAAAAACTGAAAAAGGAAAGAAAATTAAATAGAAAAAAATGAAGAAAAAATCGGACAAATGAAAGAAAACTAAAAAAAGAAAAAGAAAGGCAAGAAGCAAAAAAATCGGAGAAAGAAAAGAAAAGAAAATAATAAAAAAAGATAAGGGAAGAAGCAAAAATAGGGAAAAGGGAAGAAAATTAAAATAAAAAAAGGAATAAGTAAGAGCTGAAGAAAGAAAATAGAAATTAAAAAAAAAGGAATAAGCAAAAACCGAAGAAAGAAAAGAAAGTTAAAAAAGAAAAAAAAGAAAGGAAAGAAAAAGAAAAGGAAAAAGAAGGAAATGAAAGAAACTAGAGACTACGACAACTGTTTCGGTAAGCTACATGTCCGGTGCACGGAGAACTGGCTTCAAATAAAGGAAAGAAGCAAAAATCGGATAAAGGAAAGAATAAAATAAAAAAAAGGAGAAGAAACAAAAACTGAGAAAGAAAATAAAATGAAAAATGAAAAAGGGGAGGGAAGAAGCAAAAATCGAAGAAGAGAAAGAAAATAAAAAGACTAAAAAAATGTGTACAATAAGATAAGACAAGGGAGAGCGAAATTGGAAATTAAAAAAAAAAAAAATCAAAGATTGACTAGTCAACTCATCCATATTTGCAAATATTTTAAATATGTAATATATTTTTAGATTTTTTCTCTTATTCTACTATGTATTACAAATATCCATCTTTCAAATATGATTTCAAACATTTTGCAACATTAGTTTGAATATTTAACAAAAACATTATATTCTTCGTCATTTGCACTTTAGCAATTATATTATCACGATTATTTCTTATTGAAAGACATAATCCTTCATCAAAATATTTTGACCTTTCTCTAAGAGTTGTCCTAAACTCAAAATATTGTTTTCATATCAGACATATAATAAACATTAGAGATAAACTCATATTTTCCATGCTTCAAGTTGATCAAGATCTTACCTTTTCCTTTAACAAGAATTATTGTGGCATCACCAAATTTGATATTACCACCAACGGATTCATCAAGCTCCACGAACATTGACTTACTTCCATGTGATTGCTTGCACCACTACCAAGATACCATGCATTGTTTTCACATGTTTCTTCATCTTTGTATGCTAGAAACAAAGATGACTCGCCTCTTTCTTCATCTTTTTCAACATAATTTGCATTTTCTTCAACTTCATTTTTGCATTCCCAGGAGTAATGGCAAAATTAATGACAATTATAACATTCTTCTTGTCTTTTATCATACCTTCTGTCATTAATTGATATTTCTTCACTTGGCCTCAAATAATTTTGTCTTTCACAACCCCTTGATGAATTAGAGTTTAAATTGCTCTCATTAAATTTTCTTTAATCGAAGTTTCCTCGACCTCCGCCTCTGAAATCATCACATCCACGATTGTTACAACATCCTCGTCCTCGATTGCCTTTTTCTTGGCCATCTTCTTTATCTTTCAACTGAAACTCTGACTGAAAAAGTTGCTAAGATATCTGTTTGCTCTTCTTGAGAAGCTTCTTTTCATGGGCTTGTAAAGAACCCATAAGTTAATAAATGAGTATTGTACTCAAATCCTTTGATTCCTCAGTAGCTACAACGATGAAATAGATTTTTTCATCCAATGAGCGAAATATCTTTTCTACTACTTGCTAATAATTTATTTTTCACCATATCTTTTCATTTTATTTAGTACTCCTAGCAATCTTTAAGTATAATCTGAAATTGATTAGACTCGTCCATGTGTAGTGCTTCACAATCACCTCTCAATTTTTGGATATGAACCTTCTTGACTCGATCTACTCCGTTCTATGTATTTTCTAAAATTTTTCATGCTTGATGTGCAGTAGTTGATCTAGAAATCTTCTCAAAATTTGGATCATCAATGACTTGATAAATAGTAGTGAGAGTCTTTTGGTATTTCCTTCTTGTAATTTCAAAGCTTTTCATTGAGTTTGATTTAAAGCCACATTAGTCATCAGATTTAAAGCCACATTAGTCATCACTTTCTAATTCTTCATAACCATTATTGACAATGTTCCATACATTTCGTGAACCAAGTAGAGCTTTCATTAGAATACACAACTGCTATAATTTTCTTTCGTAAGTCGAGGCACTTGGAAGGGAACCAAATTGTTATTTGCCATTTGCAAAAGCAATTTTTGTTTTCCAACTTCCAAACTCAAGTTCTGATACCACTTTGTTGGAAGCGTGTGAGGGACATTCACAATATATAATTAATAAAAGATTATTTGAGAGGATAGTTCACACCTTGTATTCAATTCTCTTTGTGCATTGTTCTTTACATACTTGGTTGCTTTATAATACAAAACAATCCTATTTACAGGATTCTCATGGGTCCATAACTCTCATACTTAAATACATAAAACCCCATATTAACTCCAATACTTTAATTCATGAAACTCTCATACTTAAATACATACAACTCTTACGTTAACTTAATTAACTCTTATCAATTAATTTTGCCAACTCTCATAAATTAACTCATCTATAACTCACCTAATTAAAATATGTTCAATTTTCAACAGCTTGCTCATACATATAAATGAAGGTAAAATTGAAATAATAAAGAATAAAAATTAGGTTGAATTTTATTTGTTAATTTGCAAGTTTAAAAAACTATTGTTAAATTTGTAAATACTGTTTTTTTACTATTTACTACAAATTTTCTATATTTTTCAAATAAATAGAGATAATTTGTCCATGTTCAAGATTTTGTCTAATGAAGTTGAAAGTTCACCGAATAAAACTTGAATCACATTATCAAATTAAGAGGTAAATTAATTAATTTTTTTAGTAACAAGACTAAGATAGCTTTGAGAGGGGAGTTTAATTATATGTTTTAAGAGAAAAAAAAAAGGAGAAAACAAAAAAGGTAGGATATTGGGCCTACCTTTGAAGGAAAAAAAGAGACTACTCTATGAAGGAATCTGAGATGTAGGGCTAAAGAAATAAATGAAAATGCCAAAGTTGATATTGACATTTGACATTGTATTATATGCTATGAATTGATGGGGTTTACATCTAGTCCATTCTCATTGGACCAATGCAAGCCTTTTCATTTTCACAAATCCCTCCCACCATTGTCATAACTTTATGCCAATTATTTGTAAAAAAGTTGGAGTATTTCGACAATTATTCCAGATAACTTTTGAAAAAAATTGAATTGATGGAATAGGTTGGTTTGAAAGAAAAAAAACTCAAAAGCTAACTTTTTAAAAGAAGGTTTTTGAGTGTTTAATAGTTAATCTCTCTCTAATTTATATCGTATATAAAATTATCCTAATATTTTCACTAATCATCTACCCCACGTCTACTATAGTTGTTGCTAGCTATCACTACCCTTTACTAACCACTTTTTGTGACCAATAACTCTAGAGATAATCACCACTAACAACTTACTCTCGCAAAACTTTTGGCAACCATATTTGTGCAGAAACCACCTTCAACGATTACTACACCCAACGACCAACTTCGATGACCAATTCCATAAAAAAGTTTGGCTACCACCTCCAATGATTAACTCTGATGACAACCATCGATATCCATCTTCAGGGCTACCACCTTTGACGATCATCTTTGGTGACTACAACCACCTCCAACGATCACTTTTGACAACCAACTGCATTGATTCTCTCCAACGATCAATTCTAACGATTAACTCAATATGTTTAGAAAGCAAACTTGACCAATAAAAGTGTTATTAAACACAAATTTGAAATTATCTGGTCATAGTATTTGATAGTTGTTTTTTATAATATTTTGACATTAGTAGAAATACTTGTGTAGCAAACCAAACCCGTATCTAAAAATTTGTTTGAAAAAAATGTTACAACACATGTTTATTTTTATAAAAAAAATTTAAATAAAAATAACCTTGTGAAAATAATTTTAAACAATTAATAAAAATTTAAGTTTTTAATCATTATCTTTGGCTAAAGAACACAAAATAATAATAATAATAATAATAAAAAACTCAAAAAAAAAAAAAAAAAAAAAAAAAAAAAAGAACAAACAAACAAACAAAACAAAAAACAAAGAAAAAGAAAAGGAAAAAAATATTACCTTTCGATTGCATTTCCATATAAGCACTTTCACTCATGGTTAGAGTAACATTACTTCTAGAATAAGGAAAAAGTAATAATAAGATGATGGCTAAATTATCGAAATCCCTCTTCAACTTTGCTTCAAAAATATTCTTGACAATACTATAAAATTAGACTTTAATATCGGTTTAAAAATGACATTATAGAGGTACAATATCGGTTAAAAATTGATATTGAAGATCGTGTTATAAAAGGTCTTTAGTGTTGGTCGTCTTTGTTCTTGGTTTTAAACCGACATTATAGATGGCCAAGATTTCAATGCTAGTTATCTTCAATGTCAGTTTTCAACCAACATTGAATACTATTTTTAATGTCGATTTTCAATCGATATTGAACATTATCTTCAACGTCAGTTTTTCACATACTTTTTGTCAGTAATTGTCTGATATTAAATGTCTAAAATCATTTTATCATTAAAAAATAATAAAAAAAATATTTGTTGCTTTGCACCATAATATTTCTTTTTTACTTGTACATGCACAAAATAAAATCTTATTTGCTTTCACAAATCTTCAATAAGTCACAAAAGAAAAATTGGATGATAATTTAACTCCAAAACCAAGATAAAATATATTTTTCATCCAAATCAACTCCATATGGTTTAAATAGTAAATCCCTATGTATCAACCATGAAGTATACATATATATTCTATATTGAACAAATAGAGTATACATGCTAAGTTGAACATAAGAATATAATTCAAAATAAATAATTACAAAATGGTTAAAATGACTAAAAATAAGCTGTAGATAAATGAGAAGTGTTCAACAATGTCTTCTCAAGTTTCTTTAATGTCAACTTTTGGAACCTAGAAACTATTCTCCCATCTACAAAGTAGATAAAAGAACAAATTGAACAAATAAGTAAAAAAAAAAACATAATATTACCCTCGGTGAAGAGTAATAGGAAAACTAGTGAGATAACAAATAAATCCAAGCTTGCCAAACACAAAACTATGATGATAATATTGAAAGATAAGAAGAAAAGAGACAAGACAAGGTTTACATGGAAAACCCTAATCCAGGGAGAAAAAACCACGATAGAAAAGTTTTATTATTTAATGTCATACTTACAAGAGACCTCAACCTCAGATATAAATAGAATGAGGGTAAACCCTAATTTAGTAGGCATAAAGTAAAAGATAAATATGCCCTTAGGGCTATAACATCATATTTCAACACTCCCGCTCAAGTTGGGGCGTAGATATTAGCAAGACCCAACTTGTTAACACAAGCTTCAAATGTTTATCTCGGTAATCCATTGGTAAGAACATCTGCAACCTGTTCGACTGAAGGAACATAGGGAGTACAAATAACCCCGTGGTCTAACTTCTTTTTAATAAAGTGTTTGTCAATTTCAACATGCTTGGTTCTATCATGTTGTACAGAATTGTTGGCAATACTAATGACAACCTTATTATCACAATACAGTTTCATGGGACCCGGATTGTCCTGGTAAAGATCAGATAAAACTTTCTGTAACCATATTTTTATTGAGTTTTATATCCTAAAACTCGTGGTTTATAAACAATGGAACTAATTCTGAAAGTTCAATAAGGTGTTATTGAATAGATGTTTTGCTTGATAGAAATTCAATAAACCTGAAAGTCCCTTGACTATTGGATGAGTACTTGAACTTTATGTGAAGATATAAAAGTGGTCAGGTTCGAGTAAATAGTCAAAATGATTTATAGTATATGAATAAGATTGGATACCTTATTCTGGTAACCCTATTGGATGCGGCCTGCTCTGTAGTTGTTACAAGGAGTTGTAAAGTGCTACAAATGAAGTGATTCTAATTCATTCATGTTGGGACATGAGAAGTGGGGGTATCCTTGTGCAAAAGTGTTTGTACAAGATCAGACCAGAAAATCAGTCACTCTTACTTTATAACGTTGTTTACTGTTTAAGACTGACTATTTCAAAGCGATGACCTAGGTAACTTGACCTTAATCTTGAGCTAACTATGAACTCCTATTTATTTGGAATTATCCTTCGATTTGCATAGGTGAGGGTTGGCTCAACAGCGCCGGCTCAATAAACCTCCCATTTCAGAGGTAAGACTGGATAGATAGCTGGGGACATAGGATACAAAACAGAATTCACTCCTACCCGCTTTAGGGATAGTAGAGAGGTTGTTCCCTTAAGTGCTAGTTCTGGGTCTTGAACAAGGGGCCTCGCCCTCTAATTGGCTCGAGAGGGACTCGGTATTGTAGATTGGATCACAAAACAATTGTTCATTAGGGGATAAGTGGGGACTTAAGGAACAAGAGATAATTTCGGGGGTGAAACAAAGATTCAACCCAGCTGTTATTACGAACAACCTGTGAAGGGTTGACTTACTAATCATGGTTATATCGAGTGGACATAATATATCTACAGTGAGGGGAGTTCAATTATGGGCTTTAGTGGAGTGACCCATTAATTAATGAATGTGGGTTAGATCGGTTTAATGAGCTTACCTGATTAATCTTGGATCGTTGGAGCCCATGATCTATAGGTCCATGAGGTCCCCCTACTAGCTCGAAAATGGATTAGCTCTAGAGTAATGTGATAAGTTAATTTGAAACGTTCAAATTAGAATCAAACGAAATTGGAGAATATATATTTAAATATGATTTAAATATATGAAATTGGAGAATATATATTTAAATATGATTTAAAATTAATAAATTTTGATTTTAAAATCAAAATAAGATTTTGGAAATAGAAGGAAAAATTAGAATTTTCCAACTTCATCTTCAACTAGCTCACAAAGAACCTACCATCATCAAGCTTCAATAACTCGAAGCATGAGCTGTATCCCATGCATCAAATCTCTTTGCATGATAGTCTGCAATATATTGAAGAGATTGGAGTGATTTTGGAAAAATTGACAACCGATAGAATTTTGGCTGAAAATTCGAGTAGAAGAAGGTATTCTTCATTGGCTTGTTGAAGTTAGCATTCTCCAAGTTCCCTTTGATTCCAGTTTATTTTGAGTCCTACAAATCAATCTAGAGCACCAAGAGAATAGTAGGGAAGATCTTGTGGTGGTTTGCACAAGGGTTTGGAGGAATTAGCAGCTGGAAATCGAGATTTCAAAGGTTCTTCAAAGGTATGTCTTGAAACCCATTAAATTATATTTGAGCATGCTTTCGATTCTACCAAAATTAATCAATCAGAGTGCTTATCGATCCTCGTCACTTCCACTGCATGCTGCTATCAGTCCTACAATTGGTATCAGAGCATTATATAAGCATTCATTTTGGTTTAATTTTTGTTTGGTGGGTGTTTTATATGAGAAATATGAAACTACTATACTGATATGGTTTTCTGAGTTTTGGCTTTTAATTTTCCTTTAATTTTTCGTTTAAATTTTTAATTGACTCTTGCTTAATGAGCTTATATGTCTTCCCAAGAGTCTGTAATTTATTTGGAGTCATTAGAGTTGAAATTAAGCTGTAATTCGAAGAAACAAGCGAAGAGGCCGAGTTCCAGATTCTAGACGTTTAGCCTTTGTTCATATCGTCATTGAGCTTCAGTAGTTAGACAATCGTTTAGCTACATGCATTAGACGATGTGAAGAAAAGCTAAACGATTGTATAGCTTCGGGCGTTGATAGTTTAGGTGTTGTGCGCTAGACGATCGTGTACTTGCGGAAGCTAAACGATGCATTATATTGCTATAGGATGGCACTACACGATCATGTAGCTTCGGGTGAGAGCTAAGCGATAGCACTACATGATCGTTTGCCTTTGATCGGTAGCTAAGCGATGCGTTCAGATGCTAAGCGATAGCGCTACGCGATCGTTTACCTATGTGCGGCAGCAGGCGATACGTCGAGAGTTATGCGATAGCACTAAGTGATCACTTACCTTGTGCGAACGCTAAATAATCAAGATATGACACTAGACGATGGCGCTAAGCGATCGTGCAGTAAATGTCTATGCTAAACGATGGAGCTACGCGATAGTGTTGGACACTAAGCGATCGTGTAGTGTCATCTGGCACTAGACGATGACAATATACAATAGAATGTAGACACTACATGATCGTATACCTTGGTCAGACGCCATGCATTTGTGCTAAACGATCAAGAAAACGCATGACATTGGTTGTCAATGCTAAGCGATCAAGTATACACTAAACGATCAGGAAAACACATGACGATGGTTTTCATTGCTAAACGATCAGCCTTAGCGAGATTGTGAACGAGAGAGAGTTGCCGGTTCAACCGGTTCTCTTGAGGTCTGGTCCAGTTCAACCTCAAATGGTTTTTGGTTGATTCAGTTCAAACTCTGCTGGTCCGGTTCAGACGGTTCGGGTCTGGTTCAAGCGGTTCGAGCGGTGTTAAAGTTGTTTTTTGTAATAGTTAGGCTATTGTATGCTTGTTTTTGCTAAAACTAAAACCATATCAGTTCGTGTTTAATTATTTATGCATTAGTTGTATGTTATAATTAAATAAATATTGTATGTGCATACAGTATGCCATTTAAATTTAAAATCCCACCATCAGGAAGTATGCTACATGCATTGAAAGTATGTTATAATTTGTTATAATATATAGTATGCATGTTAAGGTTTCTTGTATTTAATATAATGGTTATGTTAAATATTGAATGCCTTTATGTATGTTGTGGATGTTTGGCATGTCTATAGTTTTATAAGTCTTTATAAAATCGGGTTAGACATTTAAAATCCATAATAAAGAATAGCTGCATGCTCACGTAGGTTAACCACTTGTTTTAATAGTTAAAATAGGTCGTTAAACTTGTAAAACTAGGGTTACAAACTCAACCGGTATATAATCCTGTCGAAGGGTGGGGATATTTAAGTTGATGGTCTACGGAACACCTCCTACCTGGGGATTATGGCCGAATAATTGAGTGTTGGTAACCGGTTTTATGAGTATTCGTGAGCGATGTTAGGTAATAAAAAGGTTTATTACCTAGACATGGTAGGTTTAAGTCCATTTATAAGTGTTATACTTGGATAAACCAAATAGACTTAGGGTTATTTTTATTAGCTGGAAAAGAACCTAAGTATAAATTTACCTAAAAAATTAGAACACTTTAGTGGTAGTCAATAACTTCTATATAATAGAGTTATTAGAAAACTTAGTGGGAGATTAATAACATATATGATATGTTATCTTAGCTCTCACGTCTCTAAGAGTTCAAAGTCTGGATATAAGCGGTACTTTGTATCACACTGGGAGTGACCTCCATACGGAAAGTGTTTTTTTTAGCTTAAATCTAGATTTCAGTGAATAAGTGGAAGTTGTTCGAACAGAAATCAAATTTACGATTTCAACTGCCACGTCTCCATATAGTTTACACCGTGAGATTCATATGACACTTTGTGTCACCTTGGGAGTGACCTCCATATGGAAAGCGAATGTATGAGTCAATAACAAGGTAAACGGAGGAAGTAGTTCATAGTAAGTGGGTGAAGGAAATGTGTCAACATATCCTACGGTCTCCTCCATTAGTCTGAACCGTGAGATTCCTATGTTGTGTCTGCTGCTTAGCTTTAAGCGGCCCTTTTCTAGTTGTTTAACGACTGCTATCCACACGGAGGGTTGTAACATAGGATTCGGAACAACCTAGGCTTCAATAAAATGAATAGGGTCTTATAGTTCCGTCTTGGATATCGTCTTCTATTTCGGAGGCATACTCATACAGTTCTGTAAGATTTGAAAATGGCGGGTCTACACTTACTGAATTATTAAGTGTTAATAATTTTTGATCAAAAGCAGTACCTAAATGACTATCGGGATATGAGTTATTCCGAAGATAGTATTTAGTCAAGAATGTCTTGAAGTAATATCGTTGCAAAAGAATAATCTTAGGTACATTATTAAAATTGCTAAAACTTGATTGGTATTAAAAGCAATTCACTTATAAAATTTGTTTATAATTTTAGAATGACGAGTTCTTTAATATAATTGTTGGCATCAGATAAACTCATCGGGGATAAGTATGTGACCTGGAAATCAAACTTGAACATGATACTTTGATAGATGATTTTTGATTTTTCTTAACGGAGGATTGTCCTCCCATTCCTAGCTTTAACACAAACTGAAATGTTCGGGATGGGTATGACAGATAGGTCAGGGCAAATGATAAAGCCCGTGCTTATATCTTTGCCAGTTTATCTGATGTTCTAGCAAAGAAACATGAGGATATGAGTACTACCAAAGAGATTATGGAATCTCTTCGAGGGATGTTTGGACAACCGTTCTTTACCCTAAGGCATGATGCCATCAAGTACGTTTACAACAGTCGTATAAAAGAGGGTACCAATGTTCGTGAACATGTCCTGGACATGATGGTCAACTTCAATGTGGCAGAAGTAAACGGTGCTGTCATGGACGAAAGAAGTCAAGTTTGTTTTATTCTGTAATCTCTTCCGAAGAGTTTTCTGCAATTCTGTACGAACGCATTGATGAATAAAATCGTATACAGCTTGACTACTCTGCTGAATAAGCAATAGGCTTACTAGACAATATTGAGAATAAAGGGTCTGGAGTCAGAAGCAAATGTTATTACTGCCGAGAAGAGAGGAATGTCCTCCAAGCCTGATGTTGCCTCATCTTCGAAGAGTAAGAATATTCCTGTGAAGGAAAGGCAAAGGGAAAGGGAAGAAGAACCCTGTTGGAAAGAAAGGGAAGGATAACACTGCAGAGAAAAGGAAATGTTTCCACTGCAACGAAGAAAGGAACTGAAGGAGAAACCGCCCTCAGTATCTTGTCGAGAAGAGAGCAGAGAAAGGTAAACAGGCTAATTAGTTCCTGGAACTCTTTGCTCAGCTCATCCAGTGGGAGAAGTTGCTTGATGTTACTACTTTTGTAAATCTTGTAAAGAACAAATTGTATATATTTTTGTGATAAATGAAATGTACATTTTTAGAATTTTTGTTTGTTCTAGTAACTTCTATTAAGAATCAAACTGTTAAAAGCCATTTGTAAATATTATGCTATTTAAATAACTAGATCAAAGTATAGAAAGTTTAAAGATTTCTAGATCTGACTGTTAACAAAGAGTTATTAAGGTAGGTCAAATGCATCTTGCTCAAAGAGTTGAGAGTACCTTAATTTAGTGGGGGGAAAGTGTGCCTCTTGGCCATTATTGAGAATAAGATACAATCCTATATAGTTTATTCGAAAGCCTATTGTATACTAACATGTTTAGAATGATTCTCTCGGCTAAAGTGTTTGAGAATCACCTAGTAGGACTAGGAATACCATATAACCTAGGGCAAGTGGGAGAAATATCGGGTATGGGATACCAAATGGTAAAAGATAGGTATTGGATGTCCTAGTTTATTGTATTTCTCTATAAAATGCAGAAACTCAGTCTTATATATGGAATATATAGGTTACCACTGAAGTTTTAGTCCAAATGAGAGTTTATTTGGTTTTATGTCCTAAAACTCGTGGTTTGTAAATAATAGAACTAGTTCTGAAAGTTCAATAAGGTGTTATTGAATAGATGTTTTGCTTGATAGAAATCCAATGAACTTGAAAGTCCCTTGACTATTGAATGAGTACTTGTACTTTATGAGGAGATATAAAAGTGGATTAGGTTCAAGTAAATAGTCAAAATGATCTATAGTATATGAATAAGGTTTGGTATCTTATTCTGATAACACTATTGGATGCGGTCTGCTCTGTAGTTGTTACAAAGAGTTGTAAAATGATACAAACGAAGTAATCCTAATTCGTTCATGTTGGGACCTGAGGAGTGGGGGTGTCCTTGTGCAAAAGGGTTTGTACAAGATCAGACCACGAAATCAGTCACTCTTACTTTATAATGCTGTTTACTGTTTAAGACTGACTATTTCAAAGCGATGGCCTAGGTAACTTGATCTTAATCTTTAGCTAACTATGAACTCCTGTTTATTTGGAATTATCCTTAGATTTTCATAGGTTAGGGTTGGCTCAACAACATTGGCTCAATAAACCTCCCATTTCAGGGGTAAGACTGGATAGATAGCTGGGGACATAGGGTGCAAGACGAAATTCACTCCTACCCGCTTTAGGGATAGTAGAAAAGTTGTTTCCTTAAGTGCTGATTCTAGGTCTTTAACAAGAGGCCTTGCCCTCTAATTGGCTCGCGAGGGACTCGGTTTTGTTGATTGGATCACAAAACAATTGTTCATTAGGGGATCAGTGGAGACTTAAGGAATAAGAGGTAATTTCGAGGGTAAAACAGAGATTCGACCTAGCCGTTATTTCGAACAACCTGTGAAGGGTTGACTTACTAATCATGGTTATATCGAGTGGACATAATATATCTATAGTGAGGGGAGTTCAACTATGGGCTTTAGTTGAGTGACCCATTAGTTAACGAATGGGGGTTACATCGGTCTAATGAGTTTAGTCGATTAATCTCGGATCGTTGGAGCCCATGATCTGTAGGTCCATGAGGTCCCCTTACTAGCTCGGAAATGGATTAGCTTTAAAGTAGTGTGATAAGTTAATTTGAAATGTTCAAATTAGAATCAAACGAAATTGGAGAATATATATTTAAATATGATTTAAATATATGAAGATGGATTTGTGTAAAATTAATTTAATATTGGATATTAAATTAATTAGAATTATTTAAATTGTTTAAATAATTATTTATTAATTTTATTAGAAAATTAATTTATGAAACTAATTTTTAAAATTAATAAATTTTGATTTTAGAAATAAAATATGATTTTAAAATCAAAATTAGATTTTGGAAATAGAAAATACAGAAAAGGAAAAATTGGATTTTTCCAACTTCATCATCAAGCTTCAATAACTCCAAACATGAGCTACATCTCATGCATCAAATCTCTTTGCATGATAGTCTACAATATATTGAAGAGATTGGAGTGATTTTGGAAAAAATGGCAACCGATAGAATTTTAGTTAAAAATTCAGGTAGAAGAAGGTGTTCATCATTGGGTTGTTGAGGTGAGCATTCTCCAAGTTTCCTTTGATTCCAGTTTATTTTGAGTCCCACAACTCAATCTAGAGCACCAAGAGAATAGTAGGGAAGATCTAGTGGTGGTCTGCACAAAGGTTTGGAGGAATTAGTAGCTGGAAATTGAGATTTCAAAGGTTCTTCAAAGGTATGTCTTGAAACCCATTAAATTCTATTTGAGCATTCTTTCGATTCTGCCAAAATTAATCAATTAGACTGCTTATTGATCCTCGTCTCTTCCGCAACGTGCTGATACCAGTCCACTAATTTCTATACATATTCCCAGGCTCAGAGCTTTATATTCTGCCTCAACCTACTCCTGGCAACTACACCCTGTTTTTTACTCCGCCAGGTCACCAAATTTCCCCATACAAAAGTACAATATCCCGAGGTTGACTTTCTATTGGTCACTGATCTTGCACAATCTTAGTCAGTATATGCTTCGATGCTCCGTGTGTCATATTTTCAGAAAACTAAGCTCTTTCTTATGGTGGATTTCAGATATCTCAAAATTCGAGTAACTGCTTCCATGTGCTCCTCATACGGACTCTGCATGAACTGACTTACCACACTCATAGCATAGGAGATGTTGGGTCTAGTATAAGACAGATAAATCAGTTTTCCAACAAGGAGTTAATACCTCTCTTTATTTACATGAACTCCTTCCGTAGTGTTTTTCAATTTTCCATTGACCTCAATAGAAGTGTCAATGGGTTTACATCTAGTCATTTTTGTTTCCTTCAACAAGTTCAGAGTATATTTTCGTTGAGACACGGATATTCCTACTTTCGATCTTGCCACTTCCATCCCGAGAAAATACCTCAAACTACCAAGATCTTTGATCTCAAATTCGCTTGCCATCCTTTGTTTTAGCTTAACAATTTATGCCATATCATCTCCTGACAAAATGATATCGTTGACATAAACCACCAAAACAACAATCTTCCCTGAAAGTGATTTTTTAATGAACAGGGTATGATCAGAATGCCCTTGAATAAACCCTTGGGATTTAACAAACATCATGAACCTATCGAACCACACTCTATGACACTGTTTCAACCCATATAAGGACTTTCTGAATCAGCAAACATGGTTTCCAAATTTAGCTTCGAAGCCTAGAGGAGGACTCATGTAAACCTCTTCTTCTAACTCACCATTCAAGAAGGAATTTTTTACATTTAGTTGATGTAGGGGCCAATCCTTATTCATGACAACAGACAGAAGAACTTGGATTGTGTTGAGCTTAGCCAATGGGGAAAAATTTTATGAATAGTCAATCCCATACGTTTGAGTGAACCCTTTTGCAACTAACCTAGCCTTATATCTCTCGAGTGTTCCGTCAGACTTATACTTCACTGTGAACACCTATTTTCAACCAACTGTCTTATGACCTCTAGAGAGGGCCACTAAATCCCAAGTCTTGTTCGCCCAAGGGCTCTCATTTCTTCCATCACTGCTGCTCTCCATTCGGGAACCTCCATGGCTGCATGTATACTGGTAGGTATTGCTAGAGCATCCCGTTGGGTAGTGAAAGCCTTAAAAACAGGGTACAAGTTAATATAGATCAGAAACTGTGCATAAGGTGCTTTGTGCATGACCTGGTTCCTTTCCTCAGAGAAATTGGCATATCAAGAGTGGCATCATAATTGCCAGTTTTCTTCGACCTCTCTTCAGTATCAGGATACTAACTCTGCTCAGACTTCTGAGACAATTCTTCATCTTTCTGAGGATCTTCCAGTACCTCATTACCCACTGTAATTTCAACCTTCTCTGAGCTCGTCTCACCATCTTTTACGTGTCCATACTTTTCTTCAAGGACCTTCTTTGAAACAACAGGATCTTGAACCTGAGCTGGTTTCGATGCTTGGATAGCTTCCGATGGCACAACAGGGTTTCCTGGGTTTCCTTTCTGAGATTCTTCCTATAGTATGTTATCTAGGGCACTTGTCTAATAGGGAGGTTAGAAACCAGAATATCAGGACCAGATTCGGGACTAGGTTGACTAGGTTCAGGGACATTAGAACTAGGTTCAAGATTGAAATTAATAGGTACAGAGTATATGGAACTGTTAATCTATTCACTCGTGGTCTCCCCTTGAAGATGACTATCGGGGAAGAATTATTTATCTTCAAGGAAGGTGACATCCATAGTAATAAAGTATTTTCTGGATGGTGGGTGAAAACATTTATAGCCTTGCTGATGAAGGGGATACTCGAAAAACACACACAATTTTGAAGTTGTGGAGAAAACTTAGTCCAGTGAAGACCGTGAGTGTGAACAAAAGTTGTACACCTAAACACAAGAAGAGGTACCTTAGGGATAAGATGCGTAGACTGGCAGGACTCTTTAAAGCACTCAAGGGGTGTTTAAAACTTGAGAACACGTGAGGGCATCCTATTAATGAGATGGGTTGCAGTAAGAACAACTTCTCCCCAAAGGTACGATGGAAGAGACGCTAGAATTATCAAGGAATGGGCAACTTCAATGAGATGGCGATTTTTCTGTTCAGCCACCCCATTTTGTTATGGAGTGTAAGCACAAGAGTTTTGATATATAATCCCTTTTGAAGTCAGGAATTCCTGGAGGGTGTGAACGAACTCACGTACATTGTCACTCTGAAGAACGAAAATCTTCGTATTGAACTGAGTTAGGATAGTGGTATAGAAATGTTGGAAGATAGACACGACCTCATACTTATCAGCAAGGAGATACACCCATGTAAATCGGGTATAATCATCGATAAACGTGACAAACCATCATTTACTGGACAAGGTGGAGATGTTTCAAGGGCCCCAAACATCATTGTGGATCATGTGGAAAGGCTGGATAGGTTTATAAGGCTGAGAAACAAAAGAAACACGAGGCTATTTAGCATGTATACAGGCATCACAAGACAAAGAAGAAATATTCACATTATGGAATAATTAGGGAAACAAATATCTGATATATTGAAAACTTGGATGTCCAAGACGAAAATGCCACAATAAATATTTTTTTCAAACAAAGTAAATGAAGATAAAAGACTAGTCCTAAACAAATTCCTGGAGGAAGCATCTTCAGAAAGGAAATAGAAGCCCCTGTCATATCGGGCAGTGTCAATCGTCTTCCTTGAGCTTAAGTCCTGAAACAAAGTAGCATCTGGTGAGAAGAAAACTTTACAGTTCAAATCTTTTGTTACTTATTGACAACAGGTTGTAAGAATTTTTTGGCACATGTAGTACATTATGTAGAATTAATCCCTGAAACGGTGAAAAATGACCCTTTCCAGCAACAGGAGTGAAGGACCCATCTGCAATTCGAATCCTCTCATTTTCCGCACTCGGATAATACGAGAGGAATCGATTAGATGAGCTTGTTAAATGATCGGTCGCTCCTGAATCTAGAATCCATAACTCAATCCCTTCAACAAAGAAATTAAAAGACTGAGAAGGGCACTGAAGGAGTGAGATGTAACTACAGGGGCAAAATGGTAAATTGGCCCAGCTGTACTTACGAGCATATGTGAGGGTTATTATACTGATGATTGGTTATATCCGATGGACACAGAAATATATCTGTGGCAAGAAGAGTTCAGCTGTCAGTCTTTAGTGGAATGCCTGACAGTTAACGGATGGTGGATCTTGTGGCTAAAGAGTTTAGTCAACTATTCACGTACTGTTGGAGCTTCGAGCCATAGGTCCATAAGGTCCCCTTGGTAGCTTGGATATAAGTTGAGAATCAATTTTTGGGTCAGTTTGAAATGTTAAATTGACAAGACGGAGTTCGATTATATATGATATAATTGAACTAGTTAATTATATATGATATGATTGACGAAATGTATGAGATACATTAATTTGGAGGAAATTGGATATAAATATGATTTATATACGATATCAAACTATAGGTTATGAATATAATATGATTATATTTATTATTTTATTGATTGGAAACTATGGGATAATTGGCCACAGTTTTCTCCATAACTGTGCGTTAGTAGGAAGCTAAATTTGGTTTTCGTAACCGAAGAATAAAATAAAAATTGGTTTCATTTTGCAAAAAATACGCATGATTGCTCACGGTATGATTTGCAATCAATCGCATAGTAATTCAGAGCCTATACGATAGCGCATCATTTACTAAACGATTGCACACCCGCGCGTGCATTCTCTAAACGATCGCTTAGCGTCCGAGCCTTACGAAATGATTTCTTAGCTTTTCCTACACGATCGTGTACCTCCCCTAAACGATCAAGCACCCCGACTATACGATAGTTGTTGCCTTCTCCCACTTGCTTGATCTTTGTACACGATAGCCTTTCCTCATCACCTTTACCAAATCCGAACAAAGCCCACACTTTGGATTTTCACTCTGAGAATACTAAGGGCTCCGAGTGGTGGTGTCGTCCCCATTTCCTACTGTTCGTGCGAACTCTTTCGTGGTAGACGACAGGAGTGGTGCTGAATGATTGCTTGCTGGTCTAGCGAGAGCGAAAGGAGTTCGTTCGTGGAGAGATCGAGTCTTGTCGAGAAGAAAGTCTTCAACTGATATTTTTTCTCATTCTCTTGTCTTTTATCCTTTAAGCATGCCAGTAATTCATTATTGTTAAGGCATATCTGTATATGTGAATGTATATGTGGAAATTCTGTCATAATGAATTGGAAAGATCTGCTTCCTCACAGGTACTCTTGTATAAGAGTTCCTTCATCGACAGAGATCCATTTCTTGCCATAATAAAGACATCTTGAAGAAGTATGACATGACATCCATGCTCCCTTGTTTGCACTCATGGACATGTTTACGTGGAGTATACAGGAGAGATTCATTCTGCCATATAGAATATAACCTTTTGACTGCATCAAATATCCCATGCAGTGGCTAAATAGAGTAGGTGTTTCCCAATTTGTGGTTCCATGCGACTGATAAACATCGAGTGGAGCAATGAATCCTCTCATTTCCAGACATGGTCTTGAGGATCCCCAGGGCTTGGTCGTGGTATTCCTTCAGTCAAAGACCCAAATTTATGGCGCCCTCAAGGACCATTTTAATTGTTTGAGACCAGAAGAGGTAATTCTAGGCATTTAGTTTCTTTCCTGTGATCATCCCTGTAGAGTTTCCTATAGACCCAGAGAAAAGATTAGTAGTAGGAAAAATAGAAAACATTGTTACTAGATTTTGGAACACTTGAAGAATCATAGCCATTCAATTTGGCTCCAAAGGCATCCATCTTTTGTTAGAGACTGGCCATTGCTGTTAGAGTTCCCCATGGGATTCAAATCTTGAATGTCTCTATCCATAGGGAACGAAACTTTCTCCAATGGAACCACCCATTCGATATTGAGGTAGAACCGAGTACACATACGAGAGAGGTTGTCTTCCATGCTGCTGCAAAAAAGAAGTTACAGCCGAAACTCCAATAGGAGCGAAAGGGTACTGCCCAAGGTCGGCGTTGCTCCGAAACGGTTGCGAAGTTGGGTAGTGCGTGAAGGGCTCGGTGATCGGCTGAATACTACTGAATGCGAGGGCTTCAATCTGACCCGACCCAGCTGCTGGAGTCCATTCGATCAACTACTGCTGCGAGTGAGAGGTGTCTGGCGTGTCGGCTGGAACAAACCCACCAGCTGTCTGGGCAACTCACGATCCGACTAGGTTTAGAAAGTTGGGTTGAAGAGTTATGAGGCTACGATAGATCCGGCTGGGTTAAAGAGTTCCAGTGGTGCGACCCTAGTCGACGGTCGTGGTCGCGCCAGGTTTAAGATGGTCCGGAGATATTGATTCACGGCTGCTTAAATCATGCCCATATTAGTTGTGTCTGCCATTGTTCCTTCACCTACCAAGTTTAATGACTGAATTTCTTCTATCGGGGCTAAGGTTTCATCACTTTGTCTGATACCATATTAAAAGATAAGAAGAAAAGAAAACAAGGTTACGTGGAAAACCTTAATCCAGGGAGAAAAAAACCACGATAGAAAAATTTTATTATTTAATGTCATACTTACAAGAGACCCCAATCTCATATATAAATAGAATGAGGGGAAACCCTAATTTAGTAGGCATAAAGTAAAAATCAATATGCTTTCTATTTGACTAGTTCCCTAAAAACAAATATTTCCAATGGCCTAACCTGGAGTTAGATTGTATACTCCATCAAAATACTTCTCAGATAGTACGAACAAATTTTCTACATCATGGGCCGAAAGAGAACAGAATAAAAAATTTGAAGAAAGCAAACCCTAAAACATAGTTGAAACATATGATAAGTGAATTTTGGGCAGAGCTGTAATGAGCTCTAACACTACCTACATTACCATAGTTTAAAACTACAGGTGACCACAACCACATACCACACCATTCCAACATAAGTTAAAATCTTGTAGGCACAAGTTGGAGAGTGTCATAACATTTTTAAGTAAACAAACCTTAGCCAAAAGAATAAAAAATGAGCACACTTAAATTTGTGTAAAACCAAACAAAATTAGAGTGTACCCTTAAGCTTGTGAACTTAACAATAATCAATAATAAGACATAAATTTGTTTATATCAACATGAGACAAACATAAAAGTGTTGGGGTCGATGTCCTAAATCTCGTAGGGTCCTGTAGTTTGTAAACACTAGTATGAACAAATATTCTGTGATTTATAATATATGATTTTTTTATTCACATTGTCTATGAAATATTTGATATTTTAGTTGCATTAACCACAAACCAATAAACTAAGATATATGGTGATCATTGTAACTTAAATATGTATGTGGAGACATACAAGTGGATCGTGTTTAAGTGATAACCTAAATGGTCTGTAGTATATGGATAAGTCTGGGTACTTTATCTTGGTGACACTAGAAGTATGACCCACTTTGTAGGTGTTACAAATGTTGTAAAGTGCTACAAAATGATCTGATCCTGATCATTCATGTATTAGATATGCAAGCAGTGATATTCTATATAAAAGAGTTTGTATAAAACCGAACCACAAAATGTTTAGTCTCATTATATAGTGTCGTTCATAATTGAGACTTTCATTTCACTAGGATGACTATAGGTAACATGACCTTTAATCCTGAGCGAGTTGTGAACTCCTGCCTATGAGGACAGTCGTTTGATTTGCGTGGGTGAGAGTGGCCAAAACGGCGACTTAACAAACCTACCATTTTGGGAATTCGTTTGATTGGGGAGTTGGGAACTCAGCTACACAAAATGGAATTCACTCATTCCCTGAAGTAGGGGAAAGTAGATAAATATCTCCCTTAAGGGTTCATTTCGGGTCTTGAAAAAATTGGCACCACACCCTCTCCTAGCCTGAGAGGGGTTTAGTCATAGTAGGACTATGATCTATTGTTCACTAGAGGGATCAGTGATACTTAAAGAGTTAGATGTAACTACAGGGGCAAAATGGTAATTTGGCCCAGCTATACTTACGAGCGATTTGTGGAGGGTCATCGTACTGTTAATTGGTTATATCCAATAGACACAGAAATTATTTGTAGTGGGAAGAGTACAGCTGTCGATCTTGAGTAGAGTTCCCGGCAATTAACGGATGGTAGATAATGTGATTGAAGAGTTTAATTAGTTATTCACGTATAGTTTGAGCTTCAAGCTACCGGTCCATAATGAAAGAGTTAAACAACATGCAGTAGGAGTATCAAGGATCCATAAACTTTCTAATGCACTAATTTTAGCAAAAACTAAAGCATGCTCTTCTAAAAAAGCATGATGGTAATGGAGAAAACTCTTTTTCCATTTTGTGAACCATGCAAACGAATTTCCATTTTCTTTTTAAAACCAAAAATGATTTTAAATCATTTTAATTCAAAAATTTATTATCTTAAATTAATTTCATAAATTAATTTTAAAAATTAATTAATTTAATATCAAATATTAAATTAATTTTTTCACAATAATCATCTTTATATATTTAAATCATATTTAAATATTTATTCTCTTTTCGTTTTAATTTGAACGTTTCAAATTAATTTCTCAAGCTACCCAAAGCTTATCCATTTACGAGCTAGTAGGGGACCTCGCGGACCTATAGATCCATGGGCTTCAACGACTCGAGATTAATCGGCTAAACTTAGTAGTCCGATCTAACCCCCATTTGTTAACTAATGGGACAGTCCACTATAGCCCATAGTTGAACTCCCCTCACGGTAGATATATTATGTCCACTTAATAACCATAATCAATAAGTCGATTCTTCACAGGTTGTTCGTAATCACAGCTAAGTCAAAAATACCGTTTTACCCTTGTGACTACATCTTGTTCCTTAAGTTTCTACTGATCCTCTAATGAACAATTCCGATTCATAATCTCTATGAATCAAATTCTTTCTCTATCATGAGAAGGAGGGGCCCCGATTGTTCAAGACCTGGAGTCAGTACTTAAGAGAACAACCTATCTGGTAACCCTAAAAAGGGTAGGAGTGAATTCCATCTTGCAAGGCTATGTCCCTAGCTATTCATCCGGTCTTATCCCTAAAATGGTAAGCTTATTGAGCAGTGCTGTTGGACTACTCTCACCGTTTGCAGATCAAAGGATAATCCCAAACAAACAGGAGTTCACAACTAGCTAAGGATTAAGATCGAGTTAACCTAGGTTATATAAATGAAATAGTCAGTTTTAACAGTAAACGGTCGTTATAAAGAAAAGTGACTATTTTCGTGGTCCAGTCTATGTGCAAACTCATTACATAGGATGCCCCCACTCTCATGACTCAACATGAACGATTTATGGATCACATCGTTTGTAGCACCTTACAACTTCTTGTAACAACTACAGAGTGGGCTGCATCCAATAGTGTTACCAGGATGAGATACCCAATTTCATCCATATACTTATTAGACCATTTAGGCTATATACTGTCAACTTGATCCTGTTTATGTCATTACATAAAGTTACAACATTTAGACTATAGCCAAGGATGCGTTTATTGGATTTTTATAATAAGATGCAAAACCAACAAGTCATTGTTATTGATAAAATAGAATATTTAACACGAACTGCGAGTTCTAGGACATTCCCAACACATAAGGTCCCATTGGTAGCTCAATGGATTTAGGTTGAGAAACAAATTTTGGGTTAATTTGAAATGTTCAAATTAATAAGAGGGAATTTGATTATATATGATATAATTAAATTAATTAAATTATATATGATATAATTGATATAATGTATTTGATACATTATTGTTTGATTGGAGGAACTTATATTTGGATATGATTCAAATATATTTTCTATGAATTAGATTCATAGTTATTAAATTTAATATAAATATGATTTATATTAAAAGCCATAAAATAGCGAAAAAGAACTATGGTTTATATATTGTATATGATGTAATATTAAGACTATAGGTTATGAATATATTGTTGGGATTGGTGTTCTAATTCTCACGGAGTCTTGTTGTTTTGTAAAGATACACATTATTCAATGAATAAAATAAGTGTTATTTAATTCTGACATTTACTCATATCCAATAAACAAATCTCCTTGGTTATCTTATGTGAACTTAAGCATGTATATGTGATATACAAGTGGATCATGTCTTAAGTGATAACCTAAATCGGTCTATAGTATAAGGATTAAGGTGGGATACCTGATCCTGGTGACACTACGGATACGACCTACTTTGTAGAGGTTTGTAAATGTTGTAAACTACTACAGATGGTAGATCCTGACCATTCATGTGGAGACGTGGAGCGTGGGTGTCCTATACAAAGAGTTTGTATAAGACCTAACCACGAGATGACTAGACTCTGTATATAACGTCGTTGATACTAGAGACTTGCATCTCACCTAAACGACCATAGGTGACACGACCTCAATCCTGAGTGTTTTGGAAACTCCTGCCTTTGAGGGCAGTCCTGTGATTAGTATGAGTGAGAGTGGCCAGATTGCCAACTCAACATACCTACCTTTTTGGGGACTTGTCTGATCTGGGAGCTGGGAACTCAATCCACAAAATGGAATTCACTCCTTTCTGAAGCAGGGATAAGTAGAGAGATTGCTCACTTAAGGCCTGATTCCGGGGCTTAAACATAGTAGCCACAGCTTCTCTTTGGAAGAGAAGACTCAGTCAGAGTAGGACTAACTTATATTTATTAGAGGGATCAGTGGTACTTAAGGAGACAGATGTAACTATAGGAGCATAACGATCTGTGAAGGGTTGTCGCACTACTGATTAGTTAAGATGGACACATAATATATCTGTAGTAAGGAGAGTTCAGCTGTCGGTCTTTAGTGGAGTGTCTGGCAGTTAATAGATGGTGGATCCCATGACTAAAGAGTTTAGTCAGTTATTCACGTACTGTTGAAGCTTCAGAGTTACATGTCCATGAGGTTCCCTTGGTAGCTTGGATTCTGTTGAGGGTCAGTTCTTGGTGTTGATTTGAAATGTTCAAATTGGCAAGAAGTATTTTGATTATATATGATAAAATCTGTATGATGTATAAGATACATCTAGCGAAGGATTGATGTAAATGAGATTTACATTAAGTACCATGGAATAGAAAAAGAACTATGGTTTATATGTTTCATGAGATGAAATATTAAAACTATAGGTTATAAATATAGTATGATAAGTTGGTTATCATCTGTATTTATAATAATATTAATTATTGGATAATTAATACTTTTCTTTTAAATAACCAAAGTAGTGGGTGATTATTGGATCATGGTAACCATGAGTTTAAAGGAAAGTGGTTTCCTATTTTGAAAAGATGTTTTTACAAAAGTTTGAAAAAAGTTTTTGAGTTTTCTCTCGCAAAAAAGAAACTCATGAAGTCATCAAGTAAATTCAGATTCACTAAACGATGGTTGGGCGAGCTAAACGATCGTGCACGTACGAGCTAAACGATTGTGCAGTATTTACTAAACGATCGTGTAGAGTCTGTACGTGCAGACCGAGCTAAACGATAGAGCTAAGCGATCACATAGCTTTTGCTAGACGATCGCATAACTTTACCTAAACGATTGGGCATCAACCAATACGATAGGTCTCTTCCATCTCCCACTTGCCCAGTCGTGTATGCGATCGTTTTTTCCTCTATTCGTCTGCCTCATACCAAGTCCGAACAGAGCCCACCTTCTGGATTCTCACACTGAAAATACCAAGGTCGCCTTGTTGGTGGTGTCAGAACTCGACACCATCGAGGTTTTCTGAAGGCCGTTCGTGGTACTGTGGAGGCCGTTTGTGTTGTGGAAGATTTCGTGGCTGAGGAGATCGTTGAGGATGCGCGCGAAGTGTTCGTGCAATGTTGCGGTCGTGTAGATCGGGCGTTTGAGGTTGCTGTTGTTCGAGCGGCCATGCGCATCGGAGCGTGGAGACGCATCTGCTGTTGTGTGTAGAGTTTGCTTTCTATGCATTTGTTTTTCCATGCTGTAATTTCTGTACGAATCGCATAATCATTTATTTAAAGTTGACTGTAAATATATGTTCATTCATGATTGTAATTTGGAGTAGTCTTGTTCTGCTGCTCATGGAAATCTTGTTTCCGATTTCCTTTAGTTATTACCTTCTCAATCGTCTTCCTCCTCCACACTAAACTTTCACTCTAACCAAAATTAGTCATAGCCCACCGCATCTGGATTCTCACACCGAGAATACCAAGTTATCCAAGTGGTAGTGTCCTATTTGGTTCGAGGATCGAGTTACTGCTTGCTGCTTGTTCGAGGAGTGTTCGAGTTGTTCGCTGCATTTGTAAACGAGTTTGATTGAGAGATTACTCGAAGAAGGGTTCTCCAAAGATATAATCTCTTGATCCTTTGTTTTTTTATTTCATAGCATGCTGTAGTTTAATATTTATGCATAATCTATTCTTATATGACTGTAAACGTATGCGTTCATTCACAATGGGATATGGACGATTTGCCACCGCTCAAAGTTTCTCTATAAATTGAGTTCCTTCATAAAGAACACAAATAAAATATTTCCAAGACTAAAATATAACCCAAGAAAATGTTCTATAAGCACGTTAACCACTAAACAAAAAGATGAAAGCAAGACCATCAAACAAGTTCATACTTTTGAACTAATTTTCATTTCAATACTTCAAAATCTTATGAACCATAATCAACAAAATACCTAAATTTGTTTATATTAAAATTTGAGATAAACTCAAAAGAAAAAAAATAAAATATTAGAGGCTAATATATATAAAATATACAAATGAACCAGACCAAGCAAGACTATCAAATAAGCACATACTCTTGAACTAATTTCAAGCTTAATCATTCGAATAAAAACAAAATAAATTAAATAACTTTAAATTACTAAATTGAAAATAAATATGAAAAGAAAAATTTACCTTTGGAGCAAGCAAACAACCCACAAAATTTTTTTGAAGAGCTTTACTCATCCCACAAGCTTGAACGGATCTGACATGGAACTTGAAGATTAGAACAAATTTGGAAAATGAACTTGCACAACTAGTTCTGAAGATCCACGAGTAGATCGAGTCTAAAAAAACCCATGACTAGATCTACAGATCTGATGCCAATGACGAGCTGAACAGTGATAGTAAAAAGTGATGCTTGCGACGGAGAGCTGACGAGCTGAACGGAGTTGCTGACAGACGAATCTGCACATCCACGAAACCTCCACAAACGGATCTGCACGTCCATGATACATTTCCATGAACAGATTTTCACCTCCATGTACGACACCTCCACGAACGGAGATCTGTACTTCCACAAACAAACTTAATGGCGTATGATGATGGAGCTGGCGAAAATGGAACGGACGATGATGAGATTTACACCTCCACAAAGATTTGGTCAAGAATGGAAGAGGGTTTGGAGAAGAGAAGTGAGAAAGAAGAGTGAAGAAAGATAGAGAAATAAAAGAGAAGATATTTTTTACTAAAAGGAAAAAAATTAAAATAAATGGGTATCTACAATGTCGGTTTTAAACAGGCATTTTAGCTTAATTAAAATATATCTTTAATGTTGGTTTAAAACCGACATTAAAGATCTACGTTTTTTTTAAATCGACATTATACATCTATTTTTAGTTTTTCCAACCGACATTAAAGCCCAAATTTCTTATAGTGAAGGTTATGTGATTTATAAAGGAACTCTTATTAGAGAGGAGTTGTGAGCGGAAGCAAGATCGTTCCAAATTCATTGTGACAGAAATACAATATTCACAAAACATACAACAAGTTATGCATCTACTAACAAATTACGACATGCTGAGAACAAATAAATATAAAGGACAGAGATACTCACCTTTGAAGAACTTTTCTTCTCTATATCTCTCGCTCTCGTCAAGAAACAGCACCTCTCGCTATTGCTGTGCTCACAAAGCCAATCATCCACCAATTTTTGCTGTCGATCACCACCGAATGGTCTTCTACATGAACAAGTAGCAAGGAAAACACCACAACTCAATAACCTCGGTATTCTCGGAGTGAGAAACCAGGAGATGTGGGCTCTATTGGATTTGGTAGAGGGAAGGAGGAAACACGATCGTATACAACGACCAAGCAAGTGGGAGAGATTTTGTGTGTTATCGTATAGACGGGTGCTCTATCGTTTAGAAAAAGGTGCACAATCATTTAATAAATTGAAGCTGATCATTTAGACGATCGTTTAGGTAGAATCACTCTGGCGCGCGATCACTTAGTTAAAGCTACACGATCGTTTAGGTCGACTGCACATGTACACGATCGTTTAGGAAAACTTGAGCTATCGTGTAGGCTCTCGTTTGCTATACGATGGGCAGTGTACAATTCGTGTAACGATTGTCCGATCTTCTTGCAAAAATGAAAACTATTTTCATTTATCCTTCAGTTATGAAAATTGAATGCAAGCTCGCACTATCATGTACGGTTATAGAGAAAAGCCACCAACAATTATCTCATAATTGTTTAGTTATAAATAAATATAATCATGTTATATTTATAACCTATAGTTTTAATCACATCATATGCAACATATAAACCATAGTCCTTTTCTCCTCCACTAGATATAAATAATACTTATATCTTTTTCCTCCAATTAATATATCTCATACATCATGTCAACTATATCATATATAATTGACCCGTTTAATCATATCATATATAATTAAACTCCCTTTTGTCAATTTGAACACTTTAAACTGACCCAAAAATTGATTCTCAACTTGAATTCATTGAACTACCAAGGGGACCTTATGAACCTGTGGCTTGAAGCTCCAACGGTACGTGGATAGCTGACTAAACTCTTTAGCCACGAGATCCACCATCCATTAACTACCAGGCACTCCACTAAAGACTGACACTACACTCTTTTCACCACAGATATATTTATGTGTCCATCAGATATAACCAATCAACAGTACAATAACCCTTCATAGATGCTCGTAAGTATAGTTCGGCCAATTTACTATTTTGCCCCTGTAGTTGCATAACTTCTTAAGTACCATTGATCCCTCTAATGAACAATACAACATAGTCCTACTATGTGTGGACACCTTTGGGGCCATGAGAAGGTTTATGGCACCACATTGTTCAAGCCCCAGAATCAGCCCTTAAGGGAGCAGTCTATCAACTTACCATTGCTTCAGGGAAGGAGTGAATTCCATCTTGTGTAGCTGAGTTCTCAGCTCCTTAATCAGATGAATCCCCAAAGTGGTAGGTTTGAATCGATAATTTGGCCACTCGCACCCATGCAAATCAAAAGACTTCCTTCAAAGGCAGGAGTTCTCAACTCACTCAGGATTAAGGTCATGTTATCTATGGTCATCCTAGTGAAGTGAAGTCTCTGTCATGAATGGCGTTGTAGAACGAGACTATAACACTTCGTGGTCCGATCTTATACAAACTCCTTTGTATACGATGCCTCCATTCAGACTATCTGTAGCAAGTCACAATATTTGTAACTGTTCTACAAAGTGGGCCTTATCTGTAGTGTCATCAGGATAAGGTTTTTCTCCTATATCTCTATACTACAGACCATTTTGGTTATCAGTTAAGGCATGATCCACATGTATGTCTCCGCATACATGCTTAAGTTACAACGACAATTAGGGATCTTAGTTTATTGGTTTGTGGTAAAGCAAATAAAACATCCCATGTTTCATAGACAACAATGAAGAAGATATCATATATTATTACATCACAAGCGTTTGTTCAAAACAGTGTTTACAAACTACAGAACCCAATAAGAGTTTAGAGCATCAACCTCAACAATCTCCCACTTGTCCTAAAGTGAGTGGGTTATACAAAACAACTAGTACAAAACAATAAACTAGGGCACTAAGGCCTAGTACAAAAATCTCCCACTTGCCCTAGTCCAGCCGCTGGCGGTCCCGTAAACCCATACTCTGAAGGTGACCCTAAAAAACTGAAGCTGTGGGAGCCTTTGTAAATAGTTCAGCAACGTTGTGCTTCGAAAATAGAGAAGAGTTTTTTTTCATACTTTCTATTTGTTCTGTAAACAAAACAAGCTGTAAGCAATCCTCAAGAGAAAAAGATAGTGGATCTTCCTATGGACATAGGCATATTGGCCGAACCACGTAATCCTATGTGTTTCTTCTTCTTCTCTTTATCCTCTTCTTTCGATCGACATCAATCTTTCTGCAAATCATGAAAATATAATCTTGTTATCAAATCATATCGATTTCTGGGTACCGAGTTGTATCGCGTATCGATTTTCTACTATTGAGTAGCATCGAGTTAGAGGTTTTCATCTTCGAGTTGCTTATTATTATTTGTTATTTCATTGCTCTAATAAAAATTGGTTTAGAGTTTCCCAACAAAGATTTTCCATATTCTAACCTCCAAAAAATGTTAAAAACAACCATTAATTCTCAAAAAAGAATTTATTTCCTTAAAAGTATAACAAATTAATCACAAATCTTGGTTGGAACTTACCAAACAAGTAAAGACAACCACACTCCACGAGAATGAAAACAGTAAAAGAACAAAATAAAAAAGCATACTTTCTATTCCAAAGGGACATGCAAAAGGACAATAAATAGATTGAAACTAAAGTTTAAGGGTTTATAACTGAATTTGGATTTGAAAAACTATGTTAGGTAACTGAAGAAATCGTGACTCAAATACCTCAGCTAGTTTAGTTTATAACTAACTTTATCTTGTAACGGTCTGTTGGTATGTGTTATGGATACCACTGATCAGAAATTAAAGAAGATTTTTTTCCCATACTTTCTATTTGTTCTGTAAACAAAACAAGCTGTAAGCAATCTTCACGAGAAAAAGATAGTGGATCTTCCCGTGGACGTAGGCATATTGGCCGAATCATGTAATCTTGTGTGTTTCTTCTTCTTCTCTTTATTTTCTTCTTTCGATTGGCATCAATCTTTCTGCAAATCACGAAAATACAATCTTGTTATCAAATTGTATCGATTTTTGAGTACCAAGTTGAATTGCGTATTGATTTTATTCTATCGAGTAGCATCGAGTTAGAGATTTTAATCTTCGAGTTGATTCAAATAAAGATTAAGACTCATCGAGTAGAATCAAGTATCGATCAGCACTCATCGTGTTCCATCGAGCAAAGAACAGAAACTCATCAAGGATAGAAGGAAATTTCCATCGAGTATCGAGTATCTAGCATCGAGGATTCAACAGAGCTTTTCTCAGCCATTTCTTCACCATCTTATTGTTGATCTTGATTAATTGGGCCTAGAGAAGATTGAATAACCTAACAAATTTTGGTATCAGAGCATTTGAATATCATCAAGGTCAACATTCTTGGAGCATCAAGATACTCAAGAAAACCGTTCTCGATATTCTTTCAGGTCAGTGATGGCTGTTGCTACATTTGAGATAGAAAAGTTCGATGGAAGGGGTGATTTTGGTCTGTGGAAGGCCAAAATCAAGGCTATTCTTGGACAATAGAGAGCTCATAAAGCCCTTTTAGACCCATCGACTTTGCCACCTACGTTAACAGCTCAAGAAAGGGAAGATATGGAACTTACTGACTATGGAACTTTAGTTCTTAATCTCAGTGATAGCATCTTGAGACAGGTGATCGATCAAGACACGACTTATAAGATATGGATCAAGCTGGAAGGTCTCTATGCAACTAAGGATCTCCCCAACAACATGTATTTAATGGAAAAGTTCTTCACTTTTAAGAAGGATTCTGCTAAACCATTATCAGACAATCTGGATGAGTTTAAAAAGATAGTTTTTGAGTTTAAGAGCCTTGATGAAAAGATTGGGGATGAGAATGAAGCCTTTGTTTTGTTGAACTATCTACCCGAAGCCTATAAGAAGGTAAAGAATGCCTTGAAATATGGAAATATGGTAGAAAGTCAGTTACCACTAATGCCATTATTTCGACATTGAGAACTAGAGAGTTAGAGCTTTATTCGGTAAAAAAGGAACAACCTGGTGTAGAAGGGCTATTTGTCACGAGTAAGAACAAGAAGAATCAGTCTAAAGGGACTAAAAATCAGTCTAGTGAAGAGTATAAACCAAAAACCAAACTGAGATGTAATTATTGCAAGAAGAAAGGACACTTAATGAGGGATTGCTATAGCTTAAAACGGAAAAATCCGGAAAAAGAGAAGCATAAGAAAGGAAAACAACCAGATTCCTCATTGGTTAAAGGGTCCTACTTCTATTCTGATGTCTGAGCCTCTACTAGAAACAAAACCAACCAAATAAGTCATCTCGAGAAGCATGAATGAGTACTTGACTCTGACTGTACCTATCATATGACACCTTTTAGACCTTGGTTTAATACCTACAAGGATGTAGATGGAGAATCCGTGTACATGGTGAACAATGAAGCCTGTAAAATCAAAGGGGTTGGTTAAGTATCCTTAAAGGTAAAGGATGGATCAATCAAGCTTCTCAGAAATGTGAGACATGTACCTTTACTCAAAAGAAATTTGATATCTCTGTGTATGCTTGACCCCATTGGGTGTGAGTGCAGAGGAAAAGATGGAATCCTAGAAGTGACTAAGAATTCTAAGGTAGTATTGGTTGGTGAAAAGGTCAATGATCTCTATTTAGTAAGAGGAGTAGAGATGATGACTAGTGCCTACACTGTTTCAACAACAAACTTGATAGAGGCAGACTTGTGGCATAAAAGACTATCCCATATCAGTGAAAAGGGATGCAAACACTATCTAGACAGGGTATACTGCCCAAAGAGATCAGTGAACATCTTTCCTTATGTGAACACTATATTCTAAGGAAAGAAACCAGACAATGCTTCACTAAATCTCATAATAGCACCAAAGAAATATTAGATTATGTTCATTTTGACCTATGAAGACCATCTCTTACACCAAGCCTTAGTGGCTCAAGGTATTTTCTAACCTTTATAGATGACTTTTCTAGGAAGAGCTGGATATACTTTCTTAAAACTAAGGACTAAGTTTTTGGGAAGTTTAAAGAATGAAAAGCTATGATAGAAACATGAACACTAAAAGGTTAAAATACTTTAGAACCGGGGGCTTGAGTTTTGCAATGAAGACTTTGACAAATCCTGTACTGAGAATGGTATAACTAGACATAGAAATATGATGTATACACCTTAATAGAATGGGGTTGCTGAGAGGTTAAATAGAAATATAATGGAAAAGGTAAGATGTTTGCTTTCTGATGCTATCCTAAGTGAAAACTATTGGACAGAAGCTACAGCCTACATAATGTATACCTTGAATAGGTGCCTTCACACATCTCTAGAGTTTTTTACCCCTCAGGAGAAATGTACTAATCATCCTCCTAATCTAGACAACCTTAAGGTTTTTGGATATGTAGGGTTTGTTCAGCAAAATAAGGGAGAGTTGAAAGCCAGAGCAGTTAAGTGCATATTTGTAGGATTCACAGAGGGTGTCAATGGATATAAAATGTGGCATCCAGTAGAGAGGAAGTTCATAATTAGTAGAGACATCACCTTTAGTGAAGAGGAGATGTTTATGCAAAAGGAGAAAAGACTTGAGGATGAAGCTGAGTCATCTACCACAGGAATTGAAGTGGAGTGAACTACTGAGCAACCAACAGAACCGAACCTACCTAGTGACACAGGAGAAGTTGAGGAAGATGCAGGGGAACAAGAGGAGACTGCTAATGAACAGCCAGACTTGAGTCAGTATGTCTTAGCTAGGGATAGACAAAGGAGAACCATTACCCGTCCAGCTAGATATACTGAAATGAACTATAAGAATTTTGTTCTAAATGCTGTTGTGGCTTCTATTAACTAATAACCAACTATCTTTGAAAAAGCAACAAGTTGTGCTGATGCAAGGGATTGGATAGACCTATGAATGAGGAAATGTATTCCCTAAATGTGAATGATACTATGTCTTTAATTCCTCTGCCTAAGGGTTATAAACCAGTTGCCTCTAAATGGGTTTTCAAAATTAAAGAAGGTGCATCGTGTGATAAAAAACCTAGGTATAAGGTAAGGTTGGTTGCAAAAGGGTTTACATAAAGAGAAGGAATAGACTACTAAAAAATTTTCTCTCCAGTTGTCAAACAAACTTCCATAAAACTTCTCTTATCCTTGGTTTCTAAAAATAACTTAGAATTGTATAAACTAGATGTGAAAACTGCTTTCCTTCATGGACATCGAGAAGAGACAATTTACATGACACAACCTAAGGGATTTGAAGTTAAAGGAAAAGAGAATCTCTATTTCTTACTTAACAAGTCAATCTATAGGTTAAAACAATCACCTAGGTGCTGGTATAGAAGGTTCAATGACTATATTTCTAGCATTTGATTCAAAAGAAGTTCATTTGACATATGTGTTTATGTAAATACAAGTTCCTACTAGGACAAGGTTTACTTACTCATATATGTGGATGATATGCTACTAGAAGGTAGGTCCAAAGAAGATTGAACCCGTGTTAAAAACCTCTTAAAAAGGGAGTTTGACATGAAGGATTTAGGAGAAGTAAGCAAAGTTCTAGGGATTGAATTCCTAAGGAACAGGAGGAGTCTGTTTTAAGCATTAACCAGTTTAACTATTGTGAGAAGATCCTAAAAAGGTTCAATCTGAGTGATGCTAAACTTGTAAACTTGCCTATTGCTCAGCACTTCAAGTTGTACTCAACCAACTCTCCTAAAGATTCTGACCAATAACATAAAAAACATATGTTAGTTATACCCTATAGTCAGGCAGTCGAAAGCCTAATGTATTTAATGATTTCTACTAGACCTGATCTCTCATATTCAGCTAACCTTGTTAGTAGATATATGTCTAACCCAGGTAAGAGACACTGGGAGGCTACTAAATGGATCCTAAGATACTTAGTTTGGTCTAAAAACTCAAGACTAGTCTACCAAAAATCAGCCGAACCAAACTTAGAACTATATGGATATGTGGATGCTGACTATGCTGGTGATTTGGACAAAAGAAGGTCCCGAACAGGCTATTTATTCCTTTATGATCCTAATTTAATCAGCTGGAAAGCAATATTACAACCTATAATAGCTTTATCTACAACAGAAGTTTAGTATATGGCTTTAACAGAAGCAATTAAAGAGGCATTGTGACTTAAGGGATTGCTAAAAGATTTTGGAATAAGTCAAATAGTGGTAAAACTCTATTGTGACAACCAAAGTGCTATCAATTTATCCCGAAATCAACAATACCACACTAGAACTAAATACATTGATATATAGTATCCTTTCATCAGATACAAAATAGAGATAGGGGAAATAGAAATTTTAAAGGTTCAACATCAGAGAATGCAACAGACATGTTGACAAAGCCAGTTTCAAAACTTAAATTGGTCAAATGTCTAGAATAGGTTGGTTTCAAACTTCCAGACACAGGGCAAACAGAATGGTCAGAATCAGGAAGATCATAAGATTGTAGGCATTAAAGTCAAGGTGGAGAATTTGAAGAAACCGTGACTCAAATACCTCAGCGAGTTTAGTTTATAACTAACTTTATCTTGTAACAATTTGCTGGTATGTGTTATAAATACCACTGATCAAAAAATAGAGAAGAGTTTTTTCCATACTTTCTATTTGTTCTGTAAACAAAACAAGCTGCAAGCAATCTTCAAGAGAAAAAGATAGTGGATCTTCCCGTGGATGTAGGCATATTGGCCGAACCACGTAATCCTGTGTGTTTCTTCTTCTTCTCTTTATCTTCTTCTTTCGATTGACATAAATCTTTATGTAAATCACGAAAATACATTCTTACTATCAAATCGTATCAATTTTTGAGTACCGAGTTGAATCGCGTATCTATCTTCTTCTATCTACTAGCATCGAGTTAGAGGTTTTCATCTTCAAGTTGCTTCGAGTAAAGATTAAGACTCATCGAGTAGAATCGAGTATCAATCAACACTCTTCGTGTTCAATCGAGCAAAGAACAAAAAGTTTTCGAGGATAGAAGGAAATTTCCATCGAGTATCGAGCAAAAACTTATCGATTATTGAGTATCTAGCATCGAGGATTCAGCAGAGCCTTTCTTAGCCATTTCTTCACTATCTCTGTATTGATCTTGATTAATTGGGCTTAGAGAAGATTGAATAAACCAACAATAACTTAAGTAAAGGTAAAATTTAAAACATTTAAATGCGTATTGAAACTAAGGATAAAACAAAATTTTACTACTATGTGGGATCCTCAAAAATAAAAGTTAAAAAAATGTTGGTTTTGAAAACCAAAAAATTTTTTATGTTAGAAATAGAAATTTTCTAAACGTTAACTAGGTTAAGAAAAGACTTGTTTCTAAACGTTAACTAGGTTAGGAAAAGATTGACTTGGTACGACATACGGGAAAGCGAAAGAAAGAGGGAAGTAGGAATTTTGAATTGGGAAGCTCACACTAATTTTTGTTTGTTTTTTTTTTTTTTCCCCTTATAGGAAGGGTACTTATGATTTGAAGGCTTACCAACTGGATCCATTTGTTAGATAGAATAACCACTTTTGTGGGAAAAAAAAAAAACCACGTTAAAATGTGAAAAAATGATTAAAAGAGGTTTGGAGAATGCCGAAGAAGCTGTTAAGAAAATGCAACAAATAAAATGTGAAATTGTAATAAGATGAATGAACTTTTCGTAAGCTTTTTGATCTTTTGGAGCAATTCTCACTACTTACCCACTACTGAAATTGACTAAAACCTTACTTGAGATTAGAGTAATTGATTTGTAGTTGATGATTCACGTAATTATTTTAGTTATGCCTTGTTAGAGGATCAGCAAGATTTAGGGTTGGGATGATTTTATAGTTCCTTAAATGAGTTACCTTAGGCCCACTAATATTATTGGTTTGAGGTTTTTAATATATTTCTATATTCATTTTTGTAGGAAATCAAGCTTTACGTTCATTCTGGAGCATTAGACATGATTTAAGGTCAAAAGGAAGCTTTTTGGAGTAAGATGGATAAAATACGAAAATGCCACTGATTCAAGCATCGCAACACTCAATTGTAACCCTTCACAATACTCTAATATAACTCTTCACAATGCTGCAATACAAAAGGCAAATGTCACGATGCTCTCCAGAAAAGTGCTACAGTTGTGTTGGGCAACACTTTAGAGCGCTGGGAAAATTCTACAAGTATCACAACGCTATTTAGAGTGTTGCGACACTCTTACACAACCTATAAATTGTTTCTTTCATTTTTAGGTTAAAATTGAATTAACTCGTTTTACAGAGAACCTATGAGTGGAAGTGGATCGTTCAAATCTCATTTCGATTGAAAACAAACATTTACAATAAAACATTCAGATTATGCATCTTAACTAAAATTACAACATGCTTTTAAACTACAAATAGGGTTCAAGTGATTATACTTTTGAAGAACTGTTCTTCGCATACAACCCTCAAACTTTCACGAGCTCCTCAAGCAGTCACGAACTCCCCAAACACCAATAGATCTCGAACCAAAAGTGAAGGACGCTAGCACTTAGTGACCTCGGTATTCTCAGGGTGAGAACCCAGGAGTGATAGGCTCTGACTATTTTGGTTAGGAGGGAGTTTAGAAGATTCGAGGAGGAAGACGATTGAGGAAGAAGAAAACTATCATATAGCAAGATCACTCAATCATATAGATATCAAAGTCTATCGTATAGGCTCTCAATCTATCGTATAGAATCTCCACAATTCGTGTAGCCTCGGATATGGAATAATAAAATCATATTTTATTTATTTCATTTTGTCACAAAAACTAACTAACCTTCCACTAAGGTGATTAGAGAGAAAAAGGATTAATTATCCAAATAATAAAATAATATAGATAAATATGATAACCAATTTATCATATTATATTTATAACCTATAGTTTTAATATTGCATCATATACAATATAAACTATAGTTTTTTTTCTCTATTTTATGACATTTAATATAAATCATATTTACATTAAATTTAACAACTATGAATCTCATTCATAGAAAATATATTTGAATCACATTCAAATATTTATTCCTCCAATTAAATTATAATGTATCAAATACATTATGTCAATTATATAACTGTCTCTTATACACATCTAGATGTGTATAAGAGACAGCTTCAAACTTACCCAAAAACTGATTCTCAACTTGAATCCACTGAGCTACCAAGAGAACCTTATGGACCTATAGTTTGAAGCTCCAACGGTACGTGAATAATTAATTAAACTCTTTAATTACATTATCCACCATCTGTTAACTGTCAGGCACTCCCCTAAAGACCATTAGCTACACTCTTCACACTACAGATATATTTCTATGTCCATTGGATATAACCAATCAGCATACGATGACCCTTCACAAATTGCTCATAAGTACAGCTGGACTAAATTACCATTTTGCCCCTATAGTTACATCTAACTCGTTAAGTACCACTGATCATTCTAATGAACAATACATCATAGTCCCACTATGACTAAACCCCTCTTAGGCCAGGAGAGGGTGTGGCACCACATTGTTTAAGACCCAGAATCAGCCTTAAGGGAGCAATTTATCTACTTACCCCTACTTCAGGGAAGGAGTGAATTTCATTTTGTGTAGCCGAGTTCCCAGTTCCACAATCAGACGAATCCCTAAAAGGGTAGGCTTGTTGAATCGGCGATCTGGTCGCTCTCACCCATACAAATCAAATGACCGCCCTCATAGGCAGGAGTTCACAACTCACTTAGGATTAAGGTCATGTTACTTATGGTCATGTTAGTGAAATGAAAGTCTCTATTATAAACGGCGTTATATAATGAGACTAAGCATTTTGTGGTCCAATCTTATACAAACTCCTTTGTATAGAATATCCCCACTCGCATCTCTAATACATGAATGATCAGGATCAGATTATTTGTAGCACTTTACAACATTTGTAACACCTACAACGCAGACCATACTCGTAGCATTACTAGGATAACGTATCTAGCCTTATCCATATACTACAGACCATTTAGGTTTCACTTAAACATGTCCATCTATATGTCTCCACATACATGTTTAAGTTACAACGATAAATTTTGATACTAGTATATTGGTTTGTGGTTAATATAACTAAAATATCACATATTTCACAGACAAAGTAAAGTAAAGAAAATATCAAATATTATTAATCACATACAAGTTTGTTCATACAAGGTTTACAAACTATAGGACTCTACGAGATTTAGGGTATCAACCCCAACAAAAATGTGGAGAGTTTTGGGCATTTTAGGTTTAGCTTTCGCCAATTTTGACCAAAACCCATGAATTTTGCACTAATTTTGCTTGTAATCAATTAAAGATTTTGGCAACGTGATTTGAGGTTCAATGATCAACTAGGTATGAAATGTTGATTTTGAGATTTGTTGAGCATTTATATATATATTATTGAGATTTTTATGGAATATTTGTGGTTTTTTCTGAGTTTATTGGTTTCTTTTCCTTGCTTAAACTTCTAGGATGAGTATGATAAGTAGATTAAATTGATGACTTAATCAAATGCTTGTATGTTTTGTTACATGTATTTAATAATAATACATATAATTGTTTAATTATGTAGAATAACTTCTACAAGAGGGTACCAGGAAGCACATTTTAGTTAAAGTAGTGGGGACATTAAAATGTCGTTTATTTATACTGAACATATGCTTTTATCACCATAAGAGAAATTCAATTTATCAAGCCTTTATTACTAAGTAATTCATAGAGTATGAATGGTTTTAGTGATAAGACATGCATTTAAAAGTTGTTTGAAAATATTTTCGGCTTTAAATAAATATATTTTTTTTCTGTGTGTTAAAAGTTAACACATCTGAATACTATACTGAGAAATTCGGGATATAATAAATCCATAAAGAAAGACAAATACTTTTCTCCTTGAAAGATACTTATCTTTTACAATTAAAGTTGATTATCATCCATTTTAATGACTGTTATAGGTAATTCTCTAAGGGTTAGAGTTAACTTACTTTTTCTGTGAAAAGATCTTGCTTTTCATGCAAGAAAGTTGTTGGACCTTATTAGATAAGGCTACATGGTCAAAGAACATGTTAGACTTACGCATTTTGACCCAAGTGGACTAGTGATTGAAAAAGTAAGTCTAGCATCGTAGTTATTAATATGATTGATAAGTAGTTATGAGTAGAAATATCTTAATCTAATGCAACTTAAGTCTTATTTTCTTTAAAATGTTCAAAAGAAGTTAAACTAAAGTTTAAGTAATTTAGGCAAGTCTGTTGTGTCATTATGATGAGATCATAATGAATAGTACATGAAAATTATTGTACTATGCCTAATTGATATAGAGATTAGATCTCAACTTTAAGCATTACATACAATTTGGGTGAAATTGTGCTGAAACAGGAGAAATGTGGCCTTCTTAAAGTACATGTTAAGTATTTTGTTAAACATAATCCTAATCTTTTGAAATTACACTGATGTCAGGCTCCAATGAGGACATGCAATAGAGATTGCAATTTCGAACATTATTCTTCCAAAAATGTTTGAGAAACAATTTTGGATTATGGAAATATTGTAAAACTAGTTTCAAAATTTTAGTATTTGGGTATGTTAAGATACTCGTATCAAAAGTAACCCTTATTCGTAATGAACTAAATGTTCAAAGATACGCCGAAATGTAGATCGTCCTAGAGGAGTTACAAAATGATCTTTTATATAGTCCCAAATAAAATAATGTATTTGTGTGACAAATACTGTTTTTATTGCAAATGACTTATAAAAATGCTCCAAACCTGTAAAAGGTTTTAAATAATGTTGATGAACTGATTCCAAGTAAAACCGCTTAATTCTTAACAAATGTTGTCAATCTCTTAATTACATTTGAAAGTTAAATGAATTCTAATTGTCAAGATAAACCTTCATCGTAGTGGGAGAGTTATGAGATGACTCATCATTTAGAAAAACTTACTTGAAGTCAATATCGTCATGTTGGATGACAAGATGAAGACTTATTTAATCTCAAAAGAAGTGAGAGAGTTATGAGATTACTCAACCTTAACAATGACCAAATGGAAGTTAAAGTCGTCATATTAGATGTCAAGAATGTTGACAAGTAGACAATATGTCAAAGTCAAAAATCATGAAATAAAGTCTTCGTACTTCATCTCAATCTGGATTTGTTGAACTCATAAGATATGAATGGATTTACAAAATAGATAGAATTTATGTACTTCAACTTAGTCTGAATTAGTAGAGTTTCTTGATAGTGTAAAACTCATAAGATATGAATACTTCTATGAAACAAACAAGAACGTGTAGATAAGAAGATGCAGATCTTCGAAATAAAACTCATAGCAATAGGTGAAACTAATGAGAAATTAGACTATGAATAAATTTTTTTACCTTTTTCCACAATAGAGTTTTAAGAATTATTTGATTCATTATTACATATAAGATGTGTAAAATGAATAAATAGAATTCTTTTATGAAAAGAAATTTATTGAATCTACACATATCTGGAAAGTTCTCAAAGATAAAAAAACAAAAGAATTGCATAATTGTATATGTTCATTTGAGAAATGACATACATAATTAGGATATTTGAATATAAGGTTTTGATATAGTATCAGAACTTATGACTTTGAATAATAATAATATTCTTGTATTGACAAGAATATTAATGTTAAGTTGACATTTTATCATATTTTACATTATTGTCTTATTATTCATTATGAATGAACACTACAAGAATTTTAGGCTTTAATGTCGGTTGAAAAAAGTGAAATCGGATGTATAATGTCGGTTTTAAACTGACATTGTAGGTATACCTTTAATGTTGGTTTAAAACCGACATTAAAGATCCTTCTTTTAAAAAAAACAAAACCAACTTCTTTTTCCTTTCATTCTCCATATTCATTCACAACATCTCCTTCTTCTTATGCGTTTGAACAACAATCCATCTCCATGTTCTTCTCCATCGTTACTCACTTGGTAAATTTCTTACTCTTTCATAAATCTCTCATGTTTTCTTTGATTTTCGTTAGTCTACAGTTAAACCCTCGTCTATTGTTTTTTCTTTTAGCTAGGGCTTTATTTTTTTCTCCAAAATTACTTTATAGGATTTTTTGTCTCTTCTTTTATCCTTGTTGTTCCATTTGAAAGTAACTGTGATTTAAATTCCATAAACCAATATTTAGTGAAATCATCAGAAGAAAGGTCAGAAAATTACATCAGAGAAATCAAGAGAGGAAGAGAGGTAATTCAATTGATTGGAATTGATTTGCAGAAAAATAATTCTCAATATAACTTTTTTCTTTGTTTTTGACATATGATTTTTGGTTTTTCACACACACATCCCTCACTTTACAGATGGTTGAAACGAAGAAGGAGGGAAACAACATCGAATTTCATCACAATCCAATTTTGACCTTCCTTCTTTGTTTTTCAATTGGTTCTTGGTAAATTGATTCCCATTTTTTCTATTCTTCAGATTTCCCTTTTTTTTTTTTTTTTTTTTGTTTGAATGAGATGATATCTCCACGATAGGTGAGACATTTTTTGGGATTTTATTTTATTTTAAGAATTTAGGGCTTCCTCGTAATTTATGGGATTTTGCTCAATTTTTAGGATTTTATTTGATTTTAAGAATTTTGCGATTTTTGGCCTATGTGTGATTGAAGTTTAATTTTGAGCCTATTGTGTTTGACTAAAGTTTGATTTATATCTCTTTGTATGATTAACTTGTTGTTTTGAGTCTATTGTGTATTCAAGTGTCATTTAGGTCTATTTTCAAAAGTTAAACAAGTTGGTTAAGTTTAATGATCTTTATTATTTCGAGTGTAAAATAAAATTACTTTGAGTGTAAGGTAAGATTACTTTGAGTATATGGGAGAGTAGGCGAGTGCTCAAATGTGTTTTGCTTGATTTTCTAACTTTTGAATGAAAATATCCAATAATGGAGTAGCAAGATTGGAAAGCCCCATACTCTTCCTTGCAAGGACACTTGAAAGTTGGGCTTTGTCACCATCCATATGGTGAAGGAAATTAGAAGCGAGATTTCCATAAGCAGCGGAACAAGACTATTCCAAATTACAATCATAAATGAACATATATTTATAGTCGACTTCAAACATAAACGATCATGCGATTCATATAGAAAAATACAACATGAATAAATACAAATGTATAGAGGGAAAAACTATATGAACAAATGTAGTAGCGTCTCCACGCTCCGATGCGTACGGCCGCTCGAACAACAGCAACCTCGAACGCCCGATCTACATGACCGCAACACCGCACGAACACTTCGCGCTCGTCCTCAACGATCTCCTCGATCACGAACTTCTCCGCACCACGAACGGCCTCCACCGCACCACGAATGGCCTCCAGAAAACCTCGACGGTGTCGAGTTGAGTCTGACACCACCAACAAGGAGACCTTGGTATTCTCGGTCTGAGAATCCAGAGGGTGGGCTCTGTTCGGACTTCATATGAGGCAGACGAACGGAGGAAATAACGATCGCGTACACGACTGGGCAAGTGGGAGATGCGGAGACCTATCGTATAGATCAATGCCCAGTCGTTTAGATAAAGCTATGCGATCGTCTAGCAAAAGCTATGCGATTGTTTAGCTCTATTGGTTAGCTCGACCTGTCGCCTACAGACTCTACACGATCGTTTACCTTAGGCCAGCGATTGTCTAGCAGTTTAGTAAACACTGCACGATCGTTTAGCTCGCCCCTGCACAATCGTTTAGCTCGTCTAGCCGTCGTTTAGTAAATCCGTATTTACTTGACGACTTACGTGAGTTTCTTTTCGTGGAGAGAAAACTCAAAATCCTTTTCAAACTTTTGAAAAAACTTCTTTTCAAAATAGGAAACCACTTTCCTTTTAAACTCACGGTTACCATGATCCAATAACCACCCACTATTTTGGTTATTTTAAAGAAAAAGTATTAATTATCCAATAATTAATATTATTACAAACATAAATGATAACCAACTTATCATACTATATTTATAACCTATAGCTTTAATATTTCATCTCAAGAAACATATAAATCATAATTCTTTTTCTATTCCATGTTACTTAATGTAAATCTCATTTACATCAATCCTCCACTAGATGTATCTTATACATCATACCGATGATATCATATATAATCAAAATACCTCTTGTCAATTTGAACATTTCAAATCAACACCAAGAACTGATCCTCAACAGAATCCAAGCTACCAAGGGGACCTCATGGACCTGTAGCTCCGAAGCTCCAACGGTATGTGAATAACTGACTAAACTCTTTAGTCACGGGATCCACCATCCATTAACTGCCAGGCACTCCACTAAACACCGACAACTGAACTCTTCTTACTACAGATATATTATGTGTCCATCTTAACCAATCAGCAGTGCGACAACCCTTCACAGATTACTTGTAAGTACAACTGGGCCAATAACCATTATATTCCTGTAGTTACATCTGTCTCCTTATGTACCACTGATCCCTTAAATGAACATAAGTTATAGTCCTACTATGACTAAGTCTTCTCTTCCAAAGAGAAGCTGTGGCCACTATGTTTAAGCCTCGGAATCAACCCTTAAGGGAGCAATTTCTCTACTTATCCCTGCTTCGGGAAAGAAGTGAATTCCATCTTGTGGATTGAGTTCCCAACTCCCAAATCAGACAAGTCCCCAAAATGTTAGGCATGTTGAGTTGGCAATCTGGCCACTCTCACCCATACTAATCAAAGGACTACCTTTAAAGGCAGGAGCTCCCAAAACACTCAGGATTGAGGTCATGTCACCTATGGTCATTTAGGTAAGATGCAAGTCTCTAGTATCAACGGTGTTATATACAGAGTCTAGTCATCTCGTGGTCCAGGTCTTATACAAACTCTCTATATAGGACACCCCCGCTCCATGTCTCCACACGAATGATCAGGATCTACCATCTGTAGTAGTTTACAATACTTGCAAACCTCTACAAAGCGGACCATATCCGTAGTGTCACTAGGATCAAGTATCCCACCTTCATTCTTATACTATAGACCAATTTAGGTATCACTTAAGGCATGATCCACTTGTATATCACATATACATGCTTAAGTTTACATAAGATAATCAAAGAGATTTATTTATTGGATATGAGTAAATGCCATAATTAAATAACACTTATTTTATTCATTGAACAATGTGTATCTTTACAAAACAACGAGACTCCGGGAGAATTAAGACACCAATCCAAACATATGGTTCCTACTCCTTATGGTACTAGTATTGTATCTTTAGTTCTTACTTCAATATTTACACTACCGTTGAAAAAATGTCTGATGTATCTCATTTTTTTTTTTTTTTTAATTATTGAACTTGGTTGTTAGTTGTTATCTTTGGGCTTGTTTATGACTTTGAGGCACAAGCCTTTTTTATTTTAGCTATTGTGTAGTAACTTTTAGTTTCTTTATTCTTTCAAATTACCGTTATTGTGCTTTCATCATCGAATATAAGTTGGCTATTGGCTCTCTTAGATAAAAGTAAAGAAGTTTTCAGAAACATTATTTTCTTAACTTGTCTACATTGATGCCTTTACTTTTATTTTCTTCTCTAGTTTCTTAAAATCACAAAAATTAATGTATATGGACGTCCAAAGTTATCAAATTATGAAGAATGAACATTATTAATTGTGTTACAGCATCATTGTTCCAATTTTCTTGTTATTGTTCACAAATTTTTCGTAGCTTCATTGTTGGTTTTGAAACATTAAGAGCTAATTCTTTTTATATAAGTCTACATGGAGTAGGCTATCGGTTATTGTTGTTGAAATTCAGTTGTTTTGTCCATCAATATTATAGAGTTGGAAAGTTGTTTTGTCCATGAATGGTTGTGTTTTTTGCTTGTATTTTTGTTTTGCTTATGGATTATTTGTGTACAAGGATCTGAGTCTATTATTTTTGTTGGAAGGTTTTAAGGGTTGTAGTTTTCTATCGCAAAATACTAGAGGCTTGAAAACAAAGTACCTCTTAATCATTAAATGTAGTTTTCTCTATTAATGTACTGGCGCCAGTTCTTCTAGCTCTATTGACCTTTATTCTTTGTTGGGGTACTGGAGAGTCTTCTACTGTAAACTCTATCATGACATCATTAAAGGTATTCTTCTACTCAATTTATTGGAATATGATAGTACGAATTCTCTTTGTTTCTCAATGTATACAATACTTGTTTTAGGAGAAAAGAGAGGGAAAATTTTAAGGAACAGAGAAATTAACTAACTACAACTTGGTAATATTTTGGTCTTTGTGGATCTTATTGGTACTTAGCAAGGGACTCTAGTGTGGTTACTTTTTTATAGTTTTATGTTCTGTCATTGTCTCAACATTTTAGATCTCATTCTAGACAAGGGTAGATTTACTTGGTCGAATATGTGGATTTCTGTTGCTTCTTGTAGGTTAGACATGTTTTTCCAATCCCACAAAAAGTCCCTCATAAGTTTTTACAGTCTTTTACAAACCAAACACAGAGATCTAAAATATTGAAGTTGACAATAGGATTGGATATACTTGTTCGATGAAGATTGTAGAGGTACAAGGCTGGAAGAAACTTATGGTTCATTCTTTCACAATTTATATTCAATACTTCTTATAAAAGAAAATACAAGCAAACATTTCGGAAGAAAAGAAAGAAAACTAATTATATTTGGACAGCTCCCCCTTTTCGTGTTGTTGGCATTGCAAATTTTTCGATTTATGATTTGATTTGATTTGATTCATGGGTTTTTTAGATGACATCATGCATCTTGAGGATTGGAAGGTGGAAAGGTTCAAGAAGAACATTTTGAAGAATGGTTGTGTTTGAGACTGCTACAAAGAAGGGAAAAGACTACCCTGTTGGCTCTATTCTTCTTGGATTCTTCATTTTTTTGGCCATTGGATCATGTGAGTTTTAGATTTTGAATGCTAATTTTCTCCTTTCCTCTTTCATATGCTTATGCTTATGTTTTGGCATACTTTGGATCATGTGGCATACGTGGTTCTTCTTTTCAGCAACATGGTGAGTTTGTTTGCAGCTTGTTTCTGGTTTGATTTTTTTGCTCAATCTCTTGGCTTTAAACATGGGGTTATTTCGATATTGTGGCTCCAGAACTCCTTCCCTATTTCTTGTTTTCTTATGTCTCTTCTTGCCCTGAACTTCTTAAATTTAGAAATTGTTCATTTTACTAAAATTGGTGACCTGCAGCTATGTGAGCAGTGACTTTGATAATCAACCCTTATCGCATCTTATGGGATGTCTCTTCTTGCCCTAAACGTCTTAAATTTAGAAATTGTTCATTTTACTAAAGTTGTTGACCTACAGCTATGTGAGCAGTGACTTTGATAATCAACCCTTATCGCATCTTATGGGACCTGTTTTTGGCATGCACAACAGAGAACATGTTGAGGTCTGATAATTTATAGGTACTATTTATTTGTAGTTTAGACTTGATTCAAGGTGCTTGAGTTAAAGTTTAAGGTTGCTTTGGATAAGATTACTCATTTTTAATACTTTTTGGGAATTCTGATAGTTCTGTTGAGAACAAATGGTTGTGAAATATTTTTGGGAGTGTGTTTCTTTGAACAGGTTGAAGGTAATTTTTTGGTTTTGTTGTGGTAGCATCGTTATGCTGCCGAAAATTTTTCATCGTCTTCGTATCTCATATCTAGATAACCAAGCTTCTCTTCTTCAAGATCTTGAAAAAGAAAATTCTCTCATTTATTCAACTATTGAATTTTCTTGTTTTGCAGGTGCAACAAAGTAGTAAAGATTTGGTATCGCAACCTCTTTATGCTTTTTTTTTTTGGGAACTCTAAATTCAACACATTCACTACAATAAACATTTTTGTTTTTTTGTTTTTTTTTTTTTGCCTTGAATGTATCATTTATGCACATTCCTAATAAACACGGTTAGTTGAATATGAATTCTGATCACATTTTCACTTTCAATCCTTTGTCTTAAACCATATTTGTTTGTGATCCTTTGAACAACAGTGGTTAGACAAGTATAGCTATAATCAGATACTACTAAAGTTGGGGGAGGATCTGTTCAAGAAGAATTATGAAGGGATTCATACTTAACAAATGGAGAGGGACAGTAAACTCATAGTGTTTGTATTACTTGTAATTTGTGTTTTCAAGGCCTGAATTATTGTACAACCCTTTAAATTATAATTTTATAGAAGAATTTGCAGATTAAATGTAATAGATTTACAATCCATACATGAATAATATGTCAGAGCCATAGTGTTCGATGATGATGTGTCATGTTATACTTTTTTACCGAAAAAATGGATTCGACAACGGAATTTAAAAAAAAAGGACAATAATTTATAAAACAGACAGATTCTAGGCTTCAATGTCAGTTTAAAGGGCTTCATTTGATTCTTGGGCTTCAGAGCCCTTTAATGTCGGTTGCAAATTTCATTAAGGGCTTTAATGTGGGTTGCAACTGACATTAAAGACAATGTTATTAAAGCCCTTTAATGTTGGTTTAAAACCGACATTAAAGACAATCGACATTAAAGGGCTTTAATAACACTATCTTTACTGTCGGTTGTCAACCGACATTAAAGCCCGAAATTCTTCTAGTAGAAGCAAAATTTCAATAAAAAAGTTTGACTATCTAACCAATTTCAAATGAGTGATTTGAAATAATTTTGTATATTAGATGTCCAAATAGAGATGTTAAGGACATGATGTTAAACTTATCTCAGACATCTTACATTTACAAAATTGTTGTTAAATGTTTGATGTAATAACTTCAAATAGAATAATATTGTCTTATTAAAAGTGAAGTTAGTAAAATCTAAAGAAAAGTCTCCTAAGACACCTCGAATGTTGAGGACATCTGATTAATTATCTTCTGTTAGTAGAAGAGAATTAATATAAGATTGAGACTCATTTAACATTTAATATACACATGTTTAATTATATCGGTTATTTTAATGGTATGACCATTTAGTACAAAATGATAAATGCTATCAAGATGTCTATGAATAATGAGAAATTTATGTGTATGGTAGGACATCTGATTAATTATTTTTAAGTTTATAAGGATATTTTATGGCTATATTAATTATTCAATCTTTTACAAAATACACTAAATCTTATAGAGATTTAGAGAAATCAATGTAGATATTAAGTTATCCTAAAATGGTGCAAAATGACATATAAGATCTGTTTTGCTTGTGAAGCAATACAAATAATTAATATAGCCATAAAATATCCTTATAAACTTAAAAATTGTTTTAGATGCAAATCAGTCTAGCTCACTTTATTAGATAATAGTGGTGTAAAGACCGAAATTGAGAATATTAGAAAACACCAAAATCTTGGGTAAAGGAAAATTGAGAGAGAACATCATGGTTGTGACCAAGATGATTTTTATGACATATATTTTGATATATATAAAAGATTCTCTAGGCTAAAATTTGTGAGGGCCACCTAAAATGTTTAGGACTACGAGACATATAGTTCATGCACTAGTGCAAGTGGAAGAACATGTTAGATATAGAGTATGCCTTAGGATAGATATCTCACTTATTGGCTTATCGGCTTTAGTGCAAGTGGGAGATTGTTGGAATTTATGTCATAAAGCCTCGTATTTAATTAGTTATTTGATATAATAATTGATCATTTTAAATATGCAATAATTAGTTATTTATTATGGAAAAATCAAAGTTTTTTTTTTTCATGGGACTTGAAAGTATGTAGTGGACATACAGTTGGATCATGTTCCAAGTAATAACCTAAACGATCTATAGTATATAGATTAAGGATGGGGTCTCTTATCCTAGTAACACTATCGATACGACCCATTTTGTATATGTTACAATTGTTATAATTATTGTAAAGTGTTACAAATGATGTAATTCAAATCATTCATGTACACACATGCAAGTGGGGGTATCTCGTACAAAGGGTTTGTATAAGACTGAACTGCAAAATATTTAATTTCTCTATGTAACACTATCGACTGAAAAGATTAATATTTCATAAGATAATCATGTAACTCGATGTCAATCCTGAGTGAATTATGAACTGCTGTCTATGAAGGCAATCATTTGATTTGTATGGGTGAGAGTGGCCCGAGTTGTCGACTTAATAAGCCTACCATTTTGGGGATTTGTCTTGGTAGGGAGCTAGAAACATAGCTACACAAGATGGAGTTTACTTCTTCCCGCCTTTAGGGTAAGTAGAGGAGTAGTTCTCCTAAGTGCTCATTCCGAGTCTTGAAAAAAGGGTACCTGCCCTCTCACTGGCCCGAAAGAGACTTGGTTTATGATAGAACCATAAATAGATTGTTCATCAAAGGAATCAATGGTACTTAAGAAGTGAGAGGTAATTACAGAGGTAAAACGATAATTTGACCCAATTGTAATTACGAACTTCTCATGAACGATCGTCTTGCTGTAATGGTGAAATCCATAGGTGCAAAAATATTCTATAGTGTGAAGAGTGCAGCCGTTGGTCTTTAATGAACTGAACCATAGTTAATGAATGTTCATTAACATAATTAAAGAGTTCAATTAGTTAATGTCGAATCATTGGAGCTTTTAATCTGTAAGTCCATGAGGTCCCTCTACTTGCTCACAACGGATAAACAAGGACCAAGAATTTTGAAACAATTTGAATTGTTTAAATTAAATAAAGAAATAATATTAATTGTATTTGATATAATTAATATAATCTATATAGATACATTATAATATAAAGTTAATTTTGAATGAGATTCAAAACTAAACTTTATAATAAAAAGAGATTTATTGTATTGGAATAAGAATCAAATGCATTTTATTACATATTAAATATTAAATTTAGTAGATTAATTAATTTAATTAACAATTAAATTAAATTAAATAGTTTGATTCAATTAAATAAAAGAAATGTGAAGTGGGTGGTTCCGGATCCCACTTCACGTATTTTTTTAGGGTGTGGCTATCTGTGCAAAAAGGAGGAGTGAGATTCCTAAACTCTTCCCTTACTGATCTCTCTCAACCTAGTTCACAGAGAGGAGTTCTCTGTGAATTCTCTCCCAAAAATAAATAAATAAGATTCTATTTGTTCTTTCAAAAGTGGGTTCCCACAAACTAGTCCTTGCCAAGAGAATAACAAAAAAGAATTTTTGGTGACATCTCCATACTGTTCGTGGAAGATCAACACGAGAAGCAAGAATTGATGAAACTCTTAAAGATCTGAAAAAGATTGAAGAACAGTTGTTCAAGGATAAGTTTTCGAAGAACGATTCTTCAAGGATAAGTTTTCTTCTTCACTGTAGATTCTATTAAAACATACATAACCTATTACTTACACATTATGAATATTATGTACTGTATTTCTTTATTTTGTGTTGTGTTTTTCAAAATAAAATTGAAGTAACAATTGATCACTCGCTTCCATTGGGATTTGATCCTCAATTGAATGTATTGGAACTAGTGATGAAGGAAGATTCAGTTAGAAGGATAGTAACAAAAGCCACCTTGATTCCGTGCTGATATTGGAAATGGACTAGATTGAACTTCTGTTATTGAAATAACTTGTTTATGCATGCTACGGTTTATGTGATTTAGTTACATTAGGTACACAGATATAGTCCAAGTGGGAGATTGTTGGACGTATTTAAATAGTTATACATATAATTAAAGTATGGGTTATGTATGTCAATTGATATTTTATCACATTAGGTTATTTTATTAGATTTGACTCTATTATGTGATCTATTTAATTAGGCCCTAGGTTCTTAATTGAGTATGGACTAAATGGGTGAAAGTCCATTCTTGGATTGATTAGGATTTAATGGGAATCTTAATTGAATTAGTATATAAAGAGGTCTTTGGGCTATGGTGCCCCATATACCAAAGCAATACCCACTTAGTCTTTCTTAAATCCCATCTAGAGAGAGATCACACTAAGGGCATTTGGAGTTTTGGTTGAGGAAGATAATAATCATCTTAAAACTATCATCATCTTGAAGCTACCATCAATAATCTTGCAATGGAATCTAATATGTTATTTGTTATTAACAATTTAGTATGAATGATCCTAGGGTTAATCTATTGAATATAGATTTAACGTAATTATGTTAACATGTTTTGTTCAATTAAGCTATGGATCCCCAAGTATCCATAATTATAGTGAAGACATGTTTAATTTAAGTAGCAATAGGTTGGGTTTATAGTTGTTATCGAATTTTTAGCATTTTCAAGTTTATCATATTTCATATAATAGAACTTAGGATTAGAAAAGCGATAATATTGAACCTGTCTAGTTTAATTAGTCATCCTAATCAATCCATTGGTTTAATGCGGCTAATTGACAAGCATGAAACGCTATCATGTCCAACCTATTGGTTAGCATTAGTTTGATTTTCTATATCTAATTAGTTAGATTAGGGGAGTCTGTTTGACATCTAGATTAGTCGATTGGGCCATATAATTCGGTAACCCTATTCATATGATAAATAAATGATCGTATCCATGAATAGCCCAATGATCTCTTAATCAACAAGGTAATCTTCTATTATCTCTCTCTTTCTCACTGATATCTTACTTTTCTACATTTTACTGTCAGCATTTAGTTTTGTCTTTCAATCCAGTGCCTTAATCAGATAAATTTACCTTAGAGAAATTATACATAGTTTCCCTTTAGTTCGACTCCGTCTTAGCGTGAAAATTCTATACCCTTTTGCAGTGGTTCTTGATCGGCCATTCTATAAATTTCATTTGATTATGAGAACACTCGACAAGTTGTTAACATCATCAAAGAAGAAAGTCAAAGTTTGGGGATAAAGATAAGAAAATTATCCTATCCCAAATGAACGGAAGTCGGATAGGAAAAAGCTCAGGAGAGGCACAACCGAAGAGTATGCATGGGAGATTAGAAAAACCAAGTTCATTTTTAAAAAGCGATTAGTTTTGAAAACCCAAAATTATTTAAATTAGAAACTGGAACTTCCCAAATGTTAATTATCTTAAGAAAAGATTACTTGTCTTGGTAAAAGAAAGGGAAATATAGAGAGAAATAGGAATATTGAATTGGGAAACTTGCCCTCTTAAAAGACTGTTGTCTTAATTCTTTTTTTCCTCATGGGAAAGGCACTTGCGACGTGAAGTTGTATCCATTTTGTTAAGATCAAATTAACCACACTTTTGCGGCGAAAAAAAAAAACCAAAAATGTGAAAATAGGATTAAAATTAGAGGGTTGGAGAAAGGAAGAAGTGGTAAAAAAAAAATGTAACAAATAAAAAGGTGAAATTGTAATAAGGTGAATGAACTTTTCATAAGCTTTTTGACCTTTTAGAGCAATTCATTGCTTATATCCTAATGAAATTGATTAAAACCCTACTACTTAAGGAACCTTCCTATCTTAGGCAAACAAATTTAAAAGGACTTTAAAGCATTCCACCAAAGATGTATTTTAATCAATATAACTTTACTTAAAAGAGCTTTTGAATAAATCACTTTAGTCTTTCTTTAGAGTGTTTTAATAATTTTTTCGATCAAGCACTAAACACCCAACTAAACACCCAGCAATTTCTACTTCTGAATAAATTATTATTGAACTCTTAAAATTTTACCTTGATGCCCTTGGACTTTAAAATAACTTTAATATACTAAAATTTTATTAACTCTTACCTTTTCTAAAAATAAATTTAGAAAAATGTTCTCCCATTAGAGTATGGACATAATCGTTTATATATACCCATCACCTTCTTACTCAATTTTCTTCCCTCCCACTTCTTCAATATGCCTCTTGATTCTCTTTTATTGCACTTTTCATCTTTTTTTCTCTCGTATTCAATATCAAAACTTAAAGAAAAAAAAGTGAAAATATCACATTTCTCGTGGTCAAATATAAATATAAAAAATCTCAATATCTGAACAATTAATTTATTTAAACTTATCTTGAGTTAGGAAACAAACAACCAATTTGAAAACAATATAAATAGACAATATATTGTTTTTTTTTTATGTCAATACTATATAAATTATGACATGAACTCTTATCATGTGTCTCTTTTTTTTATTAAATCAAAATATATTAAGTGACATTCAACTATTAAAATATTGTTAAAATATTTAAGTCATAACGTCCTTTAGTGGTTCTATTATTCTCCTTTAGAGATTATAAAATTGGCTATACTTATTTAAGGTTGTTTGATTTTGTTTCTTAGGCTCTTTTGTGATGTCACATAAATTGTCTCACAGAATGTCTCTTGGGATGATGATTCTTATTTGGAAAATTTTGCCAATTTATTTTTCTGGATTCTTTCGTTACTTATTCTTTGCAATTTTGAATAAGTATGTTTTTCTATTTCCATTATGCCTATTTAAATGAAGGATGAGGTCTTGCTGAGGTTACCACTTTTAAACATTTTGTTTGAAGCTTTTCATCTTGTGGTGGTTGTACGATGTATGTCAATCTCTGTGATATTGTGATTCATAATTGTTGTTGATCATGAAGTTGTGCTTTTGGTCATTGTTGAAGCATGTTTGGTGAGAAGGTTGCTTAGACTTAAGGGGGAGCCTAAGACATCACTACATGGGAAGGCATTCTCTTGGGGGGGGGGGGGTGCTAAGTTCGTCACGTGAAGTGGTATTTATAAGAAGGTAGAAAGATTATAGTTGAAAGGGAGTCTCACTCTTAAGGGGAGTCTAAGTGATTGCTTCCTAATATTAACATAGTTATGGGGAGGGAGCCTAAGTTTCCTTGGGACAAGGTCTCACGCTGTGGGGGAGCCTAAGTGTCCATAACTTGAGTTGAGCTATTTGTGTGTAGTATTGTCGTAGATTTATAAATAAGTAAACCATTGTAATTTTCTAACTTCATATTAGTAAAAGTATCTTTCTACGGGCACACTGCCTCCTAAACGTACGTGGTATATCACGAAACTGGGTCACCAAATCTCATGTGATATCTATCTTAGTTTATCTCTTTGCTTTTCTGATTGTTTTGACAATTTCTGACACATCGTGTGTGACATTGTTATACTATGTGGTCGATTACCTTTATGTCATTGATATTAGCCTATATACCTTGATTGAAGGCGGTAGTTTTAGAGATTGAGAAATGAATGAAGAGAAGTAAGACCGTATCAAAGCAGAAGATGAAAATGCAGAATTTGTCTGGGTCATAGATTGGAATAGAAGAGGAGAGGAAATGGTATTGTGGGTGTCCAGTCAACTTGTTGCACAAGCAAGACTTTATTTTAAACTTGTATTTTGTTAGTCCAATTGGGGTGAATTTTTAGGTTGGTTCATTTTGTAAGCCCTAGGTTTTCTTTTATGTGATATGAGGATGACTTATAAGAATGAGAGTGAAAGAAAGAAGCTAATAATAGGAGAGAAAGATAGCAGTTCGGTTTTTTAGGGACAGTATCCACAAAGTTGTCATTTTTTGGAGTTTGAACCGTTGGACCATGCTGTAATTTGGCCAGTCTGTTCAGGACATATAAAGTTTCATTTTAAACGGTTGGATTTTCGTTTAGAACTCTAGTTGTCCATAATCTCTATTGAATAGAACATATAAATCTGGGTGATTTTCATTCTTTTTATCTCTCAAGTGTTCATCTTTTATGCATGAAAGTATTGGTGGGTAGTGAACCTTTGTATGACTGATTTTGGTTCTGTTTCCCTCAATTTTATCATAATAAGAGAAGTTAACAAGGGTCCTCACAAGTCTCGTGGTTTTTACTCTTCACATCGAAGGTGTTTTTCACGTATAATTTGTGTGTGTACTTTATTTTTAGTCTTCCAGAATTTTATGGTTTATTGCTATCCATTGTTGGTTGATTGCTTAATGATTACTTTGTGATTTATTTGTGGTGTTTTGGAGAAAAATTATTTGGTTGATTGTTTTGGAGGAGATCCTAGAGGGTTATTTTTATTTTGTTGTTATATTGTCCAGAATTTTATTGATGATGCTACTCAAAGAACTTGGGTGTATATGTTGAAGAAAAAAAGACAAGTGTTCGATATTTTTAGGAAGTTTCATGTCATGGTAGAAAGGGAGACTGAAAGAAAATTGAAGTGTCTTCGATCTGACAATTGTGGTGAGTATACTTCGAATGAGTTCAAGTATTATCGTTCACAACATGACATTAGACACAAGAAGATAAAGCCTAACACACCACAACATAATGGACTTGTTGAGAGGATGAACAAAACCATTGTGGAGAAGGTCAGGAGTATGCTTAAAATGTCTGATCTTCCTAAGACATTTTGAGATGAAGCAGTGTAATGTGTCGTATATTTGATTAATCGATCTTTATCAATTTCTCTTGGTTTAGACATTCCAGAGAGAGCATGGAAGGGACATAATCCCACTTATTTGCATCTCAAAGTCTTTAGTAGCAAGGCATACATGTATGTGCCTAAGGAATAGAGATCAAAGCTTAATTCGAAGATCAATCCATGTGTTTTTGGTTGGTATGAGGATGAAGAGTATTGTTATAGGCTCTATGATCTAGAAAAGAAAAAGGTAGTGAGAAGCAGAGATGCAGTATTCTTTGAGCATGAGAAAGGTGCATATCTTCTTAAGACAAGGTACATTTCACTTTAGAGTTGTGTTTACTTCTACTCCTTTTGTTGTTTAGCTAACAAATGAGAATGTTGATGATGTACATGATGATGTTGGTGAGATACAACCTGATGGTAATGTACCAGATCATGTTGATGATGATGATCTTGATGAGTCTTCATCTGATGAAGAAATTCATGACAAAGATGCATATGATGAAGTGATTCATAGGGAAATTCATGAACAGGGGGAGCAATCTACTCCCCAAGTGGAAGATACTCAGGCTTGAAAGTCCACTAGAGAGCATAAACCTTCAACAATGTATCTAAGCTCAGGGTTCATTATGGTTAGTGAAGATGGAGAGCTAGAGAAACTATCAAGAGGTTTTGTCTCATGATAAAAAAGACTAATGGCTTGATGTAATGAAGGAAGAGATAAATTTCCTGCAAAATAATGAAACCTATGAGCTAGTCAAGCCACCAAAAGGCAAGAAAGTATTGAAAAATAGATGGGTTTTCAAGTACAAGAAGGATGGTGAGAAGATAGTGAGAAGCAAAGCTAGATTAGTGGTTAAGGGATGCAACTAGAAAAAGGGCATTGATTTTGATGAGAATTTCTCTCCAGTGGTCAAAATGACATCTATTAGAACAATGTTAGGATTAGCAACAAGTCTTGATCTTGAGATAGAGCAACTTGGTGTAAAAACCTTTTTATTAAACGATGACTTGCATGAAAAAATATATATCAAGCAACTAGAAGGATTTGAAGAAAAAGGGAAAGATAAACTTGTTTGCAAGTTGAAAAAGATCTTTATGTGCTTAGACAGGCACCAAGGCAGTGGCACAAGGAAAGTTGATTTGTTTATAATAAGTAATGATTATAAACGAACTATAGCTAATTCTTGTGTGTATTTCAAAAAGGTCCTTGCAAGCAACTTCATCATTCTTCTTTTATATGTAGATGATATGTTGATAGTTGGACAAGATATAAATATGATTCTAAATTTGAAGAAAGATTTGTCCAAGTTATTTGACATGAAAGATTTGGATTATGCAAAACAAATCTTAGGTATGGAGAATGCTCATGACGGCAAAGCTAGGAAATAGTGGTTATCTCAGGAGAAGTATATTGAACGGGTGCTGGAAAGGTTCAATATGAAGCATGCTAAGCCTGTTAGTACATCGCTAGCAACTCACTTCAAGCTAAATAAAAGAGGTTTCCCTACAATAGAGAAAGAGAAAGAAGTTATGGCATCCATTCCTTACTCTTCTACTGTTGGTTCTTTGATGTATGCTATGGTGTGTATTAGACCTGATATTACACATATAGTTAGTCTAGTGAGTCATTTTCTATACAATCTAGGTAAGACTCACTGCGAAGAAGTGAAATGGATCTTCAGATACTTGTGGGGCACCTCCAAATTGAGTTTGTGTTATAGAGGTGGTAAACATATGCTTGAAGGCTATATTGATGCAGACATGACAGGTGATCTTGATAACATAAAGTCTACCTCAAGTTATATGTTTACAATTTCAAGGGGAGCCATCTTATGGCAATCTAAGCTACAAAAATGCATAGCATTGTCCACAACTGAGGCAAAGTATATTGCAGCAGTGGAAGCAAGCAAGGAGATGTCATGGCTTAAAAGGTTCCTTTAAGAGTTGGGTTTGAAGCAAGGTAAGTATGTAATCTTTTGTGATAGTCAGAGTGCTACGGATTTGAGCAAGAATCCAATGTATCATGCTCGTACTAAACACATTGACATTAAATATCATTGGCTACAAGATGTAATTGAAGAGAAGAGATTGAATTTGAAAAAAGTCTACACTGAAAAGAATAGTGAAGATATGTTAACTAAGTTAGTTTCCAGAAGCAAGATTAAGCTTTGTAGTAAGCTTGCTGAGATGAAGTTCAAATGATCATGGATGTGATTGAGTCTTCCCATGTTAGGCTGGAGGGGGAGATTGTTGTAAGTGTCCAGCCCACTTGTTACACAAGCAAGATTTTATTTAAACTTGTGTTTTGTGAGCCTAATTGGAGATAACTTATAGGTTGACCCATCTTGTAAGCCCTAGATTTTCCTTTATGTGATATGAGAATGACCTAAGGGAAGGAGGGTGAAAAAAAGAAGCAAAAAATCGGAGAGAAAAATAGCAATTCGATTTTTCAGCGATAACATCTACAAAGTTGTCAATCACTAGATTTTGAACCGTTGGATCATGTTGAAATTTGGCAACTTGTTCAAAAGACACAGGGTCATGTTTTGAACAGTTAGATTGTCGTTTGAGCTCTGGATTGTCCGTAATCTCTGCCAAATAGAAGCTGTAAAGTTGGGAAATTTTCATTCTTTTTATCTCTCAAGTGTTCATCTTTTATGTATGAAAGTATTGGTGGGTAGTGAACCATTGTATGACTCATATGGATTCTTTTCTCTCAATTTTATCATAATAAAAAAAGTTGACAAGGGTGGACTTCTCATGGTTCTTACTCTTCAAATTTAAGGGGTTTTCCACGTATAATTCGTGTGTGTTTTTTGTTTTTAGTTTTCCAGAATTTTATGGTTTATTGTTGCCTATTGTTGGTTGATTGTTTGGTGATTATTTTGTGATTTTTTTTATGGTGTTTTGGAGAACAATTATTTGGTTGATTTTTTTTAAGGAGATTATAATAGGTTGTTGTTATATTGTTTGGATTCTATCAAATGGAAGATGAAATTAAAATTGGGTGTAGATACATGGTTTTAATATATATATACTAACACTAAGGGTGAATGATGGTGCTTATATGAAAACTAACTGGAAGCGTATTTTTTGAACATTTTTCTGAAACTGAAAGATAATAATGAAACTTTAAAATTTTAGGAATATTTTTTAAGAAAAGTTGAAAAGAGATTTCAATAATTTAGCCATTTCATCTTATTATTACTTTTTCCTTATTCTAGAAGTAATGTTACTCCAACCACGAGTCAAAGTGCTTATATGGAAATGCAATCGAAAGGTATTGATTTTTCCTTTTTTTCTTTGTTTTTTTTATTTCGGAGTTTTTTACTTTTTTTTTTTTTTTTTGTTATTTATCCAAAGATAACGAGTAAAAAGGGACAGTTACAAATATAAACATTAGATCCATACTATTAACAGATATAATATAATCTAAATAAAATTATAAATATGACCAAATTTAAATAGTCTATCAGTGATAGACCATATTATTGGTAGGAGTCTATCAATGATAGACCATATCACTGGTAGGAGTCTACCAACGATAGAAGTCTATTGTTGATAGACTTGGCTATATTTGCAAGTTTTTTTCATGATGTTATACACTTGATTATTATTCCTAAAAATACTACCAATTGCAATTACCCTAAAAACAAACGTGTGTTGTTACATTTTTGCAAACACATTTTTAGAAACGTGTTTGTTTGTTTCCTACATACTCAAAGTATTTCTGCTAATGTTAAAATATTATAGAAAACAACTATCAAATACAATGACCTGATAATTTCAAATTTGTATTTAATAACACTCTCATTGGTCAAGTTTGTTTTTTAAGCGTACGATCAACCTAATTGATCATTTAAGTTAGTCATTAGAGTTGATCGTTGGAGAGAATCGATTCAGTTGGTCCTCAAAGATGGTTGTGGTCATTAAAGATGATTGTCAAAGGTAGTAGCCTTGAGGATGGACACAAATAGTGGTCTTTAGAGTTGATCATTGGAGGTGGTTGCCAAAGTTTGTTGTGGAGCTAGTCATCGGAGTTGGTAGTTGGGGGTGGTGATCGTTGAAGGTGATTATTGTGAAGAAATAGTTGACAAAAGTTTTTATTACAAGTGATGAAAAACAACTTCAAGGTTGTTAGAAATTAGTTATACAAGTTGTCTTTATATACATCTGTAATTTCTTGTACAAGTAAGAGAGTGAAAAAGAAAATTGTTAGATCAAGATAGCTAACTACTTATCTTGTAAGTTCTTGTGGTAACTCCCTAATCAGAAACCATCAGCTTCTCCGTGGACGTAGGCTACTTTTGGCCGAACCATGTAAAACTCTTAGTGTTCTTCCTCTTCCTTTATCTTTTTAAACTTTATCGTTTACCTCAATCGCCTAGGCGAAACTCACCTTCATCGTCTAGACCAAGACCAGTAGCATCTCCTTCTGGTTCTCCCTCTTTTCTCTCTCGGTTTCCTTCTGCAACAAAGAAAAGAAAAGGTTAGTCATTGAAGTGTCTGTATTTTTCTTGAGTGATTGAAGTTAATCTCGACCATTAAAGTGTAGGGTGAAGATCTTTCTTCACGTGGATTGTGCTTTTAGCACACTGTTTTGTTCAAGTGCATTTCCATCAGTGGTTTTGGTTTTTCTCATCGGGCCAGGCTTTCAACTAAGCCCAATTATTTTTCTTCAAGAAGACAATTTTCACATAGCCCATCAAGCCTATCAAGCCCAACAAATGGTATCAGAGCCTGCAAAAAAACTTCATGATTAGTGAAGATTTTAAAGAAGCAAAATCTTGGATCTTTCAGACAGAATTTGAAGCAAAAATGGCAGTAGGAAGATATGACATTGAAAATTTTGATGGGGAAGGAGACTTTGGCTTGTAGAAAGCCAAGATCAAAGTCATTTTGGGGCAACAAAGGGCTCATAAGACCTTTGAGGATCTAGCCAAGCTGCCAATTACTGCAACAGAAGAAGAAAATGAGAACATGGTGCTAATTGCTCATGGCACACTTGTGCTTAATTTGTCAGACAGTGTTTTAAGCCAAGTGATCGACCAAGAAATAGCATTCAAGATGTGTAGTAAGCTGAATGAGCTTTATGAGACTAAGAATCTGCCCAACAAGCTTTTCCTAAGGGAAAGGTTTTTCACTTTCAAAATGAGTGCTTCGAAATCATTGATAGAGGACTTAGATGACTTCAAAAGTATTACTACTGAATTCAAGACTCAAGGAGAAGAGATTGGGGTTGATAATGAAGCCTTTGTGCTTCTTAACTCACTGCTGGATTCCTATAAGAATGTAAAGACTGCCCTAAAATATGGTAGAGACTCCCTAACTACTGGTATTATCATTTCAGCTCTTAAAATCAGAGAGATGGAGCTCCTAACCAGCAAGAAAGATAAACCCAGTGCTGAGGGCTTATTTGTCAAGGGTAAGTCAAAGCAGAATAATAAGGAAAAAGGGAAACAAAGCTCAACATAAGAGAGGAAAGAAAAATCCAAGGTTAAATGTAAATATTGCAAAAAGCTAGGACATCTAATCAAGGATTGCATAACTTTAAAGTGGAAAAATGATCAGAAGAACAAGCAACCATAACCTCAACAGAAAGTCCAACAAAACCAGTCACGTGAAACCTCAGTTTGTGAGGATTCTTAGTTCTATTCAAATGCTTTAGCTACATTAAATTGGAAGGCAGATGAAGAACCTAATAAGAACCTAGATTGGGTTCTAGACTCAGGGTGTTCTTTCCACATGACACCCCACAAAGACTGGTTCAACACTTATAGAGAGTTGGATGGAGGCTCTGTCTACATGGGTAATAATAACTCATGTCCAGTGGTTGGTATTGGTTCTGTTTCACTCAAACTTGAAGATGGATCAGTCAAACTATTGAGAAATGTCAGACATGTGTCTAAGTTGAAGAGAAATCTGATTTCACTAGGCATACTCGATTCTATTGGCTGTGAATATAGAGGAAAAGAAAACTACTGTGAAGTTTTGAAGAACAGTAAGCCTATTCTCAGAGGGGTCAAGATTAATGGTGTCTATGTTGTTCAAGGAATTCAGAAAATGCATTCAGCCTTGATTGTGATACAGAAGCAGCCTACCGAAGAAGATCTTTGGCACAAAATACTCTCACACATTAGTACCAAAGGTTTACAAGCTCTTGCTAATAAGGGAATTCTACATAAAGGAATTCATCAAAGCCTATACTTTTGTGAACACTATGTGATAGGGAAGGCTACAAGGCAAAGTTTTGTAAAGGCTTAGCATACAACTAAGGCCATCCTTGACTATATGCATTCGAACCTATGGGGTCCCATACCTTTCCAATCCTTAAGTGGAGCCAGGTACTTCTTAACCTTTGTGGATGATTATTCTAGAAAATGTTGGATATATTTCCTTAAATCTAAGAACTTAGTATTTGATAAGTTCAAAGAATGGAAGATTATGGTTGAAAAATTCTCTAACAGTCAAATTAAGTGTCTAAGAACTGACAATGGGCTTGAGTACTGTGCAGAAGAGTTTAATGTTTTTTGTAGACAGGATGGCATTACTAGACACAAGACTGTTAGGTATACACCTCAGCAAAATAGGGTGGCAGAGAGATTGAATAGAACTAGTATGGAAAGAGTAAGAAGCCTACTATCAGATGCAATACTTCCTGAAAAATTTTGGGTTGAAGTAGCTTCATATACTATCTATACCCTAAATAGATGCCCCCCTGCATCTTTTAAACTTCTAACTCCTGAAAAAAGGTGGACTAAACAACCTTATAGCCTAAATAATCTAAGGGTGTTTGGTTGCACTGGATTTGTCCATTAGAACAAAGGAAAATTAGTTGCCTGAGCTGTGAAATGCATGTTTCTGGGTTTCAGAGAAGAAGTTAAGGGGTTTAGAATGTGGCACCCTACAGAGAAGAGATGTATTACTTGTAGAGATGTTGTTTTTAGGGAGGATGAGATGTTTATACAGGGATCTACGTCTAATGTTATAGCACCTCAAATGAAGAATGATAAAATTGAGGTGGAGCAAGTTCTCAACCCTAGCTCTGATCCTTCAAGCTCAGAATCAACATTTGATCAACTACCTCATCTTGAAGAAGAAGTAGAAGATGCTATTTCTAATCCCGAGCAAGAAGAACCAGATTTGAGGGGGTACAGTCTAGCTAGAGATAGGCAAAGAAGAACTATTGTGCCACCTTAAAGATATGATGACTACTTAGCTTTAAATGCTTTAGATTTATATAATGATTCAAAACCCTCAACTTTTGAAGAAGCAATGAGTTGTCCTAAAGCTAAGTTGTGGATAGAAGCAAAGAATGAAGAAGTTGATTCACTAGTCAGAAATAACACTTGGGAGTTGACACTTTTGCCCAAAGGTTGTAAGCCAATTGCATCCAAATGGGTGTACAAATTAAAGGAGGGATTCCCTAATGATCAAGGACCTAAGATATAAAGCTAGGTTGGTAGCTAAGGGTTTTACTTAAAGACTAGGTGTTGATTTCAATGAGCTATTCTCTCCAGTGGTCAAGTAGACTTCTATCAGATTATTATTGTCTACTGTGGCTCAGAATAATCTAGAGCTGGAGCAACTTGATGTTAAAACAACTTTTCTACATGGCTTCCTAGAAGAAATTATCTACATGAGCCAACCTAAGGGGTTTGAGGTCAGAAGGAAAGAAGACTATATTTGCCTACTTAAAAGGTCTATCTATGGCCTTAAACAGTCCCCTAGGTGCTGGAATAGGAGATTCAGTGACTTTATGCAGAAGAATGGCTTTAAAAAGAGTTCTTATGATAGATGTGTTTACATAAACACTGATACTTACACTCATCCTATCTATTTGTTACTCTATGTGGATGACATGTTATTATCAGAAGCAACTATGCAAGAATTAAATAAAGTCAAAGATCTACTCAAGTCAGAATTTGAAATGAAAGACATGGGCAATGCAAAGAGAATACTAGGCATTGATATAATCAGTAACAGAAAATCAAATATTCTCAACATTGATCAGTCATAATATTGTCAGAAATTGCTTAAGAAATATCATATGACAAAGCTAAATCAGTTTGTACTCCTATTGCTAATCATTTCAAACTCTTAGCAGAGAATTCATCTAAAGAATCTGACATTGAACATTAGAAGGTAATGTCAACTGTCCCCTATTCCCAAGTTGTATGAAGCCTAATGTATCTAATGGTGTCTACAAGGCCAAATATTGCTTATGCTACTAGTCTGGTAAGTAGATATATGGCTAATCCGGGTAAGAGGCACTGGGAGGCAACTAAGTGGATAATGAGGTACCTTAAAGGCACTACAAGTGCTAAACTAATGTATCAACAACTTCCAGATAGAGAACCAGAACTAATTGGGTATGTTGACTCTGACTATGCTGAAGACCTAGATAAGAGAAGATCCTTATCAGGCTATATCTTCCTATATGGAAGGTGTGTTCTAAGCTGGAAGGCTACATTGCAATCAGTAGTAGCCCTTTCTACTACTGAGGTAGAGTTTATTGCTCTTTCAGAAGCAGTAAAAGAGAGTTTATGGGTGAAGGGTCTCCTAAGTAATTTTAGGATCAAACAGAATACAATAATTTTTTTTTGTGACAATCAGAGCACCATACATTTATCAAAGCTTCCACAGTATCACAACAGAACAAAGCATATAGATGTTAAATATCATTTCATTAGAGAACAAATTAAAGCAAAACAAATAGAAGTGGCCAGAGTTCATACATAAGAGAATGCTTCCAACATGTTGACAAAGACTGTCACTCAGCTCAAACTTAAAAAATGCCTCGATATTATAACGTTTGAGCTGAGAGACAAAGGTTAAAGAAGAAGAGATTCAGTACAGAGAAGATGAATAAACACTTGAAGTTTTCTTTCAAGGTGGAGATTATTACTACAAGTGATGAAAAACTACTTCAAGGTTGTTAGAAATTAGTTATACAAGCTGTCTTTATATACATCTGTAATTTCTTGTACAAGTAAGAGAGTGAAAAAGAAAATTGTGAGATCAAGATAGCTAACTACTTATCTTGTAAGTTCTTGTTGTAACTCCCTTAATCAGAAATCATCAGCTTCTTCGTGGACGTAGCCTACTTTTGGCCGAACCACGTAAAACTCTTAGTGTTCTTCTTCTTCCTATATCTTCTTAAACTCTATCGTTCACCTCAATCATCTAGACGAAACTCACCTTCATCATAGACGAAGACCAGCAGCATCTCCCTCTGGTTCTCCCTCTCTTCTCTCTCGGTTTCCTTCTGCAACAAAGAAAAGAAAGGGTTAGTCATTGAAGTGTCTGTATTTTTCCTGAGTGTTTGAAGTTAATCTCGACTATCAAAGTGTAGGGTGAAGATCTTTCTTCACGTGGATTGTGCTTTTAGCACACTGTTTTGTTCAAGTGCATTTCCATAAGTGGTTTTGGTTTTTCTCATCGAACCAGGCTTTCAACTAAGCCCAAATATTTTTGCTTCAAGAAGACAGTGTTTCACATAGCCCATCAAGCCTATCAAGCCCAATAAAAGTTTTGCAAGAGTAAGTTGTTAGTGGTGATGGAGTTATTGGTCATAGGAAGTGGCCAGTAAAGGGCAATGATAACTAGCAACAACTATAATAGATATGGTGTAGATGATTAGTGAAAATATTTTGATAATTTCATATATTGTATAAATTAGAGAGAGATCAATTAATCACTAAACACTCAAAAAATCTTCTTTTAAAAAGTTGGTTTCAAGTATTTTTTCTTTTCCAACTAAGTTATTCCATCCATTCATTTTTTTTCAAAAAGTTATCTGGAATAATACTCTGTTTTTTTTACAAATAATTGCTCTAGCCATAATTACAAAACAAATCCCAATCATCTATGACACTAGAAGGTGATGGAAGTGAAATATGTTCTCTAAACCTGGTGGTCACGTGAAATTCCTCCTTACAAAACGACACCGTATTCCCAAAATGGTGGATAATTTTTCCTTTAAGTACTAAGTTAGACTTGAGGACGTATGGGTACACAAATGATTTTGAAGTTGATAATAGACTTGTCCTTCGTATATTATATCATAAGTATATGATAATCATAGTCTTAGAATATGCATGAAATATTGGATCGTCTTTTTATTATTTTTATTTTTTACGAATTGATACCTTATATGAATGTGCTGCATGTTATTATTTGATAGCTCATTAGGTATGAACTACTTACTCGTGCAAGTGTGTACTGACTTCCTCCCCATCAGATTTTGTACAAACTAAAACAAATGCACGAACCATGATGATGGTGAAGAGAATGGTTGAGAGGAACGGTTATCATATTTAAGATTTTAAATTTTGATTGCTGTTTTATTTTATTTTATTATTATTTGACTATTTAAAAAGCTTATGAATGTTTTGGTTAGGTAGAATTTATCAGAAACTCTTTATCAATAAATGCATATATTTTAATTAAAAAATTGCGTTTTCAGCAAGCATGAATGAATAAATTTAGGATTTAAGAAAGGTAAAATAATAAAATAACACTCCTAGAATTAAGATAAAATTTAGATTTTCTCATCAAAGGGCATCAAGGTGAATAATGCCAAGATAGATATTATTGTTAACCTCTCTTAGCAGGAAGGTTTGATCTTTCTTGGGTTATGTAGGTTTTATCGTAAGTTCATAACAAATTTCAACAAGATCGTTTGACTTATTACTAACTTACTGTAGAAGAAGGATGTCACGTTTGAGTTTACTCAGTGAATACAAACAGGTTTTGGCCTATGCTCCCATTACTTATCGTGTGTTTGGAATATATTTTCTAAATGCTTACTTAAGTCATTTTAAAAGAAATTGGAATGTTTGGCAACCACTCAAAATAGTTTTTCAGGTGTATTTTAATCAAAATTTTTTGGGTATTGAAAGATGCAGGTTAAGGGTTTCTTGACTTACAAAAAATGTACAATCAGAAAGTCTGAAAGGGAAAGTTGACGGCTATCACAAACTCCCAATTGTCAAATATTTGAATAGATTAATGAAGTCACATAGACAAATAAAGGCATTAAAGTAAAAGACCAAAGCAATTGGTAAGGTCAAAGATAAAGTCTCCAACTTGGCAACAAGCTTGAAGGAAGGAGTGAAGCCACTTTCAGAATATATCTTTTACATGAACAGATGTTCAGAATTGGAGAAGATGTCGGGTTGTACCACTTAGCTGAAGTAAGAGTACGTGACTGTTCTTTATGTTTGGGAGACAGTTCCACATAGTTTGTTCATACCTCGGGACAAGCACAGTTGAGCTACAGTTATTTTATGATGGTTTTCTATTTTGTTACTTTTTTTTATTTTATTGTTATTTTGTTGAACCTTAGAGTTTTTCTAGAAGATAAGAAATAATACAGTTGCAGTGGGAGTAATATCTTGAAACTTGCCAAGATCACAAAATTTCTTTCAAGTGGGAGGCAAATCGTCGTTTTGTCTCTAACGGGAAGATGGTTAGGAATTGTGAAAACAAAACTCCTATGGAAATCAACCCACCGAGAAGCTCATGTGTGCAATGATGAAATGAAGCAAAAATTTAGAAGAAAAATTTAAGTGAGTCGTGAGTTATTTTGCTGCTGAAGAAAATTAAAACACAGAGCATTGAAGTTTTTTTCTTCTTCAGTATTTTAGAGGGGCAGTCATGTGTATTTTTCTGGATTTTGGGTGTTTCTCTAATTTTTTATTCCAAGTCACTGAGTTGTAGTGTTGGATTTAAATACTTCTTGTTTCACTATTTGGGAGGAGAGATTTGTAGTGCCAGTTTGAGGGTTCTTTACAATTTTCATTATAATAGAACCTGTAGTTGCAAAAGAGTAGATGTTGTCTCGAGTTTGGGGCAAACCAATATATTTTTCGTTATCGTTTCCTTTTTCCCTTATCCTCTTTATCTACAATTTTATGATTGATTACTTATTTAACCTGTGAAATTGGAGTTCACTACAACAAAATATATATTCCATGACACGTGAACTTTAGTGCGTTTTGAGAAAAGAGAGAACAATAGTCATTAAAGCTAAAATCACACATTTTTTTCAGGAAAAAGCGGCGGATTTAACAAAATTTATGACAGTTTTTTTGTGTTATTAATTAATGACTAAAAAATAGTCATTAAATCTAAAAAAAAAATGAAAGAGATGCAATTGGAAAATTTCGGCTTTTTCGAGTGTTATGGCAGTTTGTCGTGTCTTCAATTTATAATTAGAATTAACAGTCACTAAAAAGTGAATTCTTTAGTTATTAAATTGAACAAATAAAGAAACGGGTTCCGAGGGCAAAAAATGAGAATTTTGAATTTTGGACCTTTTTTACTGTTTTTTAGTGCATATATATATATATGACTTGAATTGATTATCATTAAAGAGCAATGGACAGAAAAATTAGTTATGATATTATGTTAATTAATTTCAAATAAGAAAAATATTAATAACGCTTCGTAAATTTTAATTTTAATACTAAATTTGTGTAATTTTATTATATGAGCTAAAATAGACTTAGGCTTACACCTCGATTGGGATCGGGTTTGAAATAGTAAAAAGAGATTATGAGAAAATTTTTATCATGAGTATCTATTTTCAAATTTATTTCTTATACTTTTGTCAAATAATTTAGATTAAATAAAATTAGTTGAAATTCTCATTAATCATATAAATTTTGAAATAGATATATTTTAATAAATTATAAATGAATTATCAATATTAAAATAATTTAAATAATAAGTCTTAGTTTATGTTTTTTTCATCTTTCTCTTTCGGTGAAAAAGCAACTACAACCTCCATCCACAGTCGGTCCCTTTTTCCATTGGTTTCTCCTCTTCTTTGTTTGTAATATCGCAAGTTTCAAGTAAATTTAAGTTACTTATCTTTAATTAATGAGTTTTAGTTTCCTCGTTGCTTTTAGAATTTGGAATCAAATTAAGATAATTGAAAATATTATGAGTTAATTTGACTTTATTTAAGGGTCATGTTTCTTCTCTCTCCTTGGATATCCCTCTCTCAGTTTTAGCTTCTCTGACCATTGCCCAACATCCATTTGTTGTTGGATTTATTTTTTGGGGGTAAAATTGAGTCTTTAGTTCTTGTTTGTCGACCATTTGGTTTTGGCATGAAATTGATGTTGTCCATAATATTTGGGGTTTTAGATTGGAGATTTAAAGCGTTTTAGTTGTATCCAACGAATTAAAAAGAAGACTGAATTAGTGGAGAAATATTTAAGATTTGCAAATTGGAAGTAGATTGATGGAAGTCAAAATTAAGGCTTAAGTGTTATGTATAAATATATATAGGTTTGACCTTGATTGGAATTTAGGGTTTCTTTTACCATGGGGCTACAAGTAGGACAACCTCGCCCTGCACTCTCATGTCCCTTGCTTATCCACTCTAGGGGCTAGCGTCGTCTCTGTTGCACGTCCAACAATCTCCTACTTGATTCTTTAATGGATTATTGCATATAATAACTAATCAATTATTGATTCAAATAATATATAACTACGAGGCTTTAGGGCATACATTCTAACAATCTTCCACTTGCACTAAGGTTGGAAAAATATAGCTGATGAGACATGTATCCTAGGGCATACTCTATACTCTACATGCTTTCCCACTTGCCCTAGCACACTAGAGACATGCCTCGTAGTCCTAGACAGTCTAGAAGATCCTCTTACACTTTAGCGTAGAGAATCCTTTTATATAATACAAACTATTGTGTCAACAAGAATCATCTACTCACCAACAAGATGTTTCTCTCATTCTATGTTATTCTTATAACTTGGTGCTTACATATGTCCTCAGACTCAGTCCTTGCACCACATTATCTCATAAAGTGAATAGACTAAATTATATCTGAAACAACTATCAAATATTTAAGGACATACTTGATTTGTGCAAATTATTGCTTCACGAGCAAATTATAAATAAATATGATAACCAACTTATTATATTTTATTTATAACCTATAGTTTTAATATTGTATCATAAACAATATAAATTATAGTTCATTTTCTCTATTTTATGACATTTAATATAAATCATATTTATATTAAATTTAACAACTATAAATCACATTCATAGAAAGTATATTTGTATCCCATTCAAATATTTATTTCCTCTAATTAAACAATAATGTATCAAATACATTGTGTCAATTATATCATATATAATTGAATTAATTTAATTATATCATATAATTAAATTCCCTCTCGGGCCAGGAGAGGGTGTGGTGGGGCCAGGAGAGGGTGTGGTGCCACATTGTTCAAGACCCGGAATCAGCCCTTAAGGGAGCAATTTATTTACTTATTTCCTGCTTTGAGAAATGAGTGAATTTCATATTGTGTAGCTGTGTTCTTAGCTCCCCAATCAGACAAATCCCTAAAATGGTAGGCTTGTTGAGTCGACGATCTGGGCACTCTCAACCATACAAATCAAAGGACCACCCTCATAGGTAGGAGTTCACAACTCACTCAGTATTAAGGTCATGTTACCTATGGACATTCTAGTGAAATGAAAGTCTCTATTATGAACGGCGTTATATAATGAGACTAAGCATTTTATGGTCCAATCTTATACAAACTCCTTTGTATAAAATATCCCCACTCGCATCTCTAATACATAAATGATCATGATAAGATTATTTGTAGCACTTTACAACATTTGTAACACCTACAAAGTAGGCCATACTCGTAGCATTACTAGGATAAGGTATCCAGCCTTATCCATATACTACGGACCATTTAGGTTTCACTTAAACATGATCTACCTATATGTCTCCACATACATGTTTAAGTTACAACGATAACCTTGGATGTTAGTTTGTTGGTTTATGGTTAATGCAACTAAAATATCACATATTTTATAGACAAAGTAAATAAAAATATCATATATTATTAGTCACATAAGAGTTTGTTCATACACTGTTTACAAACTATAGAACCCTATGAGATTTAGGGCATCAAGTCCAACGAATCTACCATAAATCGAAACTATTCCTCTCGTTGAATTTATCGATTTTTACGTTCACGCTAGACATCCTCAATTGTCGAACAAATGTGAAATGCAAAAAAACATAAAAAGAATCAACAAACAGATCTACGTAGTTCACTAATAGTGTGTTAGCTACATCCATGGGGTAGAGGGAGAATAACACTATTAGAGATAATGTTTTATGAATACACAAACGACACATCTAGGGTTAGCGAGTTTATATAGTGCACTACTCTAAATCTTAGGGTCATAATCGTAAATAACAAAAAATAATTAAACAAGATAAATACGAACTCTGAATAGGTTTCGAGGGTGTCAACAAGTTTATAATCGTAAAAAACCCCGTATTTGGTTGTTCGAAGCGCCAACTAACAAATTCAAGACATTTCAACAATCTTAATTATGAAAACTATTTCTCAAATGAAAATCACAATTTGCAAATCTTTTACAATTCAATCTTTGAGAAAATTCTCTTGAAATTGTGTAGATTCATTGGATCCTTTTTTATAGAAGTTATTAATTTTTACATATCTCATATACAATAATGCATCAAATAATGCATAAAGACTATGTTATAGAAACTAGTTAGAAACTTGACTCTCATTCCATTTTCACCCAACAGTTCTAGCTCTGGTTTTCACCTAACGCCAAAAGTTTTACTTTGAAGATCTCTATCTCCAAGTACTATATTTTCAAGTTTCCCTTTTTATAAATCCATTCATATCCTTTAAGTTTGACCCTATCAATGAAAATCTACAAAAAGTTGACTGAGATTCAGTACACTGATTTATCTCAAATTTATGTCTTTAACAAATTTTCTTTGTCAACTTCCTTCAACTCTTCTCATCCAGTATGACAACTTTGACTTCCAATAAGTCACAGCGAAGGTTGAGTCATTGCATATCTCTCCCATTATTGTAAGGTTTGTAAGTTTTCATCTTGTCATCTCATATAACAATGAAGACGTCAGGTAAGCCTTTGCAAAAGATGAGTTACCTCATAACTCTCCCACTACGATGGAGACTTATCTGCTTGACAATTAGAAATTGACGTCTAAATAAAGATAAATGGTTAACAATACTTGTAACTATTACATGGTTTTGCTTGGAACTAATTCATCAACACAACTTGACCATTTTATAGGTCTGTAACCTTTAACTTTCCAAATGAATCAGTATTTGTCACATATACATTATTTTATTTTGGAATGTCCAAAATATCATTTATAAACTCTTTAAGGACTACCTACATTTAGGCATACTTTTGAACATTTATTTTACCAAGGGTTTGTTTTGATACAAGTATCTTAACTTACTCAAAAACTGAAATGCCATAAACTAGTTTTACAACACTTCCATAATCCAATATTGTTCCGCAAACATTGTAAAGGAAATAACGTCCAAAATTACAATCTCCATTGCATATCCTTAGTGGAGTCAGACATCAGTGTGATTTTAAAAGATTAGAACTATGTTTAAAAAAGTACATATGTACTAAGTTCAAGAAGACCACATTTCTCCTATTACAACACAATTTAATCCAAATTGTACTTAATGTTTGAAGTTGAGATCTCATCTATCTCTATCAATTAGCCTTAGTACAACAAATATTCTACACTAGTCATTATGATCTGATCATATTGTCACAATACGCTTGCCTAAATGACTTAAACTTTAGTCTAATTTCTTTTGAATTTCAAAGAAAATAAGACTTAAATTGCATTAGATTAAGATACTTTTATTCATAAATACTCATCAATCATATTAATGATTTATTTATGAAATTAGACTTATACTTTCAATCACAAGACCACCTGGGTCAAAATAAGAAAGTCCAACATTGGCCAGGTAACCTTATCTATTAAGGTTTTAATTACACACCTGTATGAGAAGTAAGACTTTTGATAGGCAATAATAATTTAACTCTAACTCTTAGAGAATTACCTATAACTGTCTTTTATAGGCCAAAAACAAGTATCCCTTCTGGAGCATAGAATCTAGCTTTCTATCAAGATTCATTAATCTATACTCTTTCAATTTAGTACGCAGATGTGTTAACATTTAAATACAAAAATGTATTTATTTAAAGCTAAACATATTCTCAAAACAACTTTTGAAAACATGCCTTATCACTAAAACCATTCATACCCTATAAAATATTTAGTAATAAAGATGAGAGAAATTGAATTTCTCTTATGGTGATAAAAGCACCATATTCAACATAAATAAACAACATTTTAACGCCTCCCACTACTTTAATTGAGACGAGCTTCCTGCCAACTAGTAGAATATTCCACTGAATTAATTACTCGCCAAGATTTACAATCTAATTGTAATGAAGAATAATTCTGATAGTGAGTCCGTATTCAACTATCAAAGTGTGAATTTGTATTCTCCACCAAGAACTTAGTAAATCAAATTTATTTTTTTTCTTATTTTTCTTCCTCTTTGAGGTATTTCCAAATTTCTCATCATGTGACATCCCAAACTAATTTGGAAATATTTTTCTTATTATCTTTAGTCATTGTAATTTTCTTGGACGCAGATAATACTTAACTTTAGAGGTCATATAGCTTCCCACGATTTCAACATATAATATGTTTTGTCATGACTTTATCGTATAGCCCAAGCACATCATATGTTATCTAGATATAAGAGTAAGCTATTACTGCAAAGATTATTCATGAATACTTCATGAATTGGCAACAATTCTTTTTGAGAACATTTCCCAACAATTCCTTTTGAAAACATTTCCCAAAATTATACTACCATTATGTGTTGATGACATTTTCAAACGTATTTATCAAACCATTGGACTTATTTCGGTAAATAAAAAATTAAAACCTTGAAAGAAAATGATATAACTTTGAATTACATAAAACATGTTAGTTGACTATATGCAATCTATTATCCATTCTAATATAGTATAGAAATCAAAAAATTAAACCAATAGATTTAATACAAATCTCATTCATATTAATTCAAAATTTCTATCGCTATGATATTCCAATGAGTTAGAACAAGCGCCACCAAAGGGTGGTCAGTTACTCTTTCAGTGGATTGAGACATTCCCAACTAATTGTTACTCTAGAATAACTCTTACTCCTATAACAAATAGTTATAGTTTATTTGGCATGAAATCATTAACTTACTTAAAAAAATTTTGTTAGTATGACCCTCCATTTTAGACCTTAGAGTTCTGCCCTAATGTGCCAAACTGAAGGAAAAAACCGACTGGGTAAAAACTAAAACCATCCTATCCATTTGTAGAGTTTGCCTTCATACTGACCTAATGCACAAACCATCTGAAGGGGGATGCTCCCAGGATGCCTCGAGACTCAAGAAAATCTCACGATGCAAACCAAGGCTGAAGGCCGTAGGACATATTGACACATATCCTTCTCCCACTCACTATAAATACTTTCTCCATTCACATTGATATTGGCCCATGCAAACACCATTATAAGGAGGATGCTCACAGGACACCTCGAGGCCAAACATGAGTCTCACAGTGTGAATTTTAAGGGAGAATATAATTGAAAAAATGATATATCACATACATCTTTTCTATTCTCTAAGTATTTTACAAACAAAGGTTCATTACTTAGGTAAATTAGACTAATAAATTTATCTAAGTGAATTGTTAAATTGTCGTAATATAACTCTTATATTGGATAGTTTAACAATATATGATATTTGTTTATTAAACACTTTAATAAACCTAATCATTGATTGCATGCTTATAATATTATTGTCTAATTTACCTTCCAGGTCGGTTCTCAGATAAGGGTATTTCGTTTCTGTCAGCTTAAATAGTTCAACCTTAAACAAAACCTTATATAGACAAAGAGTTCTTATAAACAATCATGTTATAAATTTAATCTTTTGTTGTTTTTATTTTAATCCTATTAAAAAGAAATAAAAGATTAACCTGTTTCTAATCATATTAGAAATATACTAACATAGGTCTAGGTGAAATCAATTTTAAATCATTTAAAAATAATTTTAACCTATGCTTGCATGCAACTTGTGATTATAGATTTTAATTCTAATTTTATTAACCTATAACACTTATAAAGATTAATGAAACAATTAAAATCTAAGTCATGCATCTAATAACATACATAAAAATATAACAATTATATTTCTACAATAATAAAAATAACTAATATATCCATCACATAATAGAACACTTATAATAATATCATACAATATAACTCTTATATTAAACTATGATACATTGACATGTGATACATGCAGTCATATAATATGAAAAGAGAAAAGTATCTTTTTCGTTTCTAAGTTCTTAAGTATAAGTGCATAGATTCCTAATTTTTCAAAGTGGTCATTTTGATCATTGAGTTTTCAATAATAGGTTTTCTTTTATTAAATGCTCACATGTCAATGTCAATGTGACTTGGATAAAAAATTGTCCCCCTCTCTTTTTCTCTCCCATTCTTTAATGGAATTAGCATTTCTTTCGTTAAATCATGGCCATTGTTTTGAAATTTTTTTCAAATATATTTTTTGATTCATTTGTTCTCTATCTTCATCTCCAAATATTTAACAGCCTTTGTATATATTTAAATCAGCAGAGATACTAAAAACATCTGTAAAACTGTCTATAAAAGATGAAACAGTAGCAAGCATTTACAATCTTGGGTTTTTCTCTTTTGCAGGGAAGCTAACCGCACTTAACACTCCATAAATCCATGAAAATAAAGTAAAGTTAGGTTCAATTGAAACTAAAAATGGCCCATGCGTATAAACAATGAAGGCAACCGAACAAATCCCAGCAAAATAGGGTTTTCTTCATGCTGCATGCCTCTGCAAATTCGACTCTCAGCTTGCCAAAGTCAAAGACTGTATGGTAGCGTTCCATGAAGGCATCTCCCAAGATCCTCTGGTCAACGAAAATAGGTTCTTAATGAAAGGAACTATGCTTTGAATTATTCTGAAAGCAAAATAAATGGTTAAGAGTGTGGTCGAAGAAGAATTGTGTACTGTAGGGAAGTGTAGGCACGGAAACATTGGAGGAATTTAAACCAATTTTTTACCATGGAAGAATAGGAGATAAAAGAGAGGCTGGAAAGAGGGGACTAGGAGGAGGGAGATGAGGAGAGAAGGGAGAAAGATGAGGGAAAAGAAGAGAGGAGAAGAGAGAAAAAATTTTAGAATATAACGTTTTATCCCAACCATCTTGTCATGTCGGCATTTAATCAATTAAATTTAATATTTTATTAGTAGAAGAATTTTTTAAACATATTTTTAAAAACTCAAGGACTAAAATGACCAATTTGAAACATTAGGGACCAAATACACTAATTCTTAAAAACTTAAGGACTAAAAAGATATTTTCTCCTAACTTTTATATTGAATATGATGCATGAGCATGCTAAATTAAATTAAATCATGCAATTATAATATAACTCTTATATTAAAAAATTATGCACGATTTTATGTTTATCCTATGGTGTAATTTTAATCTATATGACATATAATATGCTATATAAATAATAAATCATACATCGCATGTATAATAATATAAATAAGCAACAATGGACCAAAATTGACATCCTAAACATTAAAATACAAATAAATTAATAATTGATTAAAAAATTCGAAAGAAATTCAATAATAAGTAAAAAAAAAAAAACTGCTTGAGAAAATTGAATAGCTCCTCGAACCCATAACTTGCAACTTCTAGGCACGCACGCTGATAGAAGTCGGAGCGTTGCGACACTTGGTGCCAGCGCCATGATGCTAGATTTTGTGTAGTGGCAGCGTAGCCCTACACTACATGCAGCATCGCAATGCTCGACTGCAGCGTAGCGCTGCGACGCTTCAGCCCTATACTTTAAGATTGAATGCTTCGTTTGCTTCAATCTCCGACCCGTTCTTATTCCAATGGCCACGAAACATTTCAGCAACTCAAACACAGTGAGCAACACAGACTTACGAACTCCATAGTAGAATTTAAATGCCCAAATTATCGGACAATTACAATTTTAAACATCTTTAAAGTAGTAAATCTAGCCAAGTTTGAAACATCGATATGCAAACCACCATACTTTCATAATGCAATGTTTAATCCCACCAAAACTCTTACTATAAGTTAGAAAAACAAAATTTCAAAGATGATATGGCTCGGATACCAGTTGAAGGGATAGGGAATTCCCGCACCGTAGAAGTGAATGATCGCTTGTCTTAGAAATTCATTTTTATAGAAACTTAATTAATTAGAGAAGACGGAAACAACAGATAAACATCCACCTTTAAGTATGCATCTAGTGTGATTGCAGAGAGGAAAAAGGGAAGATATCATACTAACCCTTGAAGATCCCTTCTTCTCGCTTCCTTTCCGATAATCATGAATAATACAACAATGGAAAAATTTTTAGACACCATCAATGAAGTCGTCCTTATTATTCTCAAGGAGAGAATCAAAGACAGAATTGTGTGGGCTTACCTTTTGGTAAAGGAAGAACAATAGGTATTTCTTGAGAGAAAATGTAATAGAGAGAGGAGTTTTTAGTAGAGAGAACCACCTTCTTTCTACGCACTATTTTCACTTAAAAAAAAAAAGAAAAAACATAAACGACATCAACCCATCTTCTAACTCCTCTACCCCTTACTTAACTGAGAGAATGGAGTTAAATAACTCCTTTTGAAAGTTGTTAATTTTGAATTCAAAATTCAAAAGTAATTTAAATTAAATCAATTTAATATAATTAAATCTAAATTATATGGTATATCCCATATAACATATAACCTCTAGTTTATTATATCACATACAATATAACTTATAGTTTATAATTCTCTCATATAACCTATACTACTAATATGAATCATATTCATATTAATTTTAACCTATAGTTTTTATATGAATCACATTCATATTGAATCATATTCAAATATTTTTCTCTCATAAAACTATATAGATTCAATACAATCATATCCACATTAATTTTAACATATAGTTTTTATATGAATCTCATTTATATAATAAATACTTGAATCATATTCAAATACTTATCACTCTCATTAAACTATTGGATATAACCAATCAACAGTGTGTTGACCATTCACAAATTTCTCGTAAGTATAGTTGGATCAAAATTACCGTTTTAACCGTGTAATTACATCTAACTCTCTAAGTACCACTAATCCTTCTAATGAACAATTAGTCATAGTCCCACTATAACTAGACTTCTCTTTGGCCAATGAAAGGGTGAGAGCTCTCATTGTTCAAGACCCAGAATCAACCTTTAAGGGAGAAATTCTTCTACTTACCCTAACAAGGGGAAGAAGTGAATTTCATCTTATGTAGTTGAGTTCCTAGCTCCCCACTCAGACGAATCTCCAAAATGGTAGGCATATTGAGTCGGAAAATCTGACCACTCACCTATGCAAATCAAATTACTGCTCTCATAGGCAAGAGTTCACAATTCACTCAGGATTAAAGATCAAATCACCTGTGGTCATCTTGATGAAATTTAAGTCTCTTTTACCAACGGTGTTATAAAGAGACTCAACATTTTGCGGTCTGGTCTTATATAAACTCTTTGTATAGGATACCCTCATTCACATGTCTCCACATGAATGATTAGGATTAGATCATTTGTAACACTTTTACAACAATTGTAACAATTACAAAGCGGGTCATATTAGTAGTTTTGTCAGGATAAGACACCCAATTTTATCCATATACTACAGACCATTTAGGTTATTACTTAAATATAATTCACCTGTATGTCAACCACATATATGTTTAAGTTACATAAAATAACCTTGGATCTTTCTTTAGTTGATTATTTCATATAAAAACTAATCAATTGTTGATTTAAATAACATATAACTATGAGGCTTTAGAGCATATATCCTAATATTTGGGACGTATTGTTTGGAAGCTCTTAGAATGAATTTTATGTTTGGAATTAGACTTAAGGGTTGAATTTAATTTTGACTTAGTGTCTTATGATTTGATTTAAGGTTTGTGAAAGCAAAAAGAGAGATTGGTTGTGTATGAGCTTTTGGATTGGTTTTAGAAGCACATTAAGTAAGCAAAATTTTACTTTATTTGTTTTATGTTAGTATGTTGTTTGTTTGTTTTTTGATTAATTACAATATGTCATAAGTATATGTCTATAAATTTTATTGTTTTGTAATGAGCTTTGCGTTGATTATGTTATTGCGATCTTACATGATAGGCATGATGCATTGTTGAGTGTATTGTTGAGAAACATGTTGAATTATTGAGTTGTCTATAAAAGTATAACCTTTCACAGAGATTTCTAATTAAGTTTTAGATTTATAATTTTGAGAACTTGATAATTCTTTGACTTTTTATTAAATTTGATTGTAGTTCGAGATTTTTAATGATATCTTAAACTCTTCCTTTGTACTTCAAGGTTGTTTCAAAGTATTCGAACTAAGTTTTAAGGCTCTTGTTAAGATAGACATTTCCCTTGAGTATGATGAATTTTTATACTATGTGCTTTGACTGTTAGATATATTATTATATAGTAATGTCACATAAATGTTGGATGAGATTTATATTTATATTTTTACAGCTAGTCTCTAAAAATAATGAGAGCAATGCTCTATGGAAGGAGTAGGTTATTATTATGTTTTAATGTGGCATAAATGTTGGAAGAGACTTATATTATATTTTTGTAGCTAGTTTCTAAAAATAATGAGAGCAATGCTATGTGGAAGGAGTGTTGGGTTGTATGTCCTAAAACTCACAGTTTGTAAATTTAAAAATTTTCTATTATCAATAAAGATGCTATTGACATTTATTCAAAAAAAGTGTTGTTGAATATATAAGTTGCACTTGTAAAGATTAAATCCAATAAACTAAGATCCATGGCTCTTACATGAATATTTGAACTTTATGTGGAGACATAAAGATACTTCAAGTTCAAGTAAATAGCCAAAACGGTCTATAGTATATGAATAAGGTTGGATACCTTATTCTGGTAACACTATTGGATGCGGCCCACTTTGTAGATAGTACAAACAATGTGATCTTGAATCGTTCATATAGAGACATGGGAAGTGGGGGCATCCTATGCAATGAGTTTGCATACGGTCAGACCAATAAATAAGTCACTTTTACTTTATAACGTTGTTTACTGTTTAAGACCGACTATTTCAAATAGATGACCTAGGTAACTCGACCTTAATCCTGAGCTAACTATGAACTCCTAATTATTCGAGATTATCCTTAGATTTTCATAGGTGACGGTTGACTCAATAGTGCCAGGTCAATATGCCTCCCATTATAGGGGTGAGACCGGCTAAATAGCCGGGGGACATAGGGTGAAAGACAAAATTCAGACCTACCCAATTAAGGGTATGAGAAAGGTTGTTCTCTTAAGTACTGAATCCAGGTCTTGAACAAGGATCCTCACCCTTTCATTGGCTCGAGAGAGATTCGATTTAGTGATTGGATCACAAGTCAATTGTTCATTAGAAGATCAATGGAACTTAAGGAGCAAGATGTAATTTCGGGGGTAAAATAACATTTGACTTAGTCTTTATTACAAACAACCTATAAAGGGTCGACTTACTGATTATGGTTAATTCAAGTGGACAGAAATATATCTACAGTGAGGCGAGTGTAGCTATCGAGCTATAATGGTTTGACTCAGTAGTTAACGAATATTGATTAATTTTCTCTAAAGAGTTTAGCTAATTAATCTCAAATCATTGGAGCTCTAATTTGTAGGTCCATAAAGTCCCTCTACTAACTCATAAAACATGAACACCTTGGAATAGATAATTGAGTAATTTTCAAAATGTTCAAAATCAAAATTAAGTTTTCAAATTGAATTTTAATTTGAAATGTTCAAATTTGAATTGTTCAATTTCAATTTAGGGTTTGCATAATTATATTCGATATAATTAATATTTTGTTTATCGAGATTAAACAAAATCGGAGAGTTTATAATATTTAAATATTGATTTAAATATTGATTACATGAATAGGATTCATGTTTAAACTTAGGTGTTTGATTAATTTAATATTTGATATTAAATTATTATTTAATTAATTAAATTTGTTTCATTAATTAAAATCAAATTAATTTCCATTTTTTTATTCCATTTCAGAAATTGAATTTTGAATTTTGAATTTAATTAATTTCGAATAAATTAAAATTTGAAATGAAAATGAAAATGAAATCTGGTAGGGGAAATTTCTAAATTTTGGAAATTTGGTGTGTTTAAAAAAAACACCAATACCTAGCCCACTTCCAAGTTGAAATTGAAGTGGCATTGACTAATTAATTTAGTGGTTGCATGTATTGGATACATAAAAGCTTGAAATTTCTGAGATTGAGCTGATTTGGTTGCTGGAAATTTGGTTTTTTTGAAAAGTTTTTCGTCTCTCACAAACCCTTTCTGCACTATTACTCAATTAGCTTCAAATCGGAGAATAGTAGAAAAGATCTATTGGTGGTTCATTGTATATTTGAAGCTCAAAATTCATGGAGAGCAACTCAGATTTGGAGGATTCTTTAAAGGTAAAAGTTTTGAAAATCCTCTTCTTTGACGAAACCATGTTTGCATGGTTTTAGAACTCAAATTAAGTGTAATTAGAGTAGTTATTGATTCTAATTGCTTCCGTTGCTTGCTTGTACATTCCATCAAGGAATAGGTTATTATTATGTTTTTATGTGGCATAAATGTTGGATGAGACTTATTTATATTTTTGTGGCTAGTCTCTAAAAATTATGAGAGCAATGCTTTGTACAAAGAATAGGTTTAGGGAAGAAGTTTTGAAGTGAGAGTATTTTTTAGTGGTATCTTTACTCTTGATCTATTATGTTTATATTTTGAGATAAATGTTTTATAAGACTAGGTTCAAGAAAGAAGTTTTGAAGTTGAAGTATTTTTTTTCATTAATTCTTTTTTTTTTTTTTAATGTCTAAGAAGTATATCATATTTCTTGATGCGATAGATATTTTTTGTATTCAAGAAGTTGATGGAATGAACACATGCGCAACGAAAGAAAAAGCGGATCTAAAGTACTCTAATCAGGTTAATTTCAAGAATAAGCATGCAATTAAATCAAGAATAAAGGGAAATAAGAAATACAATCTTTGTAGTCTCAAATCTTCTCCAAATCAGCTCCAATCTCCTCATGAATGATTCGTAGACCACCACGAGAGTCTTCCCGCCTATTCTCTGGCCTTAGAATGGGATTGTGGGATCTGGTGAGTGACTAATTTGGAGAGGAAAATGTTAAGGATTTGTGAGAGAAAAAAGTTGAGATTATCAAATAATCTCATAAAATTCCACTTGGCCAAGATTTTTAAAATTCACAAGTCTTTTTTTTTTTTAGGTCATTTGTTGCAAAACATAAAACTTTGAGTTTGTTGAGAATTTGACACTAAAAAATCCACTAACTCAAAGTTAAATTAGTGAGGCAAGTGTCTTCAAATGAAGACAACACTTAACAATGCAAATGTTGGAATTTCCCACTCACAATTATTAGATCTTTCCACTAACTTGGTCAAATGTCAAAGTTTGATTCTCAAAGTCCAAAGTAAATTTTTTTTTACTTTTTGACTTTCAAAGTCAAAAGTCAACATTTTAACTTTCACTGCATTTTTACCTAGTCAACAATTTTGATTTTTATTAAAATTTTGACAAATTCCATTTATTTTTTAATTCTAATAATTAATTTTAAAACTAAATTAATATTAAATAATGAATTAAATAATTTAATTAATTTAATTTAATATTAAAACCAACATTAATCCCAATTAATATGAATCCCTATTCATATTCTTGACATTTAAATCTTATTTAAATATCTCCTATTTTCTCTCTATTGATGTTTATTTCATAATTAATATTAGATTAAATATATCATATATATTTAATGTTTTGCTCCAAAAATCCAATTCGAATACTTCAAATTCATCTGTCACACTATTCTAAGGGTCCGATATAAGCTAGTAAGGGGACTTCATGGACCTACAGATCATGGGCTCCAATGATCAAAGATTAACTGGCTAAACTCTTTAACCTAATTAACTACCATTCGTTAACTACGGGTCACTCCACTAAAGCCTAGTAGTTGCACTCCCTTCACTGTAGATATATTGTGTCTACTCGATATAACCATCATTAGTAAGTTAACCTTTCACAGGTTGTTCGTAATAACAACGGGTCAAAAGCTGTTTTACCCCCAAGATTACATCTTGGCCTTTAAGTCCCACTGATCCTCTAATGAACAATTGGTTTGTGATCCAATCATTAAGTCGACTCCCTCTTGGGCCAATGAGGGGGTGGGGACCTTGTTCAAGACCCGAAGCCAACACTTAAGGGAACAACCTCTCTACTATCCCTAAAAGCGGGTAGTAGTAAATTTCGTCTTGCACCCTATGTCCTCAGCTATCTACCCGATCTTACCTCTAAAATGAGAGACTTATTGAGCCAGCATTGTTGAGCCAACCCTCACCCATGCAAATCTGAAGATAATCCCGAATAAACAGGAGTTCATAGTAAGCTCAAGATTAAGGTCAAGTTACTTAGGTCATCATTTTGAAATAGTCAATCTTAAACAGTAAACAGTGTTATAAAGTAAGAATGACTTTGATAGGTCCTGTAAAAGACTATCTTTTCTATGATAAAACCCTAAATTCTATCATAATTGTGTGCTTCGAATTTCTATTTTTGTAGGAAAACTCCAATCCTGACTCAAAAAAGCTATTTCAGAAGATTTGGAGCTAATTCAAGCCAAATGACACCAAAAGATCACTTAACAAGAAGATCCATGATGAACTACCACTTTGCCCCTCAAGAGGAACAATTCAACACTCTTCAGCAATGTTTGCAGGGTCGTGACGCTCCTTACAACACTGAGCCTGATGCTAGCTTGACGCTTGAAGACAGAATGCATCTATTTGCTAGAAAACAGAGCAGCATTGCAACGCTTAACCCAGGGTCGCAACACTCAGAATATTCACGGTGTGCACACGCCTTGAGCAACCAAACATCAACGCAGTGTTGCAACGTTAGCTCAATGCTTTTCGTCTTTTCTATGATTTAGTGTTGCAACGCTGGCCTTGGCATCGTGACGCTATGTCTACTGATATAAATTTTGTTGTTTCATTTTCAGTGAGGGAGGGAAGAAAAACTTAAACTTTTAGAGAGAGACTTCAAATTTATAGAGTTGTACTTGTAAATTTTGGAGAGATTCAATCAATTTGTATTCAATCATTGTACCAATTATACAACTATCAATGGATTTCTTGAAGAACTTCATCATCCATGAGCAGGTAATCCTTTTTCTTGGGGAATTATGTAGATTGACACTTTCTTAGACTTTTCTTTGAAATTTCTTTCATGTAATTACTTTCTTTTAAATGTTCTTATTGAGATTTAGAATAAAATTAATTAAGAATGAATCGACAACTCTTAGTGTACTTAACCCCTCCTTTCTCCTAACATGAAACACGTGTATGCTTTGATGAAAACAGCAAGTAGGACGTGTGTCTACCCCTCCTTTCTCTTAACATGAAACAAAACTAATCTTTTTGTTGAAGAGAAGACAGAAAATTTATTTTGGATTAAATTTTGCTCTTTGTTTTTCTCTTACTCTCTTGGATTGACTCTCTTTCTCTCTGATTTCTTTGTTGTAGCAATTTGCAGTACTAATTTGGATGAAGAACCAGAGTTCATGATAACATCAAGAAGAAGATCGCAAAAGGTAGAAGAAATGTAGTACACACAGGGATTTTTAAAGTTGTTCGACTATTGCAATGCCTACGTCCAATACGTCGAGAGAAGATTTTATTGAAAATTTAAAGTGAGAATTTACAGCAAGAATTCAAATAAGTACTTTTCCACGCATGCATTCCTGACGTCTCATCTATTTTAATTCTATTTATAGACTAAGGCATACATTAATTTGTTAGGGAAACTACCTAACTGATTCTCGATTTCATACTGAAAATAACACATTAGATTATTTTCTTACACATACTTTAACAAAATATACCTTTTAATTTACGTAAATCACTATCCAATTAAAGAAACAAGTGTCGGGGACATAGTTATTAGATATATTATCATATACATTACTACAAGAAAGTTGACTATTTTCGAAGATCACATCCATCGAAAAAACCTTTAATAAGCCTTCGGTACATTTTTTTTCAATAGTTATCTCAACCTTTGAAAAGTGTTGACATAGATCTCTCGATAAATTTTTTTAAAAGGTTTACCTAACCTTTGAAAATTATTAAGTTTCAAAGGTTTATCGACCTTCAAATATTATTCTTTTTCAAAGGTCATATATCTTTGATAATTAACAAATTATTTGTCAATATTTATTATCAAGTGGTCTTTTTCGAAGGTTTTCATTATTTTTAAAGGTTTATCATGTTATTTTCAAAAATTTTAAAGCCTTCATAAAAACTTATTTATCAACAATTGTATATCATTTGAAAATTCTTTTGCAAAACCTTTTAGCACATTTATTACAAATCTCATAAGGTTGTTTCTACTAATTCATCTACCTGTAGTATATTGAATTACAAAGTACAAGAATAGAATAGAAACAAATAGAAAATGACATGGCTGGAAGTAAACTTATATGTCATAAAAGTACACCAAAAGACTATCGACATTCTATAACTTCAAACTACAGTCGATCAACTAGAAACAAATTTTTTATGCATCTTTACAGTCATTTTTTTAAATCTAGCCTCAAAACGATTTTCTAATTTGCTTATTTGATGTCTCAGTGCTTCTACCTCAACCTCTCTTTGTTGTTCAGATTATTTTATTTTTTGCTTAGATTCTTGAAGCCGTTGTTCAGACTCATTAAAGCATGCTCAAGATCACGTAGTAGACAATGATCCAAATAACTCAGAAGAAGTAACACCTACTCCATAACCACGAACACGTTCGTATTTCTCTAGTCCAAATACCCGTACGAAAAAATCCTCCTTCATGTTAGTGTACCATCGATCACTTGAGAAGCATATGATTTAAGTTTAAATACAAATTCTCAAATTTTAATTCAAAAGTAACACATATAAATTCAAGTGTTTACAACAAACACATGTCACTTCATGAAAATCTATACAATTGGGTGTAATTGTATTTCATAATATAATTGGGCAAGAAATAGGCTATCGTTCAATCCAATTTGTAGTGTCCTTGTTACACAAGCACACATGTGTACACTATTTAGATTTACACTTGTTTTAAACAATATTATCAACATAAATAAAATGACTAAAGCCTTTGCATGTGATTTTGGCTAGGTGAGATCAGTTTCAATCGAGAAAACAAAAGTAGAGGAAGAAGATAATTTCGAAGAAAGAGTTAACAAGCTGTGATGAAGAAGGTAAAGAGAGATCGAGAAAGAATAAAGAAATTAAGTGGTTCGACTATCATCCCACATCCACTGTGCAAAGGAGAAATCAATTTTATTCAAGAAGAAGAATTACAAAGTGAAGGTATTCAGATGAGTGTTCTCTAACTCTCTTCTTTCTCTAAATGTTTTTTTGACACACATACAACATACTGATTAGGTGTAATTATAGTAGCTTGTTGACGACTAGTTGAGGATGATTCGTTGAAACAACTTCTAACGGTAAGGACTTTTCTTTTTGTTTTAACAATCTCTACCTTTGATTCAATGAATTAGCTGAAATTCACCCTTTGCGATGATGTTTGCTTAATTCTTTGTTTGGTAGAGCCAACCTGATTAGGTTAGCACAATGTTTCAATTTCTATTTTGAGACTGATTTAGTAACCATGTTAGAGGCATTATCTGAGGTATGGATTTTGAGTACCTCTATTTCTCCCTTTTCAATTTCTTCTCGAATGAAGTGGAACTTAATGTCTATGTGTTTGGTGTGATTATGAAACTGATGTTTTTTGGATAAATAAATAGTACTTTGATTATCGCAATGTATTTATACTGTTTCCTGTTTAATTCCAAAGTCATTTAGAAGAGCTTTTAACCATAATGCTTCCTTAATAGCCTCGGATAAGGATATATATTCAGCTTCTGTGTTTGAGAGAGCTGTTATTGACTGAAAAGAGGCTTTCGAGCTTATGATATTTTTCCCAATAAGGAAGATATAGCCACTTAGGGATCTTTGTTCATCCAAGTCTCCAGCAAAGTCTGAGTCAAAGTCTGAGTCAACATAACCATATAGATTACATAAGGAGTGATCATTCATTTTGTAGTCTAGTTTAGCTTCTTTGGTGTATTTAGGATACCTAAGATCTATTTGGTAGCTTTTCAATGCTTCTTTCTTGGATTAGACATGTATCTACTCACTAGGCTAGAGGCATAGGATAAGTTTGGCCTTGTAGAAATCATTAAATACATCAAACTTCCTTTTGCTTATGAGTATAGGATGCTATACATAAAATTTTGGTGTTTTGTCTCCTCTTCTTTAGGACTATTTTGAGCTGAGTGTTTGAAGTGTTGAGCTAGAGGCATAATAACTGGTTTGTCTTCCTTCATATTAAATTTCTAAAGTTATTTCGTCATGGTAACTACTTTGATTTATGGATAAGGTATAGGTTTCTTTGTTTCTGTTGATTTCAATGCCAAGAATTCTCTTAGACTCTTCTATGTCTTTAACATCAAATTCTTGTATAAGAATTGCTTTAACACTTGTTAGATTTGGAGGAACTCTAAAACAAGAGTATCCATGAGCGGGTTTGGATCTTTCCTATTTCATTATGACCGAATTACCACACACACATTCTAACAAACAGGTATGCATTTTAACACTAATTATAGACATGCTTTGACAAATAAAATACAATAGATTGAGTAAACGTACCAATTGAAGGCTATCTTCACTCAAACTCAATCTAGCGGAAGCGACTCCTCTACAGTCCAAATTTCCCAGCAATCAGTCGTCTAGCGGCACCACGATTGTCTACACGAACGGCAACGCATGAACAAGCAGCAACCGGGGATGACACCACCACTTGAAGCTCTTGGTATTCTCAGAGTGAGAATCCAAATAGTGAATTTTGATGGAATTGGTAGAGGGGGGAGGTGGTATCATATAGGCTCTCAACTAAGCGATCGTGAAGTTTCCACACCGTGAGCGATTTTTTCGAACTCTTTGCTAAATGAAACCAATTTTCATTTTGTTCTTCAGTAACACTAACCGAAATTGATCTTTCCACCATCACATGATTCAGGAGAAATTTCTGGTCAATTATCACATAACCGACTAATTAATTAATAAATGAATATAATCATATTATATTCTTAATCTATAGTTTGATATCATATATCTACTATAGTAATTTCTCCTCTACTTGATATAAATCAGATTTATATCTAATTTCCTCTAAAATAATGTATCTCATACATTTAGTCAATTATATCCTATATAATTAACCAGTTCAATTATATCAAATATAATCGAATTTCCTCTTGTTAATTTGAACATTTTAAACTGACCCAAAAACTGATTCTCGACTTTATCTAAGTTACCAAGGGAACCTTATGGACCTGAGGCTCAAAGCGCCAACGGTACGTGAATAGCTAGCTAAATTCTTTAGCCATGAGATCCACCATCTGTTAATTACCAGGCATTCCACTAAAGACCAACAGCTGAACTCTTCTTAACATAGATATATTTATGTGTCTATCGGTTATAACCAATCATGAGTACGATGACCCTTCACAGATGCTCGTAAGTATAGTTGGGCCAATTTACCGTTTTGCCCCTGTTGTTACATCTCACTTTTTAAGTACCACTGATTCCTTTAATGAACAATACAACATAATCCAACTATGTGTGAACACCTCTTGGGCCAAGAGAAGGTGTGTGACGCTACATCGTTCAAGCCGTGAAATCAGCCCTTAAGGGAGCTATCTATCTACTTGTCCCTACTTCGGAGAAGGAGTGAATTCCATCTTGAGCTGAGTTCCCAGCTCCCAAATTAGACGAATCCCCAAAATGATAAGTTTAAGTCGGCGACCTAGCTACTCGTACCCATACAAATCAAAGGACCGCCCTCAATGGCAGGAGTCCGCAACTCACTCAGGATTGAGGTCATATTACCTATGGTCATCCTAGTGAAGTGAAGTCTTTGTCATGAATGATGTTATATAACGAGACGTTAGCACTTCATCGTCAGGTCTTGGACAAACTCTTTGTATAGGACGCCCTTGCTCGCATGTCCCGTACACGAATGATCAGGATCAGACCGTCTGTGATAAGTCACAACACTTGTGAATATTCCACAAAGCTGGACGCATCCGTAGCGTTATCAGGATAAGGTTTCCCTCCTATATCCATATACTACAGACCATTTTTGTTATCACTTAAGACAGGATCCACTTGTATGTCACCACATACATGCTTAAGTTACATCTAGATAACAAGGGATTTTAGGTTTATTGGTTTATGGTAAAGCAAATAAAACAAAATACTGAGCAAAATCAAGAAGTGAAGTAAAATATCATATATTATATATCACGAGCATTCGTACAAACTCTTTACAAACTACAGGACACGAGACTTTAGGACATCAACTCCAACAATCTCCCACTTTTTCTAAAGCGAAGTGGGGTGTGCATAAAACTAGTACAAAACAATAAACTAGGGCATAAAAGCCCAGTACAAGAAAATCTTCTACTTGCCCTAGTCTAGCCATGAGCGATCCTATAGACCCATGCTCTGAAGGTGACCCTCAAACATTGTAGCTGTGAGAGCATTTGTAAATGAGTCAACAACATTGTGCTCCGAAGCAATCTTCGTGAGGATCACGTCCCCTCGATGCACTATCTCATGGATCAGATGATACTTTCGCTCGATGTGTTTGTCGCGCCTGTGACTCCTAGGCTCCTTAGCGTTCGCCACTGCTCCACTATTATCACAATAGAGGGTAATGGGCCTAGACATATCTGGAATAACTTCCAGGTCTGTCTCTTATACACATCTAGATGTGTATAAGAGACAGGGCCTAGACATGTTTGAAACAACTTCCAATTCTGTCAAGAACTTCCTAATCCAAATGGCTTCCTTAGCAGCTTCACAAGCCGCTACATACTCAGCCTCCATGGTGGAGTCAGCGACACACCCTTGCTTCTGTCTCTTATACACATCTAGATGTGTATAAGAGACAGGTCCTAGACATATCTAGAACAACTTCCAATTCTGTCAAGAACTTCCTAATCCAAATGGCTTCCTTAGCAGCTTCGTAAGCCACTACGTACTCTGCCTCTATAGTGGAGTCGGCGATGCACCTCTGCTTAGTGTTTCACCTGTCTCTTATACACATCTAGATGTGTATAAGAGACAGCCCTTATATGATCCTCCTCCAGGAAAGTAGCGTTCGTGGAAACAAACACCTTATTTTCTTATGGATCATAAAAATAACACCATCGTGTACCTTTGGGGTTGCCTACGAAAAGGCATAACCTCGACCGTGGTTCCAACTTCTAGGGATTTGCCTCAAGCACATGTATAGCGCAACCTCAAATGTGAAAGTGATATAAACTAGCTTTACGCTTATTCCACAACTCTAGAGGTGTCCTTGCAACACTCTTGGAGGGAACACAGTTGAGTATGTATATCGTAGTCTCCACTGCGAAACCCCAAAACGAGTTCGGTAAGAAAGCGTAACTCATTATCGAACAAACCATGTCCAACAAGGTTTTATTTTTTCTCTCTGCTACATGATTTTGCTGAGGTCTACCCGGTGCTGAGAGTTGGGAAACGATTCTATGTTCCTTCAAATAGTCCTGGAATTGCGAATCCAAAAACTCTCCACCTCGATCCGATCAAAGTATTTTAATCCATCTATCCAATGCATTTTCAACTTCAGCCTTGAACTCTTTGAACTTTTCTTAGGATTCAGACTTCCGTTGTATAAGATAAACATACCCATACCTAGAGTAATCATCAGTACAACTGATAAAATACTCATACCCACCTCGGGCTCGCACATTCATAGGACCACAAAGGTCAGAATGAACTAACTCAAGAGGCTCTATGGCTCGATAACCTTTTACAATAAAAGGTCTTTTAGTCATCTTACCCTCAAGGCAAGATTTGCATACCGGTAAAGAATTTTCTTCTAACTCACTTAGAAGTCCATTCTTCACTAATCTCTCAATCCTATTGAGATTGATGTGTCCTAATCAAAGGTGCCAAAGTCAGGCATTTTCTTTTGGAGAAATTCGTTGATGTTTAGTTTGAGTTACGACAGTTTTAAACAATTCTGTGTTATGGAGGGAACTAATGGCTAAGGGTCTTAGCACATACAAGTTACTTTCGAGATACGCTGTACAAATACTAACACCATGTTTATGAATAAACGCTTTATCCACATTAAATAAAATAGTGTATTTACATTGTAGCAAGTACTTTACAGAAATAAGGTTCCTCTTAAGTTCAAGAATAATATATACATCATTCAAAATTAGGAACCTATTCTGTAAAGATAACTGGATCCCTCCCACTGCCACAGTTGAGACGACGTGCCCGGTGCCTACTCGCATTGTCATCTCATCAGCCTCCAACTATCTCCAGGATCTAATCTTCTGAAAAAAAAAAAAAAAAAGAACAAGCATGATTAGTGGTGCCCGAATCAATTATCTAGGCAGAATAATCATTCTCCACTAAACAAGTTTCAAGTACAAGTAAATCATATTTACCTTTATTTGCCTGAGTTTTAGCCTTGGCGGCCTTCCTTTCTTTTAGCCAACGAGGACAGTTCCTCTTTCAGTGTCTATCGTGATTGCAGTGGAAATATTTTCCTTTTTCAACCAGCGGTGGATGCCTTCTTGGAACGATAAGCGGCGGGTTAGCAAGTGCCTTCCCTTTTCTCTTACCACCATTCTTCTTCTTCCCCTTTGCAGAGTTAGAAGTAGAAGGTGTAGACTTCATTCCTGAGGTTGAACCTCTATGGAACGTCCTGGAAGATGAAGTAACATTTGCCTCAGCCTTCTTCCTCTCCTTACTATTCATAAAGATTAGTAGGTTTGCAACTCATTGAGAAGAGTTGTAAGGTTGTATTTCACTTTATTAAGAATAACATTACTAACAAAGTGTAGGAAGCTCTCCAGCAAAGAATGCAGGATTATGCTAACCTGGCTGCCCTCATCGATGGTAGACCCATTCAACTCTGCAACATTGAAGTGGACCATCATGTTAAGCACATGATCACGAACAGAGGTGCCTTCTTCCATTTTGGAGTTGAATATATACTTAAGAGCCTTGTGCATGAGCTGTTCAAATGGTTGTCCAAACATTCCCCGCAGGGACTCCATTGTCTCACGCATTGAGACCATGGGCTCATGCTTCTTGGCCAAGACGTCAGAAAGACTCGTCAAGATATAGGCTCAGGCCTTCTCATTTGCTCGTGTCCATCGCTCGTATGCCTCTCGAATATTTTAAGTGGCACTTGGAGCTGGAATAGGAGAACAGACCTCTGTGAGGGAAAACATGAGATCCTCAATGATTAGTATCGTTGTGATCATGTGTTTTCATGTTGAAAAGTTATCGCCAGTTAATTTCTCGACAGTAAACAATGCTAATGTGGCTATGGTCATTTTAGAAACTTGTTGCTGAAAAACGAACAAAACTTTTATAGATTTTGCTAAACCACATTTTAACCAATTAATTTTTGCAAAACAGTTTCAAGTACCCTTCGCTACATAGACACAATACAATGTCTCACTCTCAGAGGTGGCCCTTGAGTCTATTTTGCAATGATATCCTAACGAGACAGGACAAACGTCACCGGTAGGGTGATCAGATGCCTCTTCAATGAGATGAGACCTTCTCAACCATTAGGCAGAACCAACTCTTGGAACTGAACCCAACCACCATTTATTTGGTCCAAACTGTTAACATTTAACAATTTCGCATAAGTGTGACTCCTCGTTTTTGATGCCAGAGTCCCGCCCTAATCAGCCTACCGTAGGGAAGAAGCAAATTAAGAAAAGAGACTAAGTAACCTTATTCTGTTATAGGAGATCAAATAAAGAAACGCGCAAAACTTTCATTCTATAGGGGGACACTCCCAGGGTGCCTCGTGGCGATGCTTAGAATTCAATCCAATGAGAGAGATCGTGGGATATGCTGTCGCACTTCCCTCTCTCACTTACTATGAACACTCTCTCCATCCACCTTGATATTGACCTATCCAAACACCATCCTTTAGGGGGAAACTCCCAAGGTGCCATGAGATCGAGGGTAGATCTCACGGTGTGGACTATATAGAAGAAACATGAAAGGTTTAAGTGAAACATCATATGCCCCAAGTACCTCCCACTGAATGTTCTACCCAGGGGTTCATTAACCTAGACAATCCGGCTACTGATTTAGTCTAAGTCATCTTTTTAAGTCCGCTCATAAACAACTTTTGTCTATAAATTATGAACAAGTTCAAGTAGTCACATTTAAACACTTTAATGGACTGTTCTTAACTTGCATGTATGCATCAAAGCTATCTAATTCACCTTTCCAGGTAAGTTCATAGGTAGGGTTGTTACGTTTCTGTCAACTTAAATACCCAGCCTAGATAGAACCCGTCTTAGACAAAAGGCCCTTATAGATAGATTTGCTACACTTTAATCTTTTATAAGTCAATTTTTTCCTATTAAACTGATTAAAAGATTAAAGCCTAAGGGTTGCTAATCATATTAGAACCATGATCTTAGGTATGTGTTATCCAAGTTTTAAGAATTTTAAAACCATGAATTAAGCCTAAGTGAGCATGCATGTCTTTCTTATTGCTTTAGTTCTAATTTCTCTTTAACCATTAAAAAGAAACAAATAAAACACATTGCGCATAACTAGGTATTTATAAGGCTTATAAAGAAACTATGTGTCATACTTCATGCAATGTCCGGTCATTACTATACATAACTTTTATATACGCGTAATAACCAAGCAAACATGCTTTCCATACACCCTTATACTATAACAATTATAATATAAAGATGATGCACGACAATGCTTTTTATGTATGCATAAATATAACTCTTATATTATATGATGCATGAACATGCTCTTACATAATTAAATCATACTTCTCTAAATTTTAACATTTACAATAAAGAGATGATGCATGACCAATGCATAAACTAAGGTGGGATTTACTATATGTGCATACCATATGACATATAAATAACCATACATCTCATGTAATAAATCAAGGATTAATGAATCGGAATGAACCTTTACAAAAACCGGAATAAAATAACTCTATCTATTACATTTTTCATTGAGCAAACCGGTTCACAGGCGAACCAGGTCTTGAACCGCCAAGAGAACTCCACCGTTTAGTAAACACCGCAGGTAAACGATCGCTCAGCACATTCTAGACGATAGTGCAAAAGCTAAACGATCGCTTAGAGAACAACGAGGTTGCAAAGCCTGATTGTCTAGGCAATCACTTAATGCGGCGAATGGTAAACGATTTACTGTGTGATACTCTGCGATCATTTAGTCAGTTACTAAGCGATGAAGCTTGTTGAGCTAAACGATCGTCTAGTGCGCACGCATGTTAAACGACACTCGAGCATCCGATACTCAGCGATCGCTTACCCCATCGTCTACATAACCCGATCAACCCTTGATCGTCTTCTTCCTCGAAGAACAGCAACTCTTGCTCCGAACTTCTTCATAAACGACTCAAGACTCAAACTGACTTGGAATTACAGACTGGATAATAATCAATTGTGCCAAAAAATGCAGGGGTCTTTACAATTAACCAAAAATTCAAAAGAATTAAATCAAACCGAGGTAACATCCTAGAAAACTCCATTAATTCGAACATCCATAAACAATTTAACCATTAAACAGAGAGCAGATATGTACCTACCGTGAATATATATGCAATCATTGCATCAATGAAATTGGAATATCATAACTTAGCTCTGATACCAATTGAAGGGACTCTTAAACAAGAGTATCTATGAGTAGGTTTAGATCTTTTCTATTTCATTGTGACCGAATTACCATACACACATTCTAACAAACAGGTATACATTTTAACACTAGTATAGGCATGCTTTGACAAACAAAATACAATATATTAAGTAAACGTACCAGTTGAAGACTATCTTCACTCGAACTCAATCGTGTGGAAGCAACTCCTCTATGGTCCAAATCGCCCAACAATCAGTCGTCTAGCAGCACCATAATCGTCTACACGAACGACAGCACACAAACAAGCAGCAACCGGGGACGACACCACCACTCGAAGCCCTTGGTATTCTCAGAGTGAAAATAAAAAGAGTGGACTTTGATGGAATTGGTAGAGGGAAGAGGAAAGGATGATCATGTAGAACGAAAAATAAGTGGGAGATAGTAGGTGACTATCGTATAGTCAGGTGCTCGTCGTTTAGAGAAAGGTACACGATCGTGTAGGTTTTACTAAGCGATCGTTTAGTAAAGAGTAAACGATCCTTTAGAAAAGTTCGGCGCACTAAGCGATCGTTTAGAGAAGGTGAACAATCGTTTAGAGAACGTGTGCAATCGTTTAGAGCGTGGGTGTGCGATTGTTTAGGCAATAGGCTCTATCGTATAGGCTTTCAACTAAACGATCGTGAAGTTTCATACCGTGAGCAATTTTTTCGAACACTTTGATAAATGAAACCAATTTTCATATTATTCTTCAGTTACAATAACTGAAATTGATCTTTCCACTATCGCACGATTCAGGAGAAATTTCCGGTCAATTAGCACATAACCTACTAATTAATTAATAAATGGATATAATCAAATTATATTTTTAACCTATAATTTGATATCATATATCTACTATAGTAATTTCTCATCTACTTGATATAAATCATATTTTTATCTAATTTCCTCCAAAATAATGTATCTCATACATTTAGTCAATTATATCATATATAATTAACGAGTTCAATTATATCATATATAATCAAATTTTCTCTTGTCAATTTGAACATTTCAAACTGACCCAAAAACTGATTCTCGACTTTATCCAAGCTATAATGGGGACCTTATAGACCTGTGGCTCGAAGCTCCAACGGTACGTGAGTAGCTGACTAAACTCTGTAACCACGAGATTCACCATCCTTTAATTGTCAGGCATTTCACTAAAGACCAATAGCTGAACTCTTCTTACCACAAATATATTTCTGTATACATCGGTTATAACCAATCATGAGTACGATGACCCTTCACAGATGCTCGTAAGTATAGTTAGGCCAATTTACCATTTTATCGTTGTAGTTACATCTCACTTCTTAAGTACCACTGATTCCTCTAATGAACAATACAACATAATCCAACTATGTGTGAACACCTCTCAGGCCAAGAGAAGGTGTGTGGCGCCACATCGTTCAAGCCCTAGAATCAGCCCTTAAGGGAGCTATCTATCTACTTGCCTCTACTTCGGGGAAGGAGTGAATTCCATTTTGTGTAGCTGAGTTCCCAGCTCCCAAATTAGACAAATCCCTAAAATGATAGGTTTGAGTTGGCGACCTGGCCACTCGTACCCATATGAATCAAAGGACCACCTTTAATGGCAGGAGTTCCCAACTCACTAAGGATTGAGGTCATGTTACCTATGATCATCCTAGTGAAGTGAAGTCTCTGTCATGAACGATTTTATATAACGAGACGTTAACACTTTGTGGTCAGATCTTGGACAAACTCTTTGTATAGAGCCCTCGCTCGTATGTCCCTTAGATGAATGATCAAGATCAGACCATTTGTGACAAGTCACAACACTTGTGACCATTCCACAAAGTGAGCCGCATCCGTAGCATTACCAACCCTCCTATATCCATATACTACAAACCATTTTGGTTATCACTTAAGACATGATCCACTTGTATGTTACCACATATATGCTTAAGCTACATCCAAATAACCAGGGCTTTTAGGTTTATAGGTTTGTGGTAAAGTAAATAAAATAAACAACTGAGCAAAATCAAGAAGTGAAGTAAAATAACATATATTATACATCACAAGAGTTTGTACAAACTGTTTGCAAACTACAGGACATGAGACTTTAGAGCATCAAGCACAACAAGATTTTCCTTTGACTTGGCTATTAGGAGCATATCATCAATATATGGTAACAAGAATACTTTCTCCTTATAAAAGTTAGAGCTTATATAGACACAATTGTCAAATGTGCTTCTTTTGAACCCAATCTTTGACACATAGTCATCAAATGTGCTAATAAATCCACCTCTTCAGTCATTGCTTTAAACCATTCCCTATCTTTTGAAACTCTTACTGTCTGATCAAAGTTTAGAGGTTCAGACTCATTAACATAGGCTTCACATTTAGGACAAAAGAGGCAAAGTTAGCATACTTTGAGGGAGGATTAATTTGCCTTCTTTGTCTTTATCTTGCTAGGGAGTACTCTTGAAGGTCAAAGTGTTATGTGTTAGTATCCTCTTCTTCAACATGCTCTAGTAGTATCCTCTTCTTCAACATGCTCTAGTTTCTCGGCTTGGTTAGAGGCAGGATCTTAGAAGCTGCCACTTGTACTTGGATCAAGTAAGTGCTCCACCTCAATTTGAGCCTCCTTAGTGGGTTGATTTTCCATGTTTTCTGGTTTGGACATGAACATTTTAGCTTCCTAGAATATGACATCTCTACTATTAATACATTTATTCTCTATGGGGTGCCAAAGTCTGTACCCCTTGACCCCTTTTGTAAAACCAAGGAACATGAATTTTATGGCTCTAGGCTTGAGCTTCCCTTTTTTAGGTGAACATAACATACACAACCAAATACCTTTAGGTGATCTAATTTAGGAGACTTACCTATCCACTTCTTTTCAGGAGTCTATAGATTTAAGGACTGATGAGGACATCTGTTCAAGGTATAGACAATATATGTTGCTACTTCAACCCAATATTTTTCAGGGAGCATTGCATCTGAGAGCTGGAACCTCACCCTTTCCATTATGGTCCTATTCAGCCTCTCAGCATACCATTTTGGTGAGGGGTGTGCCTAACTGTTCTATGCCTTTCAATTCCTTCCATCTTGCAGAATTCGTTGAATTCATTGTTGTAGAATTCAAGTCCATTATCTGTCCTTAAACATTTTATTGATTTGGAACTTTGTTTCTCCACATTATTCTTCCATTCTTTTAACCATTCAAACAACTCATCTTTGGTTTTAAGTATAAAGATCCTGCTCTTTCTAGAATAATCATTATAGTTAGAAAATACCTTCCACCACCTAACGAGGGTGTTTGAGCTGGTCCCAAAAGATCTGAATGAATATATGCAAGGATTTTTGAAGTCTTATGCTAAGATGTCTGAAAACTCTGCCTTTTTGCCTTGCCAATGACACAAAACTCAAAGAACCTTGTTTTCCCATTCCCTTAGGAAGAATACCTTGTTCTGATAGCACTTCCATGCCGCTAAAGCTAATATGAGATAAAAATTTGTGCCATAGATCAGTTTTAGTTAAGGTGGTGCTTAAAACACTGAAAGCTGACTGAAGTTTCTAAACATTCTTGATCACATATACCCCATTTCTCTTTTCCCCAATAAGAACAACATTGGATTCCTTAAGGACATGAAACTTCTCATTTTGACCTATGTAGTGGCATCTCATGAAGTCTAGCATCCCAAGAGAGAAGTTTCTCTTTAGGATAGGAACATGTCTTACATTTCTTAGGAGTGTTACATTACCATTTGTGAGGTACAAAGAAACCGATCCAATACCTATAATTTCACATGAATCATGATTTCCCATGAAGACAAGACCCCCTTTCCACTCTTTGTAAGTATGGAACCAATCTTTGTCTAGAGTCTTATGGTATGAACAATAGGAATCCATAACCCAATCTTCAATTGAGCGATCATTAGGCTTTTCCTCATCTTTAGTGGTTATTGTGAGAGCATCTGAGAAAGAGAATGAATTCTCATCTGCTCCATTTGAAGGTTCTGGTTGTTTGGACTTCTTATTCTTGTCATTTTGCTTTTTTTAAGAGACTAGCAATCGTTTTTCCAATGTCCTTCTTTGTGACAGTAAGTGCATTTAGATTGCTTTCCTTTCTTTTCATTGTAATTCTGTTTGGATTTTGACTTACCTTTTGTAAAAAGACCTTCTCCAGTTTGATTATCTTTGGTTGGTCGTTGAGCTTTCCTTCATTGAATTCTCCATTTCTTTGGTTTTGATGACCCAACAATGGCATTCATTGTATGCCATATTTCAATGTCGGTTTTACACCATTACATTTTTCTGGTAAAGAATTTAAAAGAATAAAAGCCTCATTTTCTTCTCCAAGGTTCTTGAATTCAGTAGTGATTTTCTTGAAGTTATCTAAATTTTCTAAGATAGATTTTGCGAATTCATCTTGTATGTAAAAAATTTCTCTCTAATGCACATTTTGTTTGGCAGGTCTCTCTTGAAACATACAATGCGTTTAGCTTATTCCAAATCTTGTAAGATGTTTCTTCTTTTACTACTTGTCCGAGAACATTATTTTTCAGATTAAGAATCAGAGTTCCATAGTCACTGATTCTATTACTTGCTTTTCTTCTTTTGATATGCTATCTGAGAGTTTGGCAAGGTCTTCTAAGGCTTTCAAAGCCTTTTGTTGTTCCAAGATTGCTTCGATCTTGCCTTTCTATAACCCAAAGTCTGTCTTGCCATCAAACTTTTCTATATCAAACCTCACAAAAGCCATTCTTGACTGATCAAGAACTGGTTTTTTTTTATTGTAATAGAGCGTTGATACCACTATTACATAAGAACACACATGTAGACTATTTAGATTTACACCTGTTTTAAACAATATTATCAACATAGGTAAAATGAGTAAAGTCTTTGCATGTGATTTTGTCTAGGTGAGATGAGTTTCGGTCAAGAGAATAAAAACAGAGGAAAAAGTTGATTTCGAAGACAAAATTAACAAGCTATGATGAAGAAGGTAAAGAGAGATCGAGAAAGAATAGAGAAATTAAATGGTTCGGTTATCAGCCTGCATCCACTGTGCAAAGGAGAAATCAGCTTTATCTAAGAAGAATTACAAGGTGAAGGTTTACAGATAAGTGCTCTCTAACTCTCTTCTTTCTCTAAATGTTTTTTCACACACATACAATATACTGAATAGGTATATTTATCGCAGTTTGTTGAAGACAAGTTGAGGCAGATTCATTGAAGCAAAATTATCAAGAATAACATACCGGATTCATTGCAAAATTGATGATAACTTAGAGATGATGATGGATGACTATGGTCTTCCTCAACTAAAACTCCGAATGCACTTAGTGGAATCTCTTTCTAGATGGGATTTAAGAAAGACTGAGTGCTTATTGTTTTGGTATATATGGGGACCATAGCCTTAAGGTCTCTTTATATACTAGTTCAATTAGGGTTCCCATTAAACCGTAATTAACTAGGAATAGGCTTCTACCCAGTAAGTCCATACTCAATTAGGAATCTACGACCTTAATTAATTAGATCACATAATAGGGCCTAATCTAATAAAATAACCTAATTTGATAGATTATTAATCCACATACATAGCCCATACTTTACTTAAACATATTATTATTTAAATATTTCTAACAATCTCCCACTTGGGCTATGTCTGTGTACCTAATATAATTAAATCACATAAACTCTAAGCGCGCATAAATAGGTTACTTCAATAATAGAATTCTCTTTTAGTTCAATCTGGTCCATCTCCTGTATTAGCATGGAATCAAGGCGGCTTTCGTCACTACCCTTGTAACTAAACCTTTCTTGATCACTAATTCCAATACATTCAATGACATAGATCAAGTATGGATGTATAGCATGGAAACTACATGCAAAGTGATCTAGATCATACCTGTTTCCAACTGGTCCAAATTCCTTAATAAGATCATTCCAAAAAACTTTATGCTAAACTGCATGCATGATAAACGAGTTCAAATAATAAACATAAACCATCAACTTTATTCTATATAGAAAATTAACAAAATAAGGTCAAATAACATCTTCAATAGCAAACTCTCACTAAATCATGGAATTAGAAAAGTAACTAACACCCATGTGAGCAACATACTCATGAAAAACTTTAGGTGGTAAACCTTTAGTCAATGGATCTGCCACCATAGAGTTTGTTCTTATGTGTTCTATTGAAATTTGATCATTCTGAGCTCTTTCTTTAACAACCAGAAACTTCACATCTACATGTTTTGACTTCGTATTGCTTTTGTTGTTGTTGGAATGCATCACTGCCAATTTATTGTCACAAAATAATTTTAGTGGTCTTTCTATGCCAACCACTATCCGCAGCCAAGTGACAAAATTTCGCAACTATATTCCATGATTGGATGCCTCATAACATGCTATAAAATCCACAACCATGGTAGAAGAAGCCATAAGTGTTTGTTTAAAACTTTTTCAAGATACAGCTCCTCCAGCCAATATGAAGATATAGCTTGAAGTGGATCGCAAAGTGTCTTGACATCCAACATAATCAGAATCAGAATACTCAATGATCTCCAAAACTTCTGATATCTGATAAGTGAGCATATAATCTTTTGTTCTCTATAAATACCTCATAACCCGTTTGGCTACTTTCCAATGATCTATCCCCGGGTTACTCAAATATCTGCCTAACACTCCAACTATAAATGCAATATCTTGACGCATACATACATGAGCATACATTAGACTTCCAATGACTGATGCATAGGGAACCTTCTGCATCTTTTTAGTCTTGAGTGTGGTCTTGGGGCATTGACCTAAATGAAATTTATCACCTTTAGTGATTGGGGTATCTCCCGGTGCACAATCTTTCATGCCAAATCTACTCAAGATCTTTTCAATGTAGTTCTTTTGTGACAATCTCAAAATACCTTGAGAACTATTTTGCAGTATGTCAATTCCTAATACAAAAGAAGCATAACCAAGATCCTTCATCTCAAAATTCCTTTTGAGAAATCTCTCAGTGTCATGCAATAAACCTACATCATTACTAGCTATGAGTATGTCATCGACATATAACACCAGAAAGATTGATTTACTCCCACTGAACTTGTGATATACACAACCTTCCACTATGTTCACCTCAAAACCAAAGGAGGTTATCACTTCATGGAATTTGTGATACCATTGACGAAAGGCTTGCTTGAGACAGAGATGGATTTCTTTAATTTGCACACCATAGACTTTGAAATACCAGACACAAAGTTTTCTAATTGCACCATATAAATCTTCTCATCAATGTTTCCATTGAGAAACACAGTTTTTACATTCATCTAGTGTAGCTTTAAATCAAAGTGAGCTACCAGTGCCATGACTACCCTAAAAGAGTCTTTTGATGAAACCGGAGAGAAAGTCTTTTTGTAATCAATGCCTTCCTTTTGAGTAAAACCCTTTGCAACAAGGTGAGCCTTACATCTTTCTATATTTTCATGTCTTTTGGTTTTAAATATCCATTTACAACCTATGGGTTTCACTCTTGATTGCAGTTCGACAAGTTCCCAAACGTCATTGTCTTTCATGGATTTTATTTCCTCTTCTATAGCACTTATCCACTTTTGAGAGTTAGAACTTTGTACGTTGATTGGATCATCTTCTATTACGCCACATCATCCTGATATTCTTGAAGAAACATAATATAATCATCTAGAATTGCACTTCTTCTCTCTCTAGTAGATCTTCTTAGTGGCACTTCTTAAGGTTGTTGAGTTTGAACTTCAGATTCAACAATGAGGACTTCAATGTTGTCTTGTTCTATAATTGGTTCAATAATGAAGTCAGGAATTGGAGCCCGAACATCTTTATAACCACATGAGGAAAAGAAACCAATTCCTCTTCAAAGACAACTTTCCTTATGTTATCTTCCCCTCAAACTCAACATCCTTAAGGAATCTAGCATTTCTTGTCTCAAACAATGATCTAGAAGCGAGACCGTAAAACTTGAAACCTCGAAAGTGCTCAGAATACTCAATAAAATAACAGCTAATAGTTCTTGAGTTCAATTTTCTTTCACTAAGCCTATAAGGCCTAGCTTCAGCCAGACAACCCCTGATGTGAAGATGCCTAATACTACGCTTCTTTCCTGTCCACAACTGATAAGGGGTTTTGGCTATTACTTTACTAGGTACCCTATTAAGGATATATGCTCTCGTATTTAATGCCTCACCCCATAGGGATTTTGGTAGAGAAGAATGACTAATCATACTTCTTACCATATCCTTAAGTGTTCTATTTCGCCTTTCCACTACACAATTCATTCTAGGTTTGCCCAACAAAATGTATTGCAGGACGATTCCATATTCCTCTAGGTATTGGCAAAGGGCCCTTGACGTTGTTCACCTAATTCATCATATCTATCGTAATATTCACCACCACGATCAGATTTGACAGCCTTAATTTTCTTTCCATGTAGAAGTTCAACTTCAACTTTGAAAGATTTGTAAACGTCCAAAGATTGAGACTTCTCGTGAATTAAATATAGGTACCCATATCTTGAATAGTCGTCTATGAACGTAATAAAATATTGTTGTCCATTCCAAGAGGCCGTAGGAAATGGACCATAAATGTCTGTATGTAGTAGTTCTAAGACGTTTGAGCATCTGTCGGCACCTAATTTTCTTATGTTTGTCTATTTTTCCTTAATACATTCCACACAAACATTGAAGTTACTTAAATCAAGGGAATCAAGAATTTCATTTGACACAAGTCTCTGATTCTCTGTTTAGAGATGTGACCTAAACGCTTGTGCCATAACATAGCGAAATTCTCTTTTAATTTACGCTTTGTACCACATGAATTAGATAACAGGATCTTGTTAAATGAAGCAAAAGAATCAAGCATATGTAGACTATCAATTAAAGAACCGATACCAATAAGCTTAGAATCTTGAAAAAGACTAACTTTATTATTTCCAAAAGAATAAGAAAAACGAAATTTGTCCAAACTGGAAATAGAAACTAAATTATGTCTAAATGACGATACAACAAAAGTCTCATTCAAATCCAAATAACAACCAGTTTTTAACAGTAATCTAAAATTTCCAATAGCTTCAACTGGAACTGCTTTTCCATCGCCTACATAGATGAATCTTTCAGCATCACTTGGCGGCCGGCTCCACAGATAACCCTACATTGGTATACTTATGTGAGTAGTAGCACCAGAATCTACCCACCATGTATCTATAGGTACAGAAGCTAAATTAACTTCATAACAAACCAAAGTAAGAAGTTTACTCTTCTTTACACGCCATTTGGCGTACTTGGGATAATCTTTTTTGAAGTGACATTTCCTTTTGCAAAGAAAAGAAGGATTTTCAATAGTTTATTTCTTATTTTTATTCTACTGAGATGTCCCTTTTGCAACATCCAAAAATTTCTTTTTCTTCTTATCACGAAAGCCTATTACCAAATGAGTACTTTCTGTCCTTTCTCTCATAATCCTATCTTCTTCTTGCACACATTGTGAGATAAGCTCATTAATACTCTATTTATCCTTCTAAGTATTATAGCTTATCTTAAACTGAGTTAATTGTGCAAGAAGAGAGATAAGTACCAAATGCACGAGTAAATTTTCATTTATCTCGATATCAAATGCCTTTAATTTACCTACAAGATTAGACATTTCCATAATGTATTCCCTTATGTTTCCATTGCACTTATACTTCATAGAAGTTGAAGAAGTCAAAAGACTACTTGCTTCCCCTTTCTCATTTTTAGCAAAATATTTCTCAATTTGAGCAATGATCTTATTGGCATTTTCACTTTCCATGATAGAGCCCCGAAAAGACTCTGGAATGGAGTGTCTAATGATCATCAGACACATGCAATTTGACTGTTCCCACTTCTCTATATTAGTCGTATTTGGCTAATCCTCAGTAGAAATAGTTTACGGTCTTTAATGCAAGGTCCAAATCCATACACCCGAGAAGTATCTCTAGGCTTTCCTTCTAAATCTTGAAGTTCGATCCATTCAACTTAGGGATTGAACTCAGATTTCCAGATATTTGAGTAAAACCAACAGAAACAATAAACAACAAAACATATGCTCACAATTAAAATATAACAAAATAGTTTCACATATGTGGTGGGCCCCTTTAACAAGATACCTAGCACAACATTGATGTCTAGCATTTGAGCAAAAAACACCAACTTTAAATGGTACTCTCAACGTAGTAATCAAAGTACTAACAATTAATTCTTTTAAAAAATAGCCTTTCTTTGGACCGACTATTTTTCACATGAACAATCATTATAATTGCCACATACTCATTACCACATGCATACTCACAATTTGGCCAAATAATTATCTTTTTTGGACCAATAATAATCCGCATAAATTCATGAATATGCACATCTTATATTTTAGAATTAAATTAATCTAGATAACAGAGGCTACTTTGGTAACATATTATCTTGACCAACTCAATCTAAAACATAAGACACAATAATATATAGTATTATTGTACAAAAATAAAAAAGGAAGAACATTAAATAGTCTTTACTAATATTCACTTAATAATTGCATACACAGAATACAATTAAAGCAACAAAAACATGTGAATATCGCTAAATATCATCAATCAAATTTAAATTTAAATTCACCAAAATATCAATCAAATTTAAATTTAAATTTACCACATTATCAATCGTATTTAAATTTAAACAACAACATGATCAATTAATCTTGAATCCACAATATAATTATTCAAATCTTGACTTAAATCATTAGTAAAAATTTAGATTCAAATTCACAAAACTTATTAATTTAAAAGCTAGATTTAAATTCACTCAATTATCAATAATCAAGATCAAGAACCACCGGCAAGATCAAACAAGATCATATAAGAATCGCCGAAACAACCAAACGGATTGATTAATAAATTAAGAGCATCAATGAAAATTCCTCCCAGAATAGTCTTTCCTATTATAAACATGATTTTTTTTTCACGTCCACAACTTCATTCAATTTATTAAATTAATACTGTTATTCCCTTAAAAAAAAAACTTAAATCCACTAAATCTATCAAATTGAAATCTACCGAATTCACCAAGTTTCTCAAACTAAAACTAAATTAAAAGCATCAACAAGAAATTGGGAAATTCAAATTTATAAAACAATTTGGATTCCATTAAATTGGACATTATCAAATTTTTTGTTTTTTTTAAAAAAAAACAAATGAAACTTGAATTCAAAACCACCTAATTGAATGATTTCATTAAACATGCGGCTAATGAAAAGTCGCTCGTCGGTGGAGGTGGAAAATCAGTGCACTCCAATTTTTTTTTTTTTTTTAATTCTTTAAACTTCTTTACCAAAAAATTGAATGAAGATCCATGACAAACAAATATGAATCGACAATTCAACATGAAATTCATGCTTTGATACCACTTGTTAGCATAAATTTTTAATATCTATATTGAATAGATAAATCATAGGATCATTCATGCCAAATTGTCAAAAATAGCATACCGAATTCCATTGCAAAATTGATGACTTCAAGATGATGATGGATGACCATGGTCTTCCTCGATCAAAACTTCGAATGTCCTTAATGGGATCTGGGATTCAAGAAAGACTGAATGCTTATTATTTTGCTATATATGGGGACCATAGCCCTAAGGTCTCTTTATATACTAGTTCAATAAGGGTTCTCATTAAACCCTAATTAACTAGGAATAGGCTTTTACCCATTAAATTCATACTCAATTAGGAATCTACGGTTAATTAGATCACATAATAGGGCACAATCTAATAAAATAACCCAATGTGATAAATTATTAATCCACATACATAGTCTATGCTTTAATTAAACATATTATGAGTTAAATATGTGTAACATTATACATTACATAAATCCTATCTAAATTCAAATACAAACACATATTACGGAGACTTCTTTAAATCAATCCTTTCCAGAACAGAGCAACAGAGATATAAATTAATAACCTTTACTCAAACTCTAACCAATAACATCATATCTATCCATTAGTTATTACTTACCATTTTCTCTTGTGTAGTTTTATTCACAGCCAATCCATTATTGCTCAAGTGAGTTAGCTCCCAAATTCTAATTCAACTAGTTCTTCATTAGTGACTCGAACCTTTTGAAGTGAAAAATATTATATATTAGATAATTTGAATAAATTAAAAGCAGTTTATGTAATTTTCATTTAATTATCTCCTTTTCAACTCTTTGTTATATACTTTGTGAATCATTGTGTGATATACATTCAATTTAGAATGGTTCTTTTGGTTTCTTTCATACATCTCCTGTATTTCAAAACTAGAATATGAGCATCAATAAAAAAAAAATTAAAATACAACCTGATATTCAATTAACTTCCACAACTTTGAAATATATTCTGCATCTTCTATTGTAATTTCTGATGGAATATTTGTTAAAGCTTCTACAACTGTGTCGTATTTGCACAACCATTTTTTCTTTAAACCATCTCTCCTATTATTATAGGATCGGTGAATTTGAAGCAACACTAATGCCTCGTGATCTTCAACTTTAAATTGTTCTGCAAAGAAAATGGTAGTTGTAATATAATTATGTAAGAAGTAAATTAAAGAAAAAAACTATTATTTTTTCACATACCAATGTAAACTCAAATAGTTTCCTTTTTGTTGTTGTATCGATATCTCTGTAACTTTTTACTTGTAAAGGAGTAAAGTTGACTTGTCTAGCTAAGATAGTGCATTGGCTTTTAAAGATATCAGCATTATCTCCAACAAGTCGTTTCTTCCTCTATGATACTTCACATCTAATCCCATGAGGTAGTTTAACCAGTTTGAGATTACGTGTGGGACCACATACTTTTCTTACTTTAGAAGAAAATTCTAAAGTCAAAAGGAAAAAAAGAAAGTAAGTTACTAACAATCAAACATCAATAATATATATATTATAAAAAACATGTTACCTCTATTAAGAAATTTTTTTTTACCAGTAGTTGATCCAATTTCTCTCGTAAACAATGATGAAGCTTCTAAACCAACTTTTGCTTTAGATTTTGTTGAAGATTGTTGAGCATCAACTATTTAATTAGATGCAGATGCAATCGTAGTATTCTCACGACTATCTATACTATTATTGTTGTTGAATCCGCTTCTTATTTTTTTCATCATTTACACAAATAATGAACTTGTTGGAAAAAACAAGCTAGATAATAACATAATAAAAATTGACTTTTAGTTTAAGAAAGAAGAGATATCATATATTATAAAGTTAAAAGTAGATTACCTAACATAAACGGCAAAAAAAAAATAAGAATTAAATTCCTCTATTTTCGTATTCTTCGTCATGTTCTTCTTGACAATCTTCATCTATAATCAAAGGGATATTGTAATAATCTCTTGGATCAACTTTTAACACAAAATACCAAGTCGGAATTCTTCTATCTCCAAGGTAAAAAACTTGTTCAGATTGGCATGAATGGCTCATTTGTAGCCAGTGTGTACATTATTCATACGTCCATGATCATTGATTCTAATTCCTTTATTGAGGCTGTTAATATTTCACCGTTTGCATTTGAACAAAACGACTTTGTTTCTACCCATATATTGCAATTTAATAATATCATGCAATACACCAAAATACTCTTGATCATCAGTTCCTCTTACTGCTATCCCACTATTTTGTGTTTTTCTTAAATCATCACTATCCTTGATACGAAATCTAAATCCATTAATAATGTACCCTTTGTAGCATGTTACTTCTTGTGATGGATCTTGAGATAAATCTAGTAATTGTTTGTCAACTTTGTTGCTTCCATCGATTTATAATTTAGTACCGTACATAGAAAACTACTATCATATTTTAAAACGAATAGAAATTATATAGATAAATAAATATCATAACTATTGTCTTTTCTCACTTACATGATCTTCAAACCATTCTACAAATTCTTTATCATGCTTTCTTTGTGCATTTCTATGGTCAAGATGTTATAATCCTTGTATATGCTCACTAAAAAAAAAATTAAAAAATTACTTTACATTCTATTTAAAAATATTTAAAAAATTACCAATAAGAGAACTTTTACATATCTAATATATGGGAGGACATCGTCACAGTTCTTTAAAATATAGAGATGAGCTTGTCTCCGCTCTTCTATCATTAGCCATCTTGTTTGTTTGACAGGTCCCATAGGACGATCAACTGGTTTAAAGATAGATATTTCTTCATAAGGTTATGATCATTATCTCCATTTCTTCTCTTTTGGTTGAACTTAGTTTCTATGGTGTGAAAATAACTAGTGCAGAATATCACATTGATTGATAATATAACCTTCTGCAATAAAACTTTTTTGATGAGCTTGATTGTATACATTTTATAGAGAAGTTTTGCTATTTCAACTTCAAAAAGATTTATATCGTCCACTTTAATCACTTTTAAGCACAATATCTTAAAAAAGTATCTTATATATATTTTAGGTCTTGTACCTAAAAATGCCTAAACAAGAGAAACTATCCTGTTAGGTGCATGCATGTACCTAAACAGAAAGCATATTGGCTAAATCAGAGAAATAATAAATTGCAATGGGATGTAAATTTTTTTAATTGAATTGCAATATTTTAGGTTATGTGTATATATAAGAGGATGCTAGAAGTTGATTTCAGCATAATATCAAGGTGCAAATGGATTGTTCTCCTAGGCCTCGTCATCCATACCCACCTTGTATAAGTTGTGGTTGCATGGATTCTTCATGTTGCAATTACGGTTAGGGTCTTTTATCTTTTTTGTAATTCTATCTACGTTGTCTCATTTGATAATCATTTTATTTTTTTCTTTTCGTTTATGAAAATTAAGCTTATAAATACTCGTTCGACCTATTAATGATAAACCATATCACTAATAAGAATCCATCAATAATAGAGACTATCACTGATAGATTTTGATACATTTGCAGTACTTTAAAAATGTTATTATGCACTTGATTATTAACTTTAAAAGTATCGTCCATTGCGATTACCTTATGAAAATTTGTTTTACCCTATCAACTTAAGCTTTTGGGTGAATTAGTGATTTAAGATTGCTCTGGCATCTATATTAAAACTAAAAAAAAAAAAAAAGTTTTTTTAAAAATTTATTTTTGTTTTCGACGAAATGAACTTTAATTTCAAAAACCAAAAACAAAAATTGAAATGGATACGAAACAAATTTGCAATTGGTATGTTATGAATGTTGGAATTGGTATTTGCAGGAGGCACGTTTAGGTGGCCTGGTGTAGTAGGTATGAAGGGAGACGAAGCTAAAAGCAAAATTGAAAGAGATGTCTCTTTTGTGAGGGTTTTATTTTTATTACCTGGCACGGTTAGAATTGAAAATTTCTGTTGCAACCGTGTTTTTGTTTACTTGGATGATAGTGGCAAAGTCAAAGATATCCCATCCATTGGTTAGTCCTTTATGTTATATATTTACCACATGATGCTTGTTGTACTCAAGTTAATCTACAATAAAATTTAAGTTCTAAAGCTTAAGCCCTAAGTTTCTAGTGGTATATTGTTGTAATGCACCGTGTTTTCACATGCAGTAAATTAGTTATTTTTTATTAAGTTTGAAGTTAGTAATCGTACTTAATTGGTTTGTTTGAGTTAGTATGATTCAAGGTTCACAATATCAATTTTGATGGAAATATCGGTATTCCAATTTTATAAAAATATTGATAGAAATATCAATATCGATAAAAATTTCGAAAATTTTTATGAAATTGTTATAATTAGCTCACGAACTTTTAGTTGTAACCGAATTAGACTATAATTGACAATTTTTAATTATCACTTCTATAAAGTAAGACTATATTGTAAATTATTTGTGTAAATGTCGATGCAAAAGTGAAAATTTTAAAATGAAATAAAAAATAATTACAAATAATATCAAATGTTGAAAATTAATTACAAAATTAAAGAACCTTGAAATGTTTGCATATAAAATAATTGTAAATTTTTTATTATAAAATGAAGTGCATAAAAAAGTGAAAAATCATAACATTAAACTAACATAATATAACAAAGATGAAATATCATAATAAACATAAGAGGGATATAAAAGGCATAACACTAAACATAACAAAACATAATGAAAAAGAAAGAAGAAAAAGAAAACTCTAGAAGTAGATCTGGAGAGAAAATGAGAGGAATGTTATAGAACTTATATCTAATCAAGTTTGAGGTGAATTAATCTAAAAAGTCAATGGAAAAGATTTGAATCAAAATATGTAGTTTCTTCAAAATAAATATTTCTTATGATAAAAGAGAGAGAACATTTATTGGGCCAGCGTAGCTAATTATTAATAAAAAAAAAAAAAAAAAAACTCAAAATTTTGATGAGGATATTGAAATATCGATGGAAACTCGACATTTCGAGAAACTAAGGGGAAATCGAAATTTTTCCACCGAAATTTCAAGCCTATTGAAAAATCTCAAAATTCCGATCAAAATTTTGATATTTCAACTGAAATATTAAACTATGTTATGATTCGGGTAAATTTGATGCAAAATGAATTAATTTAAGATGTTTGGATTTTCAAGTTTGTGAGCTCGAGATTCTTAATTAAGTCTCAAATCCATATTTTGAAAATCTAATGTTTTTCTTTGGACTGACAAGAAAAATATCAAAATAAAACATTGTTGAAGGAGAAATTTCAGCGAATCACGAGTTGCCACATCATCAATAAAAGTCCGAGCTTATTGGAAAAATTATAAGTTGGATTGGGCCGAGTAATTAAGGTCGCTCGGGCCCAACCCAATTCAAACTCGTGGTGAAATTTTTGGCTAAATTAAAGATTAAGTTCAAGCCCAGTATTTCGGCCCAACAACAAATGAGTTCAAGCCCAATTTTAGCTCAAACCCAATTTTGATCCATAATTAGGCTCAAACCCATGTAAGGCCCATGAGAAACCTCTATAAATAGAGATATTTATCTCATCATTTGGGAGGAGGTTGAAAGAATTGAAGGGAAACGCTCTCGATCTAAAGAACATAACTCCTCTAGAGCTTTGAAGATCAAAAGACACAAAAGCTTTGAAAATCAGAAGACATGTCAAAGCTCTGAAGATCAGAAGACACTAAAGCTTTGAATATCAGAAGGCATATCAAAGTTTTGAAGACCGAAGTCCTTTGAAGATGTAAGCAATCTGACCATGCTTGAAAACTGAAGTCTTTTGAAGATACAAGCATTCTTCCAAGACTCGAAGCTCAAGAACATTCACATGCCCCACTTCTATACATCAAGCGTACGCATTTAGCCAAGAAGATCGACAAGCCCAAAAGTTGATCGTTCAAGAAGATCAACAAGCCCAAAGGCCGATCATCCAAAAAGATCAACAAGCCTAAAGGCCGATCATCTAAGAAGATCAACAAGCCCAAAGGCCGATCATCCAAGAAAATTAGGCCGATCATCTAAGAAGATCAACAAGCCCAAAGGTCGATCATCCAAGAAGATCAACAAGCCCAAAGGCTAATCATTCAAGAATATCAACTAGCTTAAAGATTATATTTTATTTTAAAAGCATCAAAATATTATGTATTAGAGATTGTACTTACTTTCCACAAAATTAATACAAATACAAAGTTCAAGTTCCACGAAATAAATTTCTCTTAAAATCTCGTACGAACAAACGTATCATTTGGGAAAAAAATAACAAAAAAGTTCTGAAATTAAAGAAACGAAAAAATGATTTTTAGAATTATTAATTACGAATTAACAATTCACCAAAATATCCCTAATTCAAAATATCTAAACTTAAAATCATAAGAACCCATATTTCATTATCTATTAAAAAGGGAATAAATCTAAAATTCAAATCCTTAGCATCAAGTTTCTATTAATATATAATCTTGAAACTTCTGTATAAACAAATATCTATTAACTAAAAAAAGAAAAAGAAACAAACATAATATTTTCAAACATTAATTACTTAAAAAAACCAAAAAAAAACATAAATATTTAACTATTAGTCCCATAAGACCACAAAAACACTATAGTAAAAGAAATAAAAATGGTATATGGTTAAATATTAGGAATAGTTGCAAATATAGACATTTGATTCAAAGTATTAGCAAATATAACATAATGTAAAAAAATACAAATATGACCAAATTTAAATAGTCTATCAGTGATAGACCGCGATAGACCAAGAGTCTATCAACGATAGAAGTTTATCGCTGATAGACTTGGGAGTCTATCAAGGATAGAAGTCTATTGCTCATCGACTTGGGAGTCTATCAAGGATAGAAGTCTATCAAAGATAGAAGTCTATCGCTGATAGACTTGACTATATTTGCAGCTTTTTTTAAATGATATTATATACTTTGTTATTATTCCTAAAATTGTCACCAACTGCAATTATCCTAAATATTATTCAATGAAAACAAGAAACTAATTAACATGATCAACGAAGACACAACTACCTTGTATTTGCAAAATCTACATATACATATACATTGTATTCACAATTTCTGTGAGACTAAACCCCATAAATATAGTATACTACTTCAAAAGAAAAAGTTAAAATATAGTGTATTTGAACGAATAAAAGTTAAAACATACCTTGTATTTGCAACATCAACATATACATAGACATTATATTTATAATTTTTTTAAGACTTTACCCCACTGATATAGTATAATAATTCGAAAGAAAAAAGTTTAAATATGGTGTATTGGAAAAAAAAAAAAAGTTTAACAAATATAGGAATAAACTCAGTATATGAGTGAAAAAGTACCTTAACTATTCATTTTTTTGGTGCATCATCACTCTCAGAATTGATAGCCGAACGGTGAAGGAATTAACTAGCAAATGAACAGGCTTATAAACGATTTACAAAAGAAAATCAGTGAAGGAATTAACTAGCGAATGAACAGGCTTATAAACCACAAAATAGAGAGAAAAGTTCAAAAAGTAGGATAAAACCTCCTTAAAACCTCAAATCAAGAGCTATTGACAAAGGAATTCAAACTGTAAAAAGTTTGGATGATTAACGTGGAGCTAAATTCCAATTCTAAAAATGAGACTCCAAAATCATAAACAAGTGAACTTCATTAAAAAAATGGCAGCAAGATTAGAGTAGAAAGAATTCTTAAGGAAAGAAGGCGAATAGTCTTGACAGCCATGATACTACAATTAGAGATCCCAATCTCAAAGCTTCAAGTCAAACCGTCAAAACCAACTTTATAATCCCCTTCCTTCGTATCAATCTACGTTACAATAATAAGAAAAAAGGTTACATAAGAAAATGAATAACAACTATTCCTTCTTCCGTTGATCTCGATTCAGATTATAGATTTGAAATTTAATATAGTATTTGAATAATAAATTTTTACCTAGATGTAAAAAAATAAATAATAATAATAGATATGATAATAAATTTTCTTTTAAAAACAAGCAAATCTGATAAAAGATATAAGATGGCATTTTAAAAAAAAAAATAATAATCAATTTTTTAAGATAAATCTAAAAAGGGAATACTATTAAGGGAATGCAATTAGATGGTAGTTAGATCTTCCAAAGGATATTTTTGGATTATTGAAAGCTAAAAACACGTGTAGGGATGCTTTGTCCCACATGGGTAAATTTAGCTTTGGCTAGAGAGTATAAATATAAAGGCATTGTTGATAAGAGTCTAAATTGTTGACCCTTTCACCACATGCACACATCATCATCTTCGTTCGATTAGTCAGATAGGCAAGTTTGGGTAACCACACTAGAAAACTAAATTCTTATTTATTTAACTATTTTTAAATAAAATTATTAATAAATCATTTTATTAATATTTGTGTTGACCGTTCATTTTTGTCCGTGTTCGTTTAACGACTGCTCAATTTTGCCCATTTATGAACGTTGTATCAACGTGACACACATATCTTGCATTCAAGAAACTTATGGTAGGATCTAAAATTTTTTTATTGTGTTTATTGGTTATGCTCAAAATAGTGCTACACATAGATTTATATGCTTGAATGATAGATTCGCATGTGAATATAGGGATATAGAATTTTTTGAGAATGTTCTTCCATTAAAATAAGGAAACATTGAATCTATTAGAATGTCTTATTGTGAGAATGTATCTGGTTCCATGTCTTCCTCATCTAATAGTATGCATGAAACAAGAAATAATATAGCTTGTGATAGTATGTTTGAAATTGTAGATGTTAGCACTACTGATAGAATGCATGATATATAACCTAGAAGAAGTAAGAGATAGAGAACTGAGAAAATTTTAGGTCCTGATTTTTTAACTGCTTTTTTAGTTGAGAGGCCAAATGATATTGATTGTCAGTTTTCGTATGTCTAACTAATAAATGAGGATCCTAAAACTTACCAAGAAGCCTTAAGTTCTGTAGACTTTTGCTTATAGAAGAAGCCATTAAGAGTGAACTAGATTCTCTAATTATGAACCAAACTTGGAACTTAGTAGATCTTCCAAAAGGAAGTAAACCTATTAAGTGCAAGTGGATTTTCAAAAGGAAAACAAGACGAGATGGTTCAATTGAAAGATACAAGGCTAGATTGGTAGTAGTAGGGTATACACAAAAAACAAGGTATTGACTACTTTGACATGTATTCCCCTATAACAAAAATAGCTACTATTAGAGCCTTAATTGCACTAGATGCTATCCATGGACTCCTAATTCACCAAATGGATATAAAAACAACATTTCTCAATGGTGATCTAGAAGAAGAAATCTATATGATACAAGCTGAAGGCTTTTCAGTTGCCAGTCAGGAAAACAAAGTACGTAAACTGAAAAAATCTCGTTACGGTCTTAAACAAGCTCCCAAACAATGGTATGAAAAACTCAATGATACTTTGATAAACAATGGGATTAAGGTAAACTCCTCTGATACCTATGTTTAGTCAAAGTTGTTTGGAGCTGAGTGTGTAATTATATGTTCGTATGTTAATGATATGCTCATCGTTTGAACAAACATAGAGACATTACATGATACCTATTGTTATTATCATCACATTTTGAAATGAAAGATTTAAGGATGCTAACATAATACTTGGTGTAATATCGTGGAAGCATGCAAAATAGACTTGCATAGCTAGATCCACTATGGAATATGAATTTATTGCTCTAGAACTAGTAGGACAGGAGGTTGAATGTCTTGGAAGCCTACTAAGGAATGTACAAATGTGGGAAGCATCAGTACCAGTCTCTGTGCACTGTGATTCGCAGGTTGTGATAGATATTGCCAAGAATAGTATATACAATGAAAAAATGAGACATATACGTCTTAGATATGGGGCTGTGAAACAATTGCTAAAGGGAATAGTTATTTCCTTGGAATATATAAGGTCTGAAAAAATTTTAGATGATCCTTTTGTTGGGGTTGATGCCCTAAACTCTCGTGTCATATAGTTTATAAACAGTTTGAATGAACGCTTGTGTTGTATAATATAAGATATTTACTTCACATCTTATTTTTTGCTCAGTTGCATGTTTTATTTGTTTTACCACAAACCAATAAATATAAAATCTCTAGTTATCTATATGTAACTCAAGCTGTATGTGGTGACATACAAGTGGATCATGTCTTGAGTGATAACCAAAATGGTTTGTAGTATATGGATATAGAAGGGAAACCTTATCTTGGTAACACTACAGATGCGGCCCGCTTGGTAGAATGGTCACAAGTTTTGTGACTTATCACAGATGGTCTAATTTTGATCATTCGTGTTGGGGACATGCGAGCGGGGGCGTCCTATACAAAGAGTTTTTATAAGACCTAACCATGAAGTGTTAACGTCTCCTCATATAACACCGTTCATAACAGAGACTTCTCTTCACTAGGATGACCATAGGTAACATGACCTCAATCCTGAGCGAGTTGGGAACTCCTGCCATTGAGGGCGGTCCTTTAATTTTTATGGGTGCGAGTGGCCAGGTCACCAATTCAAACCTACCATTTTGGGGATTCATCTTATTTGGGAGCTGGGAACTCAACTACACAAGATGGAATTCACTCCTTCCCCAAAGCAGGGGTAAGTAGATAGATAGCTCCTTTAAGGGTTGATTCTAGGGCTTGAACGATGTGGCGTCACACACCTTCTCTTAGCCCGAGAGGTACTCACACATAGTTGGACTATGTTGTATTGTTCATTAGAGGAATCAGTCGTACTTAAGGAGTGGGATGTAACTACAGAGGCAAAGCGGTAAATTGGCCGAGCTGTACTTACGAGCATCTGTGAAGGGTCATCATACTCATGATTGGTTATATCTGATGGACATCAGAAATATATCTGTGATAAGAAGAGTTCAGCTGTTGGTCTTTAATGGAATGCCTGACAGTTAATGGATTGTGGATCTCGTGGCTAAAGAGTTTAGTCAGTTATTCACGGACCGTTGAAGTTTCGAGCCACAAGTCCATTAGGTCCCCTGGGTAGCTTGGATAAAGTCGAGAACCAGTGTTTGAGTTAATTTGAAATGTTCAAATTGACAAAAGGAAGTTCGATTATATATGATATAATTGGACTAGTTAATTATATATGATATAATTGGCTAAATGTATGAGATACATTATTTTAGAAGAAATTAAATATAAATATGATTTATATCAAGTAGATGAGAAATTACTATAATAGATATGTGATATCAAACTATAGGGTAAGAATATAATATGATTATATTTATTAATTATTTAACTGATTAATTATATGATAATTGGTCTAAAATTTCTCTCAGACGTGCATTAGTTGGAGCAGTCGCGTCAGTTATTGTAACCAAAGAATAAAATGAAATTTTGTTTCATTTTGCAAACATTCGAAAGAGTTCAAAAAAGTTTGGAATTTTTTTGGCATCGGTGTGGAAACGTAAACGATGGCATAAGTCAAGATCCTATACAATAGTCGCTCAGCGCCTAAACGATTGCAAGCTAATTCCTAAACGATCGGATAGCTTTCCAAAACTATCGTATAATGTGCTGTGTTTTCTAAACGATCATCTATCTTTCCCTAAACAATCAGGTTTCGCAGCCTCGTTGTCGTCTACGCGATCGTTTAGGTTATGTGTCTATTGTCTAGTGTGCACTGGGCGATCGTCTACCTTCGGCGTTTACTACACGATGGAGTCATCCTGACGGTCAAGACCCGATTCTCTTGTAAACCGGTTCACTCGTGGAAAAATGTAATAGATAAGGTTATTTCATTCCGGTTTTTGTAAAGGCTCATCCCGGTCCATTAATCCTTTATTTATTACATGCGATGTATGTTTATAATATGTCATATGGTATGCACATATAGTAAATCTCACCTTAGTTTATGCAATGATCATGCATCATCCCTTTATTGTAATTGTTATAATTTAGAGATACATGATTTAATTATGTAAGTGCATGCTCATGCATCATATAATATAAGAGTTATATTTATGCATGCATAAAAAGCATTGACATACATCATCTTTATATTATAATTGTTATAGTATAAGGGTGAATGATAGCATGTCTACTTGGTTGTACGCGTGATATAAAAGTTATGTATGTAATGATCAGACATTTCATAAAGCATGACACATAGGTTACTTTATAAATGTTATAAACATCTTGTTGTATGCAATGGTTTTTTAGTTATTTCTTTTTTAAAAGTTAAAGAGAAATTAGAACTAAAAGGAAAAAAGAAAGAAATGCATGCTCACTTAGGTTTAATTCATGGTTTTAAAATGTTTAAAACTTGGATCACATAGACCTAAGATCACGGTTCTAATATGATTAGTAACCCTAAGGCTTTAATCTTTTAATCAGTTTAATAGGATTAAATTGGCTAATAAAAGGTTAAAGTGTAAGCAAATCTATCTATAAGGGACCTTTTGGCTAAGGTGGGTTCTATCTAGCTAGGGTATTTAAGTTGACAGAAACGTAACACCCTACCTGAGAACTTACCTAGAAAGTGAATTAGATTAGATTTGATGCATGCATTACAAGTTAAGGCAAATCCATTAAAGTGTTTAAATGTGACTACTTGAACTTGTTCATATTTCATAAACAAACGTTGTTTATGAGTAGAGTTTAAAAAGACGACTTAGACTAAAATCAGTAGTCGGATTGTCTAGGTTAATGAACCCCTAGGTAGAACATTTAGTGGGAGGTACTTGGGGCATAAGATGCTTCACTTAAACCTTTCATGTTTCTCCTACATAGTCTACACCGTGAGATGTACTGTCGACCTCACAGCACCTTTGGCATGTCCCACTAACAGATGGTGTTTGGGTAGGTCAATATCAAGGTGGATGGAGAGAGTGTTCATAGTAAGTAGGAGTGGGAAGTATAATAGCATATCCCTCGGTCTCCCTCGTTAGGTTGAATAAAGTTAATGTGCATCGCCTCGAGGCACCCAGGGAGTGTCCCCCTAAAGGATGGCAGTTTTGCGTGTTTATTTATTTGATCTCCTGTAAGAGGATAAGGTAACTTAGTCTCTTGTCCTAATTTGCTTCTTCCCTACGGTAGGTTTATTAGGGGGGACTCTGGCACCGAAAGCGAGGGGTCACACTTACATAGAATTGTTAAAGGTTAACAGTTCTAGACCCAAAAATGGTGGCTGTTAGGTTCAGTTCCAAGAGTTGGTTCTGCATAATGGTTGAGAATGTCTCATCCCAGTGAAAGAGTAACTGATCACCCCACTAGTGACGTTTTTCCTGCCTCACTGGGGCATCATTGCAAAATAGAAGTCTTTCACTTAGGGTACTTGAAACTATTTTGCAAAACTGATTGGTTTAAAAGTGGTTTAGGAAAATTTAATAAAGTTTTGTTCGTATTTTCAGGAACACCTTTTTCAAAAAGGCAACAGCCACGTTGGTTTTGTTGAGCGCCAAAAAACTAACTAGCGATAATTTCGCAACATGGAAACACATGATCACGACGACCCTAATCATCGAGGATCTCATGTTCGCTCTCACGGAGGCCTGTCCTTCTATTCCAACTCCTAATGCCGCTCGAAATGTTCGGGAGGCATACGAGAGATGGACAAGGGCGAATTAGAAGGCTCGAGCCTACATCTTGGCAAGTTTTTCTGACGTTTTGGCCAAGATACATGAGCCTATGGTCTTCGTGTGTGAAATCATGGAGTCTTTGTGGGGGATGTTTGGATAACCATCTAAATAGTTTGTGCATGAGGCTCTTAAATATATATTCAACTCCAAAATGGAAGAAGGCACCTCTGTTCGTGAACATGTGCTTAACATGATAGTCTACTTTAATATGGCGGAGTTGAATGGATCTACCATCGATGAAGGTAGCCTAGTTAGCATAATCCTACATTCTTTCCGAAGAGCTTCCTGCATTTTGTTAGCAATGTGATTCTTAACAAAGGGAAATATAACCATACAACTCTCCACAATGAGTTGCAGACCTACCAATCTTTATTGAAAAGTAAGGAGAGGAAGAAGGGTAAGGGAAATATTGCTTCATCCTCCAAGACGTTCCATAGAGGTTCAATCTCAGGAATGAAGTCTGCACCTTCTACTTCTAACTCTGCAAAGGGGAAGAAGAAGGGGGAAGAAGAAGAAAGGTGGTAAGGGAAAAGGGAAGGTGCCTGCTAACCCACCGCCTGCCGCCTCAAAGAGGCGTCCACCGATTGAAAAGGAAAAATGTTTCTACTTTAATCAGGATGGACAGTGGAAGAGGAACTATCTTCACTATCTGAAAGAGAAGAAAGCAGCCAAGGCTAAGGTCAAGGCCGATAAAGGTAAATACAATTTACTTTTACTTGAAACTTATTTAGTGGAGAATGATGATTCAGCCTAGATAATTGATTCGGCCATCATTAACCACGTTTGTTCTTCTTTTCAGGATATTAGATCTTGGCAATAGCTGAAGGCTGGTGGGATGACGATGCGAGTAGGCACCGGGCACATCGTCTCAGCTGTGGCTGTGGGAGGCTCCAGTTAGCTTCACAAAATAGATTTCTTGTTTTGAATGATGTATATATTGTTCTCGAACTAAGAAGGAACCTCATTTATGTAAAGTGTTTATTGCAATGTAAATATATTGTCTCTTTTAATGTGGATAAAGCGTTTATTCATAAAGATGGTGTTTTTATTTATACTGCAAATCTGGAATCTAATTTATATGTGCTAAGGTTGTTAGCCATTAATTCCCTCTATAATACTGAATTATTTAGAATTGTCGTAACTCAATCAAAATGTTGACATATTTCTCCAAAAATAAAATGTCCATCTTTGGCATCTACGTTTAGGGCACATCAATCTCAATAGGATTGAGAAATTGGTGAAGAATGGACTTTTAAGTAAGTTAGAAGAAAATTCTTTACTAGTGTGCGAGTCTTGCCTTGAAGGTAAGATGACTAAACAACCTTTTACTGGAAAAGGTTATAGAGCCAAAGAGCCTCTTGATTAATACATTCTGACCTTTGTGGTCCTATGAACGTGCGAGCTTGAGGTGGCTATGAGTATTTTATCACTTTTACTGATGATTACTCCAGGTACGGGTATGTTTATCTTATGCAACGGAAGTCTGAATCCTTTGAAAAGTTCAAAGAGTTCAAGGTTGAAGTTGAAAACGCATTGGATAGATGGATTAAAACACTTCGATCGGATCGAGGTGGAGAGATTTTGGACTCGGCATTCCAGGACTATTTGATAGAACATGGAACCATTTCCCAACTTTAAGCGTCGGGTACACCTCAGCAAAATGGTGTAGCAGAGAGGAGAAATAGGACTTTGTTGGACATGGTTCGCTTAATGATGAGTTACGCTTACTTACCAGACTATTTTTGGGGTTTCGCAGTAGAGGCTGCAATATATATACACAACTGTGTTCCCTTCAAGAGTATTGCGAGAACACCTTTGGAGTTATAGACGGGCGTAAAGCTAGTTTATGTCACTTCCGCATTTGGAGTTGCCCTGCACTTTTTCCTGAGGCTAATCCCAAGAAGTTGGAACTACGGTCGAGGTTATGCCTCTTTGTAGGCTACCCCAATGGTATACGAGGGGGTTATTTTTATGATCCGACGGAAAATAGGGTTTTGTTTCAACAAACGCTACTTTCCTAGAAGAGGATCATATAAGGGAGCATAGTCCACGAAGTAAAGTCGTGTTGCATGGACTTTCCAATGAAACTATTGAAACTTCAACAAGAGTTGTTGAAGAGCCTACTACATCAAAAAGAGTTGCTGATGGGAGTTTATCGAGTAGGTCAATTTCACCTCAAGAGTTGAGGGAACCTCGATGTAGTGGGAGGGTTGTGAACCCACCCGTTCGCTATCTGGGTTTCACGGAAATTCTTGCTATGGTAGCCGATGGCGATGTTGAGGATCCGTTATCCTATCAGAAGGCAATGAAGGATGTTGACCAAGATGAATGGGTCAAGGCCATGGACTAGGTATACAGATCTTTCGGAATCGTAAGAACAAAGTGCTAGTACTATCTCAAGCATTGTACATTGACAAGATGATGCTCAAGTACTCTTTGCAGGACTCCAAGAGGGGCCTACTATCGTTCAGGCGTGAAGTCGCTTTGTCTAAGGACATGTGTCCTAAGACCCTCAGGAGGTTGAGGAGATGAGACGGGTCCCACAAGCGTCTGTCGTTGGCAGTTTGATATATGCAATACTCTGTACTCATCTGAACATATGCTACGCTGTCGGCATAGTCAGTAGGTATTAGTCTAACCTAGGCCAAGGTTGCTGGACCACAGTTAAGAACATCCTCAAGTATCTTCGGAGAACAAGAGACTACATGCTCGTTTATGGTTCTAGGTATTTGATCCTTATTGAATACACGGATTCTGACTTTCAGACTGATAAAGACTCTTGTAAGTCCACATCAGGGTGAGCCTTTACTCTTAACAGAGGAGCTATAGTGTGGTGAAGCACTAAATAGAGGTGCATCACCGACTCCACTTTGGAGGCAGAGTACGTAGCGGCTTGCGAAGCTGCTAAGAAGGCCATCTGGCTTAGGAAGTTCTTGACAGAACTAGAAGTTGTTCCAGATATGTCAAGGCCCATTACCCTATATGAGATAATAGTAGGATAGCAGCGAACTCCAAGGAACCGAGGAGTCACAGGTGCGCTAAACAAATAGAGTGAAAGTATCATCTGATCCGCGAGATAGTGCATCGAGGGGACGTGATCATCACGAAGATCGCTTCGGAGCACAATGTTGCTAACCCGTTTACAAAGGCTCTCACGGTTACAATGTTTGAGGGTCAACTACGGAGCATGGGTCTATAGGATCGCTCGCGGCTGGACTAGGGCAAGTGGGAAAATCTCTTGTACTGGGCTTTTATGCCCTAGTTTATTGTTTTGTACTAGTTTAATGTACACCCCACATCTCTTTAGGACAAGTGGGAGATTGTTGAGGTTGATGCCCTAAAGTCTCATGTCCTGTAGTTTATAAACAGTTTGTACAAACGCTCATGTTGCATAATATATAATATTTACTTCACATCTTGTTGTTTGCTCATTTGCATGTTTTATTTGCTTTACCACAAACCAATAAACATAAAATCCCTGGTTATCTATATGTAACTCAAGCATATATGTGGTGACATACAAGTGGATCATGTCTTGAGTGATAACCAAAATGGTATGTAATATATGGATATAGGAGGGAAGCCTTATCCTGGTAATGCTGCAAATGCGGCCCACTTTGTGGAATGGTCACAAGTGTTGTGACTTGTCAGAGATGGTCTGATCCTGATCATTCGTGTTGGGGACATGCAAGCTGGGGCGTCCTATACAAAGAGTTTGTATAAAACCTGATCACAAAGTGTTAACGTCTCTTTATATAACACCATTCATGAAAGAGACTTCACTTTACTAGGATGATGATAGGTAACATGATCTCAATCCTGAGTGAGTTAGGAATTCCTATCATTGGGAATTCGTCTGATTTGGGTGGAAACTCAGCTATACAAGATGGAATTTACTCCTTCCCGGAAGCAAGTGTAAGTAGATAGATAGCTCCCTTAAGGGCTGACTCCAGGGCTTGAATGATGTGGCACCACAAACCTTCTCTTGGCTCGAGAAGTGTTCACACATAATTGGACTATGTTGTATTGTTCATTAAAGGAATCGGTGGTACTTAAGGAGTGGGATGTAACTATAGGGATAAAACGGTAAATGGGCCCAGATGTACTTACGAGCATCTATGAAGGGTCATCGTACTCATGATTGGTTATATCTGATGGACACAGAAATATATCTGTGCTAAGAAGAGTTCAACTGTTAGTCTTTAATGGAATGCCTGACAGTTAACAGATGGTGGATCTTGTGGCTAAAGAGTTTAGTCAGTTATTCACGGACCGTTGGAGCTTCGAGCCACAGGTCCAATAAGTCCCCTGGGTAGCTTGGATAAAGTCGAGTATTAGTATTTGGGTTAATTTGAAATGTTCAAATTGATAAGAGGAAATTCGATTATATATGATATAATTGGACTAGTTAATTATATATGATATAATTGGCTAAATGTATGAGATACATTCTTTTGGAGGAAATTAGATATAAACTGTCTCTTATACACATCTAGATGTGTATAAGAGACAGAATCTGAAGTCGGTTATTGTAACCGATGAATAAAATGAAAATTTGTTTCATTTTGCAAAAGTTTGAAAAAGTTCGGATTTTTTTGGTGTCTGTGTGGAAACGTAAACAATCGCATAAGTCGAGAGCCTATACGATAATCACTCAGCACCTAAACGATCGCACACCTCGTGCCTAAACGATCACACGCTAATTCCTAAACGATCGGATAACTTTCGTAAATGATCGTATAGTGTGTCGTGTTTTCTAAACGATTGTCTATCTTTTCCTAAACGATCGTTTAGTAAAACCTACACGATCGTGTAGCTTTTTCTAAACGATAAGCATTTAGGTATACGATAGCTTCTTTTTCTCTCCCACTTGCTTATCGTCTACACGATTAGTTCTTCCTCCTACCTCTACCAAACTCACCAAAGACCACACTTTGGGTTCTTACTCTGAGAATACCAATGGCTCCTTTTTGGTGGTGTCGTCCCCGCTGCGTTCATTTGTTCTTGATTGATCGTGCTGCTATAGCCGACACATTTTCTGGGCGATAGTAGATCGCGTAGTGGTCTTCCGCTGCATTTGAGTTCCAAAGCATGAAGAACGTCTTCAACTGGTATGAGAACTCTTCCCTTGTATTTTATTGTTCGAAGCATGTCGTTAATTACTGTTTGTTTGCATAACTGTATGTTTGAATGTATATGGTGTATTTCAATCATGGTGAAATTGGAAAGATTCGAATGCGCTCACGGATGCTCTTTGTTAAGAGATCCTTCACCTTTAACCAAAGGCCTAACAAGGAAATAATTTTAGAATCATCAGTAAACATGGGGCTTAAACCCTTATATTGTTTCATACACATTTGTTTGGCTGGTTTGTTATGATAGACTTAATGTTCCATTGTCTATTATGTGGGTGGTCCTAGGATGTACTTGAGAGATAATGCTAAAACCTTCTAATGATCCATAGCTCTTTCTTTGGGTGGTCCTGATGTGGACTTAATGAATTTTGATGAAATCTTCATAACTCAATATTTGAGTGGTTTTTCTTTGACAGAATTAATGAAGATGGTCCTGACACGGACTAGATGACAAAGTCTTCATGGCTCAATTTGAGTGGTTTGTCTTTAACAAACTTGATGAAACATCAAACGTGATAGTAAAAGTGGAGCTGCCTTTTATGAAAGTGTTTAAAGGTCTCTTTCTTAAGCTTTCACGGTGACTTGAGGTTTATTTGCATGGCCATAATAAACACACTCTATATTGTAGAATTGAGAAAAGGACTAAGAGTAAAACGTATTGTGGGGGTCTCAACCATTATTATTCAAAGTTTAAGAGGTAGCTCACTCTCTCTAACAAGGTTGTTGCCCTACTTCACTATGCATCAATTCAAATCGTTAGATATTGATGTTGAAGTTTGATCTCCTTTACTTGCTCATAACAGTTTTTTCAAAATAATCTATTATGGTATTTACTTGTTAACTTTTTTGTAATAGTCATTTATGGGGGATTGATGGAAATCACTTTTGGGCTTAGGTCCATAGAAAAATTTAAGGAGAGTGGAAGAATTTTGTCCCACATGGATAAATTTAGCATTTTCTAGTGAGTATAAATACCAAAGCATTCTAGATGAGAGTCCAAAGTGTATTGGTGCTAGAAGTATAACTTTTTTACCATACGTGCGTACCGCTGTTGTTGTGGTTCGAGTTCAGATTTGGGTAATCGTATTTGCACAAAAAAAAATAAATTTTTATTACTTATTTATTTAATTTTGTTCGTGACCATTTGTTTTTACCGTTTAATGTGTTGTTCATCACCATTCATTTGCTACAACGTTCTTCTGACCATTCATTTCCTCTTCTACACTACTATTTAACAAAGATCAGACCTAAGAGAGGAGACATACAATTGAAAGTACTTCTTCTACTTTCTTTTATTTCATTGTTCTTCCTTCTGAGCAACCTTTTCATCGATTCTAGTCCATTTTCCGACGAGTGCACACCTGAATTTGGAGGTTATGTTAACCTTGGGGAGCAACTGGCATAACGATTAGCACCAAGGTCACACCATAATTGCTTTCAGGGCAATGGTTTCTCCATGGCACAACTCTTTGTGACATCTGTTCTAAAGTTATTTTCCATAAATCTTATTAATTTTGAATTATACCAAATATCCCAACAAAACTTAAAATTTTGCTATATTATCTAATTTCTCCTTTTCTTTTTAGAAGATTTGTTAAGTTAGTGTTTTCAAAATGGGATGTTTAAAGAAGAAAGTAGAGAGAAGAAGCCTTCTTTATGGGGTTATAAAGAGAAAAAATAAATACAAGATAAAAGCAAACAAAAAAGAAAAAAAGAAGAAGAAGACTACGACTATGATGCCCATTGATTGGTTGACATTGAATTTCTTATTTAAAAGATTAGTGGTTCAAATAGATCTATAATTTTGAACCACTAATTGAGTATAGATGACAAAAGGTAGGAGAATAATAGGAATTAATCATGATTTTGTGTAATACCATGTTTTATTGATCGATCGCAAGACCTTAGTAATCGACTATGTTGTAGGAGATAATATTGATCTCATGAGGGGCAACCCAAAGTTTAGTTTTTAGACTCATGTAATTTAAAAGTAATAAAAATTCATAAAACATTTAATGGAACTAGTAAGGTCGATCATCGATTTGACCCCTAGGAATACCATAATCTTTTACATTGAATTTTCCTTTATTTCCATTATTACTTAATTCTCCTTTATCAATCACCTTATTTGTTTTGTTGTTTTAGGATTAGTTTAAATACATAATGTTCAATCATCTAAATAAAATTGGAAGAATATCTATGATAGCTAAAAGAATTAATTATCCAATCTCTAGAGGACAAAATTCGTTCTCAAAATATTTTAAACTATATTATAATTTGATGTGTGCGTATGCACGTATCATCAATGTTGCAGGGAGTAAGGGGCTATAATGTTGACAGCATTGCAACAATATTATTTGTAACGTCTCAGACCCAAGATTTGAAATTTGGATTCAACACCTATTAAGAATTATATCATTATTATGGGAATTCTTATACAAATGTATGATAGAAATAATGTTATGTATAATTTTTAAAATAGATTATTTGGCAATAATTTCTATTGAAACAAAAGGACGAACATACTATATATGCCAATTCAAAAAAATAAAAAAAATAAATAAAGGAAAAAAATCCCTAACCACTTGTAGAAGAAATGTGCATACATAGCTTTATTTGTACAATAATAAACATGGGAAAAGAGACATGTATATATGATCATAGATGACATGACTAAGAAGCAAAGGCATTAACTTTATAAATAAACGTTATATTTGTGTATCATACCATTTTATTAAGCAAAGATAAATTAATAGTTTTAGGTTTATCAGTGATTTAACGTAGCACTAAAACCCATAAATTCCAAACAAACATTCCACCCAAAAATAACAAACTCGTTTTTTTTCATTGGTTTTTAGCATTCTTTGAAATATAGATTGCATACATAAGATCAAAAGAAGACAGACTTCATGTGTCCCTTTGGCACATTTGCATATAATGTAGGATGACTTTCAAACTATAACGCTCAACGAACATTCTAGGGATGCATGATGAGCATATATTCTCTTATTTCATCGAGAAACTAAAGCATCGAGATTTTTATGAATGACTTCATAATTTATGAAAATTCTTTTGATATATGTCTACTAAAATCTTACTAGAGTCGTGAAAGAAGCTTAGAGTCTAATCTTGTTTTAAACTTTAATAAGTGTCTTTTTTTTTTTTTTTACATCACATGGCATAGTTTTAGGACATATTGGCTAAAGGCATCAAAGGTGGATAAGGTCAAGATAGATGTGTTATTGCTAACCTCCCTTAACCTAAAACTGCGAAGGAAGTTTAATCTTTCTTGGGCAACCATCAGGTTTTTATCGCAGGTTCATCAAAGATTTTAGCAATATCGTTTTACTTATGACTTATTTATTGTAGAAGGATGTCATTAATATGAATATGCAATTTATTTCTTGAAATGTATCAAGGGTGGATTCTAGAATCAAGGATGATAGAGTCTAGAAGAAGTAAGAGAAGATCAAAAGGATAGGCCAGTCAGCGAATTGGGCCTGGTTGGCCGAGGCCGAGCCTCCAAGATTGGTCCAGAAGCCGAATGTCTAACATGATTAGATCTTAAGGGATGAAACTTGAGCTTGCCTAGGTAGAACATTGGGTCGATTGGCCTCGACCCGAGTAAGGCCAACATGTGTTATGCCTAATGTAGAACCCTAAAAAGATAAGGAAAAAGAAATAGTAGATAAAGTGGATTTATCTAATCATATCTAGTCCCAACTTATTAAAATTAGGAAAGATCCATATCATCCTTATCATAAGAGGAAAAGGTAAACTCTATCTCATTCTCTCTATAAATACACCTTTATAGCTCCATATGAGGTAACTAAGAACTTTTGACTTCTTCTCTATTTTATAATCTCTTACTAACTTAGGCATCAGAACCTTTTTTCTTTGTTTTACAGGTCCTCTCTTCCTTAAATTACTAATTTACCATTGATGCCACATGAAAGTCAGGTGTGGTTTCCCTTGGCCAAGATTTGGCATCAACAGTTGGTGTCGTCTGTGGGGATGAGAATGATTTACCAATACAAAATTGATAATCTTTGCAAAATTAAGAAGATAAAGGCCAGGATGGCTTAATTCCTAAAATCATGTTAAAGAAGAAATTTTAAAGGAAAAAGTCATGGGTAAATTAGATCCCTATAACCAAAATCAAAGGAAGGAAGAAAATAAGTCAAAGAGTTGAAGTCGAATTTAAGACATCTTAGGTCAAGGAAAAGGCTGAGGTTACTAAGGGCGAGGCTGAGGTGACTAATGTTGAAGCTGAGACATGGATTACCAATGCCTAGGTCAAAGAGACTGAGTTGAAATGATGATCCAAGGCAGAGGTAGAGGCCTAGGTCGAGGAGACAAAGTTGAAGCAAAGATTTAAGGCCGAGACTACCAATGTCAAGGTCGAGGTTACCAATGTCGAGCCCAAAGATATCAAACTTGAGGCCAAGAATACCAAGTTGACACAAGAAGCCAAGGCCAAGATCAAAGATACCAATGTTGAGGTCGAGGATATCAAACTAATGCCAAGAATACCAAGTCGATGCAAAGAGCGAAGACCGAGATCGAGACTACCAATGTCGAGGTCGAGGCTACCAATGTCGAGGCCAAGATAGAGGCGAAGATTCAAGGTAGAGGCAGATGGCGAGACGACTAATTTATAGGCCAAAGAGACTGAGTTCAAGGAAAGGGTTAAGGCTGAGACTACTAATGTCGTGGCAAAGAGTTCAGGTTGAAAAAAATAGCCTAAGCTGAGGCAACCAATGTCGAGGCCGAGGAGACCAAGTTGAGGCGAAGAACCAAGGTCAAAGTAGAGGCTCAAAATTATTAATAAAGCGTCGAGTTAAATCAAAATTTCACAGGGGACTGACTGAGGCTGACCCTAAGCATATCAAGATAAAATATTTCACCATCTAAATGCGTCCAAACACACCATGCGCACTATGGAAGATGGTCGACACCATCCCTAAGCACATAAGGGCTAGAGATCCCAACCTCATCCTAACATGTCTAGGAGGTTTTGTGAACCCTTTTATCTAAGGTTGAGGTTGAGGTCGAGACCAAGGCCAACCCTAACCACATAAAAACTAGAAATCTGAACCTCATCTTAATATGTCTAAGAGGTTGTGTGAACCCTAATTATCCAAGGTTGAGGTTGAGGCTGACCCTTGCAAAATACCTAACGAGACAAGTTCCACGCATACTCCGACCCAAGAGATCATTTTAGGCTTAAAATTTAGCAAAAGAAAGAAGCTCAATTTTTGTCGACCATTGCCAAATGCCTAGCGAGGCATGTTTTATATATGCCCTAGCCAAAGAGGCCATTTTAGGCCTGAAAATTTGCCAAAAGAAGACGATCGGCCTCCGCCAAGCCAAGGTCGATTGCCAAACATGAAATTGAGTGCTCCCCTAAACTTATTAGGTTATCCAATTATCTTGAAACAACTCCAAATAGTGATAATATATAACTAGGAAGAAGAACATTAAATAGATGGAGCAGAGAGAGGTGAGCAGTGAGCATCGCCATGTTAGCTTCCAATGGTCACGATCAATCCTGAACAACGGTATCAAACTAGTCTTAGTCAATTTTGAACTATGATGGAAGAGAGCAGCAAATTCAGACAACGATATTATTGAGTGATGACATCAATGACAATGACTTTATATGCAACAACATGCGGTGGTGACAAGTAGCTTGGTGACCATTTTATTTAAGCAACGATTTCCGACCAACAACCTATTTAATTCACCGACAACTCCCCATAAGCAACGAAGCTATAAGACTAATGATCAACACTATCCTGGGGATGGAGAATTAGGCCAGGAAGCTGGTTAAGTCATAATTGAAGGATCTCTTACCGAAGAGCTCCATGAGTGCATTCGGGTCGCTCCGAACTCACTGTGACTGAAATACACATTATACATTCAAAACATACAGTTATGCAAACAATCTTAATTAACGGCATACTATGAACAACAAAATAACAAGGGAAAGAGTGTCATACCAGTTGAAGACAATCTTCAAACTTCGGAACTCAAAGCAGCGGAACCCTCCACAGTTATGCAAACAAATCTTAATTAACAGCATGCTATGAACAATAAAATAACAAGGGAAAGAGTGTCATACCAGTTGAAGACAATCTTCAAACTTCGGAACTCAAAGCAGCGGAACCCTCCACCCGATCAACCAACGCTCAGCAGTAGCGTCGACTATAGCAACATGAACAACCGCACGAACACGAACGTCGCGGGGACGATACCACCAGAAAAGAACCCCAGATATTCTCGGAGTAAGAACCCAAAGCGTGGTCTTTGGTGAATTTGATAGAGGAAGGAGGAAGCACGGATCGTGTAGCCGATAAGCAAGTGGGAGAGGAAAAGGTGCTATCGCATAGCACGATGCTTATCATTTAGAAGACACTGCATGATCATGTAGGTTTTACTAAATGATCGTTTAGGAAAAGGTATACGATCATTTAGTAAAAACGGCACACTATACGATCGTTTAATGAAGCTATTTGATTGTGTAGGAACAAGTGTGCGATCGTTTAGGCACGAAGAGGACAATCGTTTAGGCGGAGAGGACTATCGTATAGGCTCTCGAAATTCTTAAGCGATCGTTTTCTTTTCTACCAACGTTCACTCTTTCTATTTCTTTTGGACGATCGACGATTCAAAAAATGAAAACAATTTCATTTTATTTCATCGGTTACAATAATCGATGCTGGCCCACTAACCCACGTCCAAACGTGATTTTTTGGTTAATAATCATATAATTAACCAACTAAAATATTAATAAATATAATCATATTATATTTTTATCCTATAGTTTGATATCACATATCTAGTATAGTATTTTCTCCTCTACTTGATATAAATCATAGTTATATCTAATTTCCTCCAAAATAATGTATCTCATACATTTAGTCAATTATATCATATATAATTAACCAGTCCAATTATATCATATATAATCGAACTTCCTCTTATCAATTTGAACATTTCAAATTAACCCAAACACTGGTTCTCGACTTTATCCAAGCTACCCAGGGGACCTAATGGACTTATGGCTCGAAGCTCCAACAGTCCGTGAATAACTGACTAAACTCTTTAGCCACGAGATCCACAATCCGTTAACTGTCAGGCATTCCATTAAAGACCAACAGTTGAACTCTTCTTACCACAGATATATTTCTGTATCTATCGATATAACCAATCATGCATACGATGACCCTTCACAAATACTCGTAAGTACAGCTGGGCCAAGTTAACCGTTTTGCCTCTGTAGTTACATCTCACTCCTTAAGTACCACTGATTCCTCTAATGAACAATACAACATAGTCAACTATGTGTGAACCCACTCGGCAAGAGAAGGTTGTGGCACCACATCGTTCAAGCCCTGGAATCAGTCCTTAAGGGCTATCTATCTGCTTACCCTGCCTCAGGAAAGAGTGAATTCCATTTAGTGTAGCTGAGTTCCTACTCCCAAATCAGACGAATCCCCAAAATGGTAGGTTTGAATCGGTGACCTGGCCACTTGCACCCATACAAATCAATGGACCGCCATCAAATGGCAGGAGTTCCCAACTCACTCAACTCACTCAGATTGAGGTCATGTTACCTATGGTCATCTAGTGAAGTGAAGTCTCTATCATGAAAGTGTTATATAACGAGACGTTAACACTTCGTGGTCAGGTCTTATCAAACTCTTTGTATAGGACGCCCCCGTCGCATGTCCCCGACACGAATGAATCCAGGATCAAATCATCTGTGACAAGTCACAACACTTGTGACCATTCCACAAAGCGAGCCACATCCGTAGTGTTACCAAGATAAGGTTTCCATTCTATATCCATATACTACAGACCATTTTGGTTATCACTCAAGAAATGATCCACTTGTATGTCACCACATATATGCTTAATTCACATACAGATAACTGGGGATTTTATGTTTATTAGTTTGTGGTAAAGCAAATAAAATAAGAAAATGAGCACAAATACAAGATGTGAAGTAAATATCATATATTAACAACACAAGTGTTCGTACAAACTGTTTACCAACTATAGGATACGAGACTTTAGGGCATCAACTCCAATAATCTCCCACTTATCCTAAAGCGAAGTGGGGTGTACAATAAACTAGTACAAAACAATAAACTAGGGCATAAAAGCTCAGTACAAGAAAATCTCCCACATGCCCTAGTCCAACCGCGGGCGATCCTGTAGACCCATGCTCCGTAGGTGACCCTCAAACACTGTACCTGTGAGAGCCTTCGTAAACGGATCTGCAACAGTAAAATTGCATGGGTTAGACTGATCCGTCTCATCTCCTCAACCTCTTGAGGTGTCTTAGGACACATGTCCTTGGACAAAGTGACTTCATGTCTGAACGGCAGTAGGCCCCTCTTAGAGTCCTGCACCGAGTACTTGACCAACATCGTGTCAATGTAGAATGCCTGAGATAATGATAACACTTTGTTCTTATGATCCCAAAAATTTGTATACCTAGAACAGACTGAACCTCTCCCAAATCTTTCATTTGGAATTGGGTCGCTAACTAGTTCTTAACTGCAATCAGTAGACCTACATCATTCCCAATGAGTAGGATATCGTCTACATACAACACTAAGAAGACTACTGAAACATTGATGATCTTCTTTTAGACACAAGATTCATCAACGTTTTAGTCAAATCCATACGACTTGATCGCAGTATCAAATCGTGTGTTTCAAGATCAAGACGCCTGTTTCAGTCCATAAATGCATCGATTCAGTTTGCAAATCTTTTGCTCTTGGTATGAATCCCTCAGGTTGCACCATATAAATGGTCTCCTCAAGATTGTCATTCAAAAAGGCCGTCTTGATGTCCATTTGTCAGATCTCATAATTATAATAAGTTACAATGGACAGAAGGATGGGGGTCGGCTTTAACATGGCAACAGGCGAGAAAGTCTCTTCATAGTCAACTCCCTTTACCTGGGTATAACCCTTTGCCACAAGTCGAGCCTTGAAGGTCTGTATCTTCCCATCAGCACCACGTTAGCTTGTAGATCCATTACAACCTATAGGTCTTACCCTATCAGGCTGATCTACAAGATCCCATACTGAGTTGAAGTACATCGACTCCATCTCGAGATCCATGGCCTTGATACATTCATCCCGATCAACATCCTCCATTGCCTTCTTATAAGACAACGAATCTTCAATAATGCCATTTGCTACCATAGCAAGGATTTTCATGAAACCCAGATAGCAAACGGGTGGGTTCGCAACCCTCCCACTACGTCGAGGTTCTTTCAACCCTTGAGGTGGAACTGACCTACTAGATGAACTCCCATCAACAATTCTTCTTAATGTAGCAAGCTCTTCAACAACTTTTGTTGAAGTCTCAGTAGTTTCATTGGAAAGCTCACGTAACATGACTTTGCTTCGTGGACTTTGCTCCCTTATATGATCTTCCTCCAGGAAAGTAGCGTTTGTTAAAACAAACACCCTATTTTCCATCGGATCATAAGAATAACCCCCTCGTGTACCTTTGGGGTAGCCTACAAAGAGGCATAACCTCGATCGTGGTTCTAACTTCTTGGGATTAGCCTCAAGCATATGTGTAGAGAGACCCCAAATGTGGAAGTGATGTAAACTAGCTTTACGCTCGTTCCACAACTCCAAAGGTGTTCTTACAACACTCTTAGAGGGAACACAGTTGAGTATGTATACTGCAATCTCCACTGCGAAACCCCAAAACGAGTCCGGTAAGTAAGCGTAACCCATCATCGAGCGAACCATGACCAACAAGGTCCTATTTCTCTTCTTTTGGAGAAATTCATCGACGTTTTGATTGAGTTACGACAGTTCTGAACAATTCAGTATTATGGAGGGAATTAATGACTAACGGCCTTAGCACAAATAAATTCGATTCCAGATTTATTGTGCAAATAAAAACACCATCTTTATGAATAAACGTATTATCCACATTAAATGAGATAGTATATTTACATTGCAATAAACACTTTACAGAAATAAGGTTCCTCTTTAGTTAGGGAACGATGTATACATCCTGTAAAATAAGAAACCTATTCTGTAAAGCTAATTGGAGTCCTCCCACTACCACAGCTGAGATGATGTGCCCGGTGCCTACTCATATCGTCATCTCTCCAGCCTCCAGCTGTCACCAAGATCTAATCCCCTAAAAAGAAGAACAAACATGGTTAGTAGCGCCTAAATCAATTATCTAGACAGAATCATCATTCTTCACTAAACAAGTTTCAAGAACAAGTAAATCATATTTATCTTTATCCGCCTTGGCCTTAGCCTTGGTTGTTTTCTTCTCTTTCAGATACCGAGGATAGTTCCTCTTCCAGTGTCCATCTTGGTTGCAGTGGAAACATTTTCCTTTAGCAACATATGGATGCCTTCTTGGGACGATAGGCGATGGATTAGCAAGTGCCTTCCCGTTTCCCTTACCACCATTCTTCTTCTTCCCCTTTGCAGAGTTAGAAGTATAAGGTGCAGACTTCGTTCCTGTGGTCCAACCTCTATGGAACGTCCGAGAGGATGAAGCAACATTTGCCTCACCCTTCTACCTCCCCTTACATTTTAGCAAAGATTGATATGTCTGCAACTCGTTGAAGAGAGTTGTAAGGTTATATTTCACTTTGTTAATAATCACATTGCTAACAAAGTGCAAGAAGCTCTCTGGCAAAGAATACAGGATTATGCTAAGCTAGCTGCCCTCATTGATGGTAGACCCATTCAACTCTACCACATTAAAGTGGACCATCATGTTTAGCACATGTTCATGAATAGAGGTTCCTTCTTCCATTTTAGAGTTGAATATGTATTTAAGAGCCTTATGCATAAGATGTTCAGACGGTTGTCCAAACATCCCCCGCAGAGACTCCATGATCTCATGCGCTGAGACCATAGGCTCATGTTTCTTGGCTAAAACATCAGAAAAACTTGCCAAGATGTAGGCTCGGACCTTCTCTCATTCGCCCTTGTCCATCACTTGTATGCATTCCAAACATTTCGAGTGGCATTAAGAGCTGGAATAGGAGGACAAGCTTCCGTGAGAGCGAACATGAGATCCTCGATGATCAGGATCATCGTGATCATGTGTTTTCAAGTTGCGAAATTATCGCCAGTACGTTTTTCGGTGCTTAACAATGCCAACGTGGCTGATGCCATTTTGAAAAAGTTACTAAAAATACGAACAAAACTTTATTAGATTTTGCTAAACCACTTTTAAACCAATCAGTTTTGCAAAACAATTTCAAGTACCCTAAGATATAGACTTCTATTTTGCAATGATGTTCCAGTGAGGTAGGACAAACATCACCGGTAGGGTGATCAGTTGCCTCTTCGCTGGGATGAGACATTCTCAACCATTATGCAGAACCAACGCTTGGAACTGAACCTAACAGACACCATTTTTTGGTCCAGAATCGTTAACCTTTAACTATTCTGCGTAAGTGTAACCCCTCACTTTCGGTGCCAGAGTCCTACCCTAATGAGCCCACCGTAGGGAAGAAGCAGATTAGGACAAGAGCCTAAGTTACCTTATCCTCTTACAGGAGATCAAATAAAGAAACGTGCAAAACTGCCATCCTTTAGGGGGACACTCACAGGGTGCCTCTAGGCGATGTGTAGTAACTTTATTCAACCTAACGAGGGAGACCGAGGGATATGCTTTCGCACTTCCCACTCCCACTTACTATGAATACTCTCTCTATCTACCTTGATATTGACCTACCCAAACACCATTCGTTAGGGGACACGCCAAAGGTGCTGCGAGGCCGAGGGTAGATCTCACGGTGTAGACTATTTAGGAGAAACATGAAAGGTTTAAGTAAAGCATCTTATGCCCCAAGTACCTCCCACTGAATGTTCTACCTAGGGATTCATTAACCTAGACAATCCGACTACTGGTTTTAGTCTAAGTCATCTTTTTAAACTCTACTTATAAACAACGCTTGTATATGAAATATGAACAAGTTCAAGTAGTCACATTTAAACACTTTAATGGACTATCCTTAACTTGCATGCATGCATCAAATCTATCTACCTTTCCAGGTAAGTTCCCAGGTAGGGGTGTTGCGTTTCCGTCAACTTAAATACCCCAGCCTAGACAAAACCCGCCTTAGCCAAAAGGTCCCTTATAGATAGATTTGCTACACTTTAACCTTTTATTTGCCAAATTAATCTTATTAAACTGACTAAAATATTAAAGCCTTAGGGTTGCTAATCGTATTAAAACCGTGATCTTAGGTCTATGTGATCCAAGTTTTAAACACTTTAAAACCATGAATTAAACCTAAGTGAGCATGCATGTCTTTCTTATTTCTTTTAGTTCTAATTTCTTTTTAACTTTTAAAAAGAAACAACTAAAAACATTGTGCATAACGAGGTGTTTATAACATTTATAAAGTAACCTATGTGTCATGTTTCATGCAATTTCCGTTCATTACTATATATAACCTTTATATAACGCGTAAAAACCAAGCAAACATGCTTTTATTCACCCTTATACTATAACAATTATAATATAAAGATGATGCATGTGAATGCTTTTTATGCATGCATAAATATAACTCTTATATTATATGATGCATGAGCATGCTCTTACATAATTAAATCATACTTCTCTAAATTATAACAATTACAATAAAGAGATGATGCACAGCCATTGTATAACCTAAAGTGAGATTTACTATATGTTCATACCATATGACATAAAAATATATATATACACATCACATGTAATAAATAAAGAATTAATGGACCGGGATGAGCCTTCACAAAAATCGGTATGAAAAAATGGACTTGTGGACTTAATGGACCTGGTTCTCGACTTTGTTCAAGCTACCCAGGGGACTTAATGGACCTGTGGCTCGAAGCTCCAACGGTTTGTGAATAGCTGACTAAACTCTTTAGCCACGAGATCCACCATCCGTTAACTGTCAGGCATTCCACTAAAGACCAACAGCTGAACTCTTCTTACAACAGATATATTTCTGTGTCCATCGGATATAATCAATCATGAGTACGATGACCCTTAACAGATGCTTGTAAGTACAGCTGGGCCAAATTACCATTTTTCCCTTGTAGTTACATCTCACTCCTTAAGTACCACTGATTCCTCTAATGAACAATACAACATACCCCAACTATGTGTGAACACCTCTCGGGCCAAGAAAAGGTGTGTGGCGCCACATCGTTCAAGCCTCAAAATTAGCTCTTAAGGGAGTTATCTATCTACTTACCCCTGCCTCGGGGAAGAAGTGAATTCCATCTTGTGTAGCTGAGTTCCCAGCTCCCAAATCAAACGAATCCCCAAAATGTTAGGTTTGAATCGACAACCTGACCACTCGCACCCATATAAATCAAAGAACTACCCCCAATGGCAGGAGTTCCTAACTCACTTAGGATTAAGGTCGTGTTACCTATGGTCATCCTAGTGAAGTGAAGTCTCTGTCATGAACGGTGTTATATAACGAGACGTTAACACTTCGTGGTCAGGTCTTATACAAACTCTTTGTATAGGACGTCCCCACTCACATGTCCCCAACACGAATTATCAAGATCAGATCATCTGTGACAAGTCACAACACTTGTGACCATTCCATAAAGCGGGCCTCATCCGTAGCATTATCAAGATAAGGTTTCCCTTCTATATCCATATACTACTGACAATTTTGGTTATCACTCAAGACATGATCTACTTGTATGTCACCATATACATGCTTGAGTCACATACAGATAACTAGGGATTTTATGTTTATTGGTTTGTGGCAAAGCAAATAAAACAAGCAAATAAGCAAAAATACAAGATGTGAAGTTAATATCTTATATTAACAACACAAGCATTCTTACAAATTGTTTACAAACTATAGGACACAAGACTTTAAGGCATCAACCCCAACAATAATAGGGTTAGCCAGATAATATTCTAGGTCAGCTCATGACCCGAGGAACACCTAGGGTATAAAGGGCAAAAATCTGTGAGGAGGCTATCCTTGTGGTGGGCTGGACATATGCTTGGTATATAACTTCGTCATAATATGGGGAAGCTCGTTGGAAAATCAATTGGACCTAAAAATGGTTTGGCTCGATAGGCCCAATAGCCCCTAACAAGTTCGAATTAAGTTTCACAACGGCGTAGCGTGGAAATTGAAGGGAAAAGTATACTCCCAAGGTAGGTTTTTAGGATTAAAACTTGCGACGAATAACTAAAAAGACCACGAACCCTAACTTGGGAATGGAGGCTAATATTATGGATGGATTCTAGAATCAAGGATAATAAAGTCTAGAAGGATCAAGAGAAGATCAAAAGGATAGGCTAGGGGGCAAATTGGGCCTGGTTGGCCTCGGCCAACCGAGGCTGAACCTCCAAGATTGGTCCAGTAGCTGAAAGCCCAACATGATTAGGTCCAATAGCCGAATTCGCTCCTTCCTGTATAGGATAAATAGATGAGTAGTTCTCTTAAGTGCTGACTCCAGGACTTGAACAATGGGGTCTACCCTCTCAGTGGCTCGAGAGGGACTTGGTTTATGATTGGAACATAAATAAATTGTTCGTTAGAGTATCAGTAGTATTTAAGGATACAGAGGTAACTACAAAGGTGAAACAAACATTTGACTCATCTATAATTACGAACAACTCGTGAAAGATCAATATACATGTAGTTATTATATCCATGGATATAACTTGTCCTAATGTGCATAAGAGTGTAATTACAGGTCTATGGTGGCTTGTCCCAAGTTCATGAATAGAGGTTAGTTAATTAAAGAGTTTAATTAATTAATCTCGAATCATTAGAGCTTATAATCTGTATGTATAAGGTCCCTTTGTTTACTAACAACGGATCAATAAGGACCAAGGTATTAAAAGAATAATTTGAAATGTTCAAATTAATTTAGGAAAGAATATGTTTATTGCATCATAAACAATGTAATTGTAACATCTCAAATTTTCGAGTAAATTTAAGATAATTATCTTTAATATTTGAGTGAATTTCGAAATTTTGAGGCTAAAATTGAACTAAGATAATTCAATTTGAATTTTAGTGATAAAAGAATTTGTGAATTGAGATTTAAGTGAGTTTGGATTTAATTTGATTGGAGCCCGGATTTAATTTGATTGGTAGTTATAAGGGAAAAGGAAATATGTATATATATTTAATTGAAATCCAATTAGGATTTGGATTTAAGAATTTTATTTATAAATATACATATTAGGGTTTGAAGAAAATAATAATAAATTAAGCATACTCTTTCTCTCTTCAACACCCAGACCCATTCGCAAGAACCCCCCTCTTTCTATCGTTCTCTCTCTCGTAACCTCAGCGCCACCAGCCTTCAATGTAGACGCTTATCAGATCTTCTGCTCGTTGTCACGTAGCCCACCAGTCGCCGTCACCAATCGCACATCTCCGATGTCTCTCCCTCTCTCGCATCGATCTGCCGCATCGTGGGTATACTGTTGTCGCCAACCTGTAGACATCTGCACTACCTACTCTCACGTTGATCTTTCCTCCATCTCCCGATCTCAATATTTTTCTCAATCTTGATCTTTCCTCCATCTCTTTGTCGTCTGCTCGAGCACTGCTATGCACTGGTATCTAGGACCGTGCCGTCTCACACCATCACCATACCCTGCTGAAGGCTGCTTTTGTTGTCGAATCTATCGATTTTGGTAAACTTTATGTCGTTCTAGTTTATTTTCTACTGATTCTTTAATACCCATTTACTTTTGGCATCAAAAGAGCTTCTCCAGTTTTCCCCCTACTCTGGCTCATGCACCAATCATCAAGCATCCACACATTCGAGAAAGTAGTACCCACTAAGATATCTTGTTTTTATATATTTTTTTAACAACAAAAAGGACCGTAAACTAGCATCATTTTACCTAGGGGCACTAGCTTTCACACATCAACTATAGTGAACCATACCTAGTCAATTCCTAGGTGTCCAAACTGATCACAGCAACAACAACTCTTTTTACCCCCATCCATGCATATACATTACAAGTTTAAACAATAAAATGATATTTGTTTTATGCACATGACTATATACTCTATTTTTTTTTCTCAAAGACAACGATAATATTCTTTTGTTTTCCTCTTAGTCTAACATTACAAATCATCATGCACATCAACCCTCTAACCGATGGGACCTTTCGAGGTGACAACCAAATACACTACACTTAATCCTCCTTTTAGTTAAAGTTTCTAAATTAAAGTGACTACGTCCTCATTCTATAGGAGACTCAAAGTGGGACTTAAAGATAATTGAATTTAGGAGTATGTCATCCTATTTCCACAGCAGATCATCTAACATGAAAATTTAGAATAACTCATAAGCAATCATAATCACTACATCCTCAACAAATTTCACAATTAAAGCACAACATCATCTTTTAAATTTAAAAAAAAATAAAAATTTTCCTCAAAATTCAATCACTTAAAATAATTTGTCAATAATCATGGATAAGATAGTTTTTCTAAATAACATGCATAGCAAGATAAGAACAACTAGACAAGAAAAAGTATGCAGTACTTCCCCCACCCCAACATTAGAAACATTTATGATCCTCAATGTAATAAAATAAAGCACAAGGAGTGAGCGAAATTGACCTGATTAATGAAGTAATCTACGTGTGTTAGGCTTGCAAACCATACTTTAATTTGAGGGCTCCTGTAAAACCTGGACAAGAAAAGGATAAGAGTCTAAACCATGAGTGCTGAGATAACTTGAACTTCCTTATCTAAATTAAGCACATCTTCTCCCTCAATCTTATGAACCAACTCTTAATATGACTCTAATATTTCTAACTCATCCACATCATCAGAATCTACAATAATGAACCTTGTTGAAAAAATGGTTGGTTTGCCCTAGGGATTTATTTGTAATTTACTTATGGGCCTAGGGCTTCCTGTCTTCTATTTATTTGAGCAGTCTTTCTGTATTTCAGTGTAACTTAATAATAAGATTTGATCGTGGTTTTTTCTCCCTGGCCTAGGGTTTTTCACGTAAATTAGTCTTGTGTTTTTCCCTTTTTCTACTTTTATTTTTATCATGGTATTAGAGGAGACGAAACCCTAGGCCATGAAACCCTAGCCACCATTGATGAGTCTCCTTCGATGACGAATTTTGAGATAGCTGACATGATTAAGGAAGCTGTCCAACAATACCTATAGACTGCCTTATCTCGCCTTCTTCAACAAATGAGTGTCGCCGGAACGACAACCCAATCCATCGACGGACAGATCGGATCGCGCCCAGA